>NC_081824.1:192597951-192905414 GCF_030867095.1 Alligator mississippiensis | reverse complement strand
TCCGGAGGCGTCACTCAGTTGATAGTCCAGTGGTCACATACAGTACACAGCAACTTGCTAAACTACCAGCACCTTATTTTGGATGTAACTTAAACTAGAAACAGATAATGTATGAAAGAAATCTGAGTAAAGCTGTGGCCCTGAGAAGGTTTTAATTTTGCAGAAATTTCACCTGTATAGTTTTGGTTTTACAGAAACAAACCCAGTGGCCCCATTTATCTGAAAATACAAAGTTTCTAGGGGGTCACATTCATACTTACGGGTTGCCTACTTCTGATCTATGATTCAAAATAAACCAGGCATTTGGCTTGATACAGGAACAGTGCATGTGTGGATATTTTAAGTAGATGTTTTATTGGTTTATGAATTTGAAGTAGATATTTTCTTGGTTTATTATTACTACATTTTTAAGAATGAGAGCATGCTTGCAGAGTGCTACATAATTTTGTGAGCAGATAAGGATTACCTTTAGATTAGAAGAAGATCCACATGAAAGAGATACTCTACTTCTGAAGGTAAGTACCAAGATTTATTTTATTTTATTGTGAATAAAATAGACACGGCCATACTTCCAAGGCACTTTGCCTAACTTGATTTTATGAATTCCACATTTTTACAGCCAACAGATCATCCATGCAATAATATTCAGTTGCCCATTTTATATAAGAAAATTTTCAATCTGTTTAAAATGTACCCAGACAGGATAGAGCCAGTCTTTTGTTATAGGCTGGGTTGTTCAAAGGGGTCTCAGGAAGTTTGGTGACCATCATTCTTTCTTTGAATGTCAGTCAGAGTTGGGCACCTAACTGTATTAAGACTGTTTAAAAATCTCAGCCTGAAAGGCCCATGTGACAACCATAAATATAGAAGAAGTCTATTCTGGCCTGGATTTTCAGATGCAATTAGAAAATCACAATTAAGAACCTTTCAGAACATAAACAATATTTGAAAGTGACTATTTAGCTGAGATTTGTTCTGAAACTCAACACACTCAATCTAAAACAAAATCTTTGAGCAGCACATAGTGCAATATCATAATATCTGCATGCTATCAGGAAGTCACCAGATAGCCCCCTGTTTGAAGCTACCCAATTTACTTCCAAGGTCTGGCATATGTCTAAACAAAACAGACCCACATGGCACATGCCTACATTCAAAAATGACCCAATTGGTTAAACATTGTTCTTAACCAAAAGTAAATAACCTGTCTAAAAACACACAGCTGTTTTCAGGATTCTGGATCAAATATATATCTGAAATGGCTTTAATAATAACCTTGGAGTCGGTAATTATTTGTTTTGCTGTGCCGTTGGTTATCAAGCCGGACATTGTTGGCCATTAATAAATGATTTGTTATGTAACATTTTCTTGAACAGAAGAAGATTTTGATACAAAAAACAAGTGCTCCTAAAACTAAATCAATCTTGGAAAACTGGAGTGTAGAGGGGAGTGTTCTTATACTTGGAAAGCAACAAAAAAGAATTACAAAGAAACCATCATAAGACAAATCATTACATTGTATTCAATACATTTAAACTCTTTAAATAGGCTTCTGGTTATCTAATTATCGTTCACAAACCCAAAGCAATTGAATCCTGACTTTTAAGTTTAAATGAAATAACCATTATTTTCTCTAAACACTTTTTTCCATTGTTTATACAGTGGTCTGGTGTAGAGGACTGATAATTTACCAAAAATTATAAACACAGATTTGCCTGTCTGCTGACACATCCTGCTGGGGGGAAACCATTTGTTTGTTTGCTTGTCTTAAATTCCTGACAAACTATTTACTAGAGTTCAGCACTTAATGTAATTCCAGTTTTGGAACTTCAGTGGGGAAAATTGTCTTTGTCTTCAGCTGGCCTTGCATTAGACCATTAATCTATTTGATGAATTTACCTTCTTTCTTCTGAATATGGAATTTACTCAGGTAGATCAAAGTTTCCTGTACATTAGTCACAGACTTTACCTTTTTATTTTAGTCTATGAGGTGATCATAAATATTTTATTGTCAAGTTGCACTGCTTAGCACTGATTGACCAGAAAACTATTTTAATGTTGGTTTTCCAGAGTAGACCAATTAGCTGTGGAGTAGAGCATCACTGTTTACACGTGTAATGGTATTAGGCTACAGTAAACTAATTAAGGCTACAGTAAGATAGTATTGTTGGGGTCAGTACTGTCTTATGCTGGAGTAACTTACTGTGGCTAAACGCATGTGTATATACTGACTGCAGGAGTAAATTGTGCCCAATCAACCCAGCCAGCCAGGGGCCAGACTCCTGCATGCTGCTTAGCGATATGGCTCCACACTTTCAGCATCCTTGTGCCCCATCCAGTCCCTCCATTGCCCAATGCCACTACCCAGAGCTTGGAGCTGACCCCCACATGCTCCTGCCAGCCCCAGGACTGCTCCACCCTGGCTCAAATTGCTGCTGTCCTGGGCGCATGTGTAGGCACTGCATCCAGGAGTATACTTCAGGTCAAACAGCTCCTGAGTTTATTGCTTCACATTAATTGCATGTACTGATGCATCCAGTCATTTTCAGTCCTCTGGATGTCCATCAAACTAAAAAGAAAAAAATCTGCCCACAAGCCTATGTCTAGGCATTTAGACTTATTTTCAGGCCAAAATTTGAGGAGCAGTTTTGTTTTGGTAGAACAGCAGTTCTCTGGGTTCCTTTTTGTGACTTGTTTTGTGCAGGTGTGTGGGTGTCTGTAGACATGTGGGACACCTGCTCCAATGCACTGTAATTATAGCACGTCAGAGCAGCATGATCCAGCAGCCTTGGCATCTCTTGTATTCAGTGCCCCCACACTTCAAAATGGAGATAGGAGTGCTTTAACTAAAGTTCATTGAACAAGCTTTAGTTAAAGTGCCCCCATCACCATTTTAAAGTGTGGGACACTGAATACAAGAGACACTGCAGGTGCTTTAACTAGAGCAGCTCCTGAAAACCACTCTAATTAAAGCACCCCCTCCCACCCCCGAAGCATGAGTAAAGACACCCCATGTGACTAAGCCTTGTTTAGATACTTAAGTGACCACAATGTATCTGGACCTTAATCCTTTTGGGTGAGAACCACAGTGGACTTAGATGCCCAAAGTGACAGTAAAACATTCATGTCCAACATTTTAAACAGCTAAAACTTCTGTTCAGCTGCCAAACAAACCACTGAGCAGTACCTAAATTCCATCAGTGCCTAAGATTCATCAGTATCATTCATTTGGTGCCTAAATTTCTATTGAGTGGGCATCCTGGGTAGGTGACAACCTTATCATCTAAACCACAGGCAGAATTCACAACCCAGGCATGCCCCCAGCTATCTTGTCTCTGGGGACTTGTCTGGTAGGCCTTCTCACAACATTACTAGTGCATTGCACCTTGTGCAAAAATTGCTAAAAAAGTAAAAGGCTCGTGTTGTATGTTGTTTTTTATTCCAAAGTCCATTGCTTACAACAATCACTTTGAATCCTAGTGATTTGAACCTAGGCCTTCCTTCTCTTGGGACAGTGCCTACGCCACTTGTCTGTTAAATATTCTGAGGGCAAGTTTCTTTCAATCTCCCCTTTGAAGAAGTTGTATGCTATAGAGCTGATTAAATATTCCCTACCACAGATTCTATCCCAAATCTCAAGTGAGTGCCCTTACTACAAACTTCTGTACAGTTACAGGTTTAGATTGATTGCTGGTCACTGACACCAAGTGTAAGGTCAGTGCTGGGATGAGCTAAGTTTAAATCAGGCAGTCATTTTGAACCTGACTTAACCTCCCAAATGTCTGTACTTAGCCATTGTGTTTTGCCAAGTCAGACACATTAAGCCTCTCCTATTTCCTCTGAATGTTCCTGCTATCTATCTTTCTAACTGAAAAAATTATTCAGTGGAATTTTAACATCATTCTGGTTTAGTTATTATCACTCAGACATCTTGTATGTAATCAGACGGAAAATACAACCATTGAGAAAAAAGAGTTTTATGAGGATTATGAGCCTGATCCAGTGTCTAGTGTCTCCTGAGAGCTATGGAGGATCTGTGACCCCCATTGATTGCAAGAGACACTCAGCACCCTGCAGGGCTGGGCTTTCAAATTAACATTGGTTCAAGACTCTTAGGACATATTCAGATAAGCACAGGCATGTGGTATGTGGCACTGCAGACCCATCTGTGGTGCCACACACTGCAGATTCAGGCTTTCCCCACACTGCTACCTTGCAGAAGGGGGGGGGGGGGGCTGACCCCAGGAGATCCCGGGGTCTGGCTGTGGCTCCAGCTGCCGGCTTGTCTTGCTACCATGCCTGAAGCCCTGAGAGGCCTCCAGGACTCCAGGTAAGGCTGCTGGGCCAGCAGAGTTGCTGGCCCCAGCCTTTCCATCCCACCCGGGGTAACCTGCCGAACACCAGAGTGCAAGTGGCATGGGCATTCCCTGGGGACATGTAGCAACACACAAGGTATGCCAAAGTTACTTGTTCCTGGGGAAATAAACATCTGTGTTCATCTCGATGTGGCATTAGTGTTTAGGTGACAAATAACTGCAGTGTATTATTTTATTTATAACAACACTCAAAAAGTACTGGATGAATTCTATTAATCCAAGTGATCTTTAGCATGTATCCATGTCAACCACGTAGGTTTCTAGGTTCACAGCTTTAAATAAAGCCTCATCTATATAAAATAATCCATTGTCAACAAGATGCTATTTGCAAAGCTCTGCCTTTTATAAACATATCAAAAGCTGTTTGTCTGTATTTGGTCACTGATGTGGACTCCTGCAGTGTTTATCCCCTGTGCATTTTGGCCCATAGCAGTACATGCTGCCAGATAACAGAAAAAAATGCCTGCAGAGCTCACTCTGGCAAAACACAGCAAGTAAGTACTTGAGCCTGTTTTGTCCAGTGAAAAGGAAACAAGACCATCTTGCAAGGGGAACAGGGCCATGAAAAGAGGTTAATCGCATGAGCAGTAATCTCTTTGGCTGTTCAGTGTGCCACACTTGGGCTTTGTTTGCCTTGACTTATCTGGCTTACTTATCCAATTTCTGAGTGATCATGTAGGTGGTAGAGGGCTTCTGAGTGTGCACAAGATCAGCTACTGGAGTCCTGTAATGAGACATTAAGTGGGAAAGGTTGTATGATAAAAAAGCAATCTCTAAATCCACCAAACTCAATAGCAGGGTGCAGGAAAACAATAAAAACAGAGATGATGAAGGTTCCTTAAAACCCACAGCTGAATGTACAGAACCAATATCCTCTTGGAACTATACTAGGAAAGTGCTGTTTCCCACCACCTATAATGCTCAAAACCTGAAATGCGGATCTGACTAATTAGGCGGGGAAACGGTTTTCTTTTGACAGAATTGAATTTATATAGTGTTTTTTTCCATTTAAATTAAAATAGCTTGGTATTAATAATACTAAACTTTCAGAATGTCAAATAGTAATGGGAAGTTATTGACATTACGTAGTATAATATCAGGTACTTCTTTTTTTTAACTCCAAATTTATTATTTGGGGAATCTTGATTGTAGACCAAATATACCCAGCACTTTAGCTTCATCCCTGTTTACAATGGGACTCTGTGTTCTCCTGTAACTTACATAAGAACAGAAAAGTGGATTACGTGGTTTCTTAATCATTCTTCACAAAGAGCCTTCTGTTTCTAACAAATGCTTTATGCAAATGTATTCTCTGAACTGCTTCAACAATATACATGCAAAAATGAAATTTCACAGTAGGGAAAAAATGAACATTCAGTGCATTGTTTCTGTCCACTCAGCAAGACAGTTAATGGACAAAATAAATCCTCTAGCTATTGTCATTTTTCAATTTTGAAATTTCAGAGGAGGGCACACAGGCTTCAACTAGCGGTGGAAAATGGAAACCAACCACTTTGAGCTTTTCAGAGATAATTCAAAGGCTGGCAATTTGGGATTTGAAATTGCAAGCTAGAAATAACCTTTACATTTCAGTGAGCTAAACTGAATAGTGTTTTACAAAGGGGCAGCAAAAAAAAGTGGCAGCACCTTTGAAGTCACAGTTAAAATTGCTAGACATCAGAGGGCAAAGGGTTGAAGGTTTTCATTCAACAACGGCTTCTTATAGATATTCCTCTGTTGTGATGATAAAGCAGAAAAGAGAAGGAATTTGGTGCTTTGGGGCCTATTCCTGTAGACCTCAGTTATACTACATAGGGATGCCTGGGAGTCACACCACAGTCACCGAGACAGTTGTATAAGTAAAGACTTCTGCTGTGAGTTAGACTTGAGGCATTTGGCCTTTCTTTTAAAGTCAAATCCATAAATGATGGGTAAGAGGATGTAATTTAGGATATCTACACCACAGCAGTAGTGTGCCCTGACCCCCACCCATCTGTTGCTATTTGCACGTTCCACATCTGGAAATACATTGATGAAAACACTTTGAAGTCATCCCCAGCAGCTGCACTCAAACATTTCTGAGACCAAGTATGGAGGGTGACTTCACAGAATGCCCATGAGTGTCTTTGCTAGCATATTTCTGGGTTTGGAGCATGCTTGTGGGAGCAGGAGGGTAGGTTGTGCTCTGGGCCTTCCCAGCTAGGGTCCACAGCCTCCAGGGTGGAGACAGTCCCTTAATGCTCCTTTATGATATTTAAGATTCCCTTACACTTGTTCAGACTCCTTTAAGCATACTTATGCCTGGCCTGTATGAATGACAGTCTAACTGGGTATAATTTATGCAGCAAGACATAGAAAGGCATGAGAAGGACAAATTAAAGTTTCTATATTCTATGTGCTTTAGGGCTTTCCAAGTCCCTTCTTTGGCTCTCATACACTGAGTCCAACAGGAATAAGAAGTATGTGTTGAGTCCAATGAGCAGAAATAATAGTTTAGGCATATCACAAGTCCCATGTCTCTAGAAGGAATTTTCTGCACACCTGCATTTTTTGAGATTTCTCAAATGTTTTTCTTATTTTTAGAATGCAGTGGGCTGCTCTCAAGGGCAAAGAGAATGTCAGCTTTGTCCAATTACTTAGTCTTTGGATTCCACATTCCTGCTGATCCTCAGTATGTGGTGGGAACTGGATAACTACAGCTTTGAAAGTTGGAAAAGTAAAGGATTGCACATAAAATCCTCATGCTGTTAGAATGAGATCAAATCACTTATTCTTGTGGAGTGTAAAGGTGTACCATATTTTCAGCACAATGATACCTTTGCTCCTTTAGGTTTTGAGTATGTTTATCATATTCTGTGCAACTGAAGCTACAGAACAATAGTTTCAGACACAGCCGTATCTACTAACAATTTGGACTTAATTTATGGCCTGAAGGAAAAGGGTGTTAATCACACTTTGAAACATATATCTTTAGTGAATTAACAACATAATGGTTCATAAGATCACTGTAGATAATACAAAACTAATGTTGATTTTCCAACGCAACCAATGCATAATTGATGAATTAGCCAATGCCTATGGCCTTAGCTATGCATATGTAAATCCTTAGTTAATACATTACAGTATAGTCATTAAAGTAACTCTGGATTTGATTCCTGTGAGAGAACTCTCTCGCAGAAGGCTGACATTGATGAAGAAATCCAGCATCGCCTCAAATGTGCAAATTCAGCCTACAAACACCTGAGAAAACAGGTGCTCAAAGACTGCAATATCAGATTCAAAATCAAGCTCATGGTTTATAAAGCAGTCATGATCCCCACCTTTCCGTACAGAGCTGAGATATGGACAATATACAGGAAACTCCTCAAGTCAATGGAGAAGTACCATCAACACTACCTGCAGAAGATTCTTCAAATCCAATGAGAAGACAGATGCATCAACATTAGTGTCCTCTAGCGAGTAAACACCACAAGCATTGAGACAATGTTCATCCAATATCAACTTTGCTGGGCTAGTTATGTCATCTGGATGTCTGACTCCAGACTCCCAAAGCAAGTTTTATTCTCCCAGCTCAGTCAAGGCAAACACTCAAGAGGAGGATAGAGAACGCGCTTCAAGTACATCCTCGAGGCCAACTTGAAAAATGCAGCATTATCATTGACTTACAGGAGACTATTGCTCAGGAATGCTCCAAGTAAAGGAAGAGTCTGCTGCAAGGCTCTCAGTACTTTGAAACCTCATGACAACAACAGGGGATGGAAAAGCAAAAGTGGCAGAAACAGCATGTCACAGACCAAACCCAGAATCCAGAGCCATCCACCCCACATGGAAACATATGCCCAAATTGCAGTAGAACCTGTTGATCCCAGAAAGGCCTCGTCAGCCTTCTTTGGATCCACAGATAAGGCAATCATGGAAGACAATCATCCTTGACTGTAAGGAATTGCTTATGTGATGTGGATTTGAGTTATATTTGAGTATCTTTGAGATGAGCATTTTTACTTCTATGCTGGACATGCATATTAACAGCTCCAGTTCCAATCTGTTTTATATAATATTTGCCAAGTGATGAACCAACTTTGCACTGTGATATTGTTACATCCCATAAATTTAGGGATATCTTATGACAAGTTCTAAAACAAATGGACAGCCACACAGCCCCTTGTGCAGGCTCTCAAAGAAGTCTTCACAGTTGCTTTCTCTGCATTGTGGCAACAGTGGGGCCCCAGAGAAGACCAAGATTAGCATGGAGGAGTAGAGGCTGTGGTTCTGTCCTTCCTCTCTCCCCTGCCTCACAGATCAAGCAAGTTACACAATCATAAAGGACAGTACAAATCCCTGAACCCCTATTTGCTCAGGAAACCATTGCGCCTCTCTGAGACCCAATGTAGCATAACAGCTCTACACTGTACCTGGCTGGAGCCAGGGCTCTATGGCCCAGTTTAGTGGTAAGCTGGGATGGAGTAACTGGTAGTGCAATAGCTGACATTACCTCCATGGGCAAATCTGGGAGCAGGGCACAGTGGTGCCATTGTACCCCACCTTTGACTCCTTTTCCATGAAAAGTTTAAAACTAACTGGCTAGTAGTGGCAGCAACATTTCTATTCAGGTAGTAGTGAGGGAGTCCACTGACTTTATGGCTCATTGGGCGCATTTAAACATGCATTTGATCTGAGATCAATTTACTCGCAGGCAAGCATCTACAAATGCAGGAAACTGAGAGCAGATTTGCTGCTAATAGCAGCAAATTTCTCCTGCTTCCTGGGGCCCTGCAATGGGCCAGCCCTGTGGTCGCAGAGCTGGTGCTGGAAGATAAGGGTCTCCCAGTGCCGGCTCCATAACTGCTGAGCTGGCAAGGGGAAATAACGATCTCCCAGCACCCCCTTCCCCCACCCCTCACTGATTACAATGGCAGAGCAGGGGGCTTAGAGCTCCCTGCTACCGGGGTATAGGGGACATGGTCCCCACCCAGGCTCTAGTGTCAGAGCTCACCCCAGTAGCAGGCAGCTCCCAGGGTCAGGGAGCAATCTCTTGCCCTCTGGTGAATGGCTGACCAGGAGCATATTTGCTCCTGGTCAGGCAACTACATGAGTGCTACTGCACCATTACTTACCAAAACTAAATTTACTACTTGCATTTTCAGATAGCAAATTTACTTGCAATTAGTGAGTTTACTGTATAGTAAGCATGTGCACATGTAGATGCACGTTTACTGTGTAGTAAACTACACTACTGCAAAGTTAAGCATCTCATGCAGACGTGTCCATTATAAACTACTATCTGAATCCTTCTAAAGTCTACATTCCATGTGTGTTAACAACCCTCTCTCCTTTTCAATGGTCTTGATGTTCCACTAATCAAGTTATCTTTTCTCCTGCAATTCAGTGGTCTGTTAGCTGCTTCTGGTAATATAGCTATTTCACAGCCCTGCAAACTGTTTTTAGCTGTAGCTAAAAATAACTCTGGGATGGAAACATTGACACAGGTGAACATTCAGGTGTGGAAATAATCTTTAGTGAAGTACTAGATGCACTGTCAAGATGCTTGAGAAGGCTAGATTTTGTTTCATGAATCTGAACAAAAGTAATGTACATTTAATTTTAATGACTACAGGACTGAAGAAACAACATATTTTGATTATTTTTTTGAGTTTGCTCTGTTTCTATCTATATGATATGCTATAGCAAATGAATGCACATTTCCATAAAGTTATATGTGTTTTTGCTTCAATCTTAAACTGAATAACATAGCCCTGAGTCCTAGTTTATTAGTAAAGCTTCTAATTTCTTTTTAACAAGAGAAAAATATGTGTTGTGTTATATGTGATGAGTACCAGACCCTCTGCATCCCCCTTTTCAAAATCCTAGATCAAAATCCTAGGCAGCCCATGGCTGCCTCATACACTGCTGCTGCTCAGGTCGCAGAGCTTCCCTGCTACATCTCTGTGTGTCACTCATGTCAATGGGACCTCTTGTTAAGAGGGGTGCTCTTTCATGTTTTGGAAGCTACCAGATTCTCAATCTGTATTATTATCAAATACTGGTATTCTGTTTCATCAAGGAGGCTTAATACATGCTTCAGTCAAGCTTATCTGGAAGTACATGTTTTCAGTTGTAATAAACTGTTATGAATATGCTGCTGACTGGCTAAAATATATTCTTTCCAAATTACTAGGGAAACTGATTTAGGTCTCTGCCTGGTACATGCATTTTCCCCAACATCATACAGCGTATATTGAGCCAGATTCTCAATGTCTTCTGTCTCCTTTTGCCTCCCTGTGTAGCACAAGGAGACTGGGAAATCCTCAGGAGGGACAGAAGTGGTAGCTTTAACTCTGCCATTGCAGGGAAGGCTAGCACCATGGGTGGGAAGGTACAGTACATAACAGAGAGAAGGAATGGCTAGAGCACAACGCACTCTGACAATCCCCAATTGAGTATGGTCCCTGGAGAGTCCCAAAGAGTTAAAGGAAACACCCCAGCTCCTCTGACTTCTTCTTCAGACTAGAGCCAAAAAAAGAGAATCAGGAAGTTGTAACCCACATTGTGACTCTTCTGGTGCACTCAGCTTAAACTATGCACAACAGTGGATATGGCCCATTAAGTCTATTCTTTAAACAAATAAAGATTAGCCCTAACTGGAAAAGCAGCTGCAAAGAACCATTTCCTTTAAAAAAAATAACATCAAAACGTTTATTAAACACCAGACTAAAAGCAATGGCATAGCGGAATTACAGTTATAACAACTGTATTTTAAAAGGAAGTATTATCATTCCTCCACTGGATTTCTTAATTTATTACAAATAGGGCTGATACTGAAGAAACCAGAAAAATCCTATGCAGTGGTAAGATGCACACAACTAGCAATAGGAGGTACAGTATTACAATTCTGATAAATCATATTTCTAACAGTGAGCCTAATATGCACAGAAAATGGCTTAGAACTTGACAAGAATCAAGACCAAGATCGTAACAAAAATGGGAGTGCAAATTCAG
This sequence comes from Alligator mississippiensis, assembly GCF_030867095.1. Lineage (NCBI taxonomy): Eukaryota > Metazoa > Chordata > Crocodylia > Alligatoridae > Alligator > Alligator mississippiensis. The sequence continues at coordinate 192,894,042 of NC_081824.1, read as the reverse complement.
ACTCTTATTTTTGCAGCCTCAAAGTTCCTCTCAAGTTCTTTCTTAGATGCTGAGCTTGCCCTACTTAAACAGATGCTGAATTACTTCTTATATAACTGCTTTGGAGACCCTGTATACAGGGAATAAACTACTGAGTTGGCATTAATTTCATCTTCCCCAAATACTCTGCAAAACTATGTGTTTCACTTCAGTCCAATTATTTAAGGTTCTTCTATCTATTACTTTAAATAAGAAAAACTGAAGAGAGTTTAACCTTGAATTTATTTCTTTGATAATATTTTGGATACTTATGAAGTCTACACTCAAGCATGAAGTGATAGTGTCTGTTGAATTCATCAGTTCTTATTGACAAGTCTGGTTAAATTATCAGGTTGTATGTAATTTTATTTGAGTGTAGGAAAATGAATATTACAGCCAAGAGCTTGGTGGGGTTTTTCTTTCCTGAGATGATGATTTATTCCTTTTGGCTTCAATAGCTACAGTGTCAGGCATATTTTATATTTCTCCAACTTTGACACTTCAAACATTTGATTTCCCTTTGCAACTTCCAATCTTAAACATGTTTCCCATTATAGAAATTCAAGTGACTGCCATGCACATACTGACTCATAAGGCTGTTTTTTATTTTCACAAAATATATAACCCTATTTGAATAAAATACAGATGGTGCCCAATACATAATACACAGCAAATTGGCCATTCCTTCCTCTGTCACCCCAATTTTCCATCCCCCAGATTTTCTGCTCTGCAGTGATATGAAATCTTATCACCCTACATCTGAATATGTCAGAGATATCATAGCAACAGAATGCTTTGCATGTCATTAATGTTTCATCTGTTTTTTTAAATATTAAACAAATACATGTATTTGCTTAATATATATATTTAAAAAACAACAGCAAAGGACTTGAATCCCTTATCCAGATACACTACATCCTAACTGAACTTGTGAGATCTATACCCATTGGAAGATCAAAGATACTGGTACAACCATTCTTGCTTGTGCTATCAGTGGAGTTTGAGTAAGGGATACATAACTTTGAAAGTGTGAACTTGTATTGCTTGAGCTGGAGATTAAGCTTTCTAGGTGGCAGCTGGAACCGACTCAGTAGTCAATTATATTGACCAGCCACTAGGGGGGACAATGTTGTATATTTCCCTAATAAAATGCAATTTATTCAGAAGAAAATAGTTCCAGTTTTTCTCAAAGGGTAGAAAAATCATCCTGTATCTGTTTGTAAAAGCCATAAATTAGGAAGAATTAAAGAAAATTCCATCTCTGTCACTAGATGGCGATGCAGTATATTTTTTCTTTGTGTTAGGGAAAGTTAACTTTTTATAGTTTGTGGTTATTTTACTTGTGATATCAGTTTTATGTGATTGAGTTTTACTACTATACCTCTCCAGCTTAAAGCACTGAGAACTAGGAGAGTCTTGTGTCCCGGTTTGGCTTCAGGGATTGAGAGTTAATTCTATTCTGAGGCTCAGAGTGTTTTCATACTGTGCATTTGCTTGCAGCTACACCAAGTTTTGCACATGGTGAAACACTTACCACGTCAGAGCTATCTCTGTTCAGTCCAGACCAATATATTTCTTTTTGTCCTCCACCTCATAGTTTTTATTGCCATTCTCCTTCTCTATATCACTTTCAGAATTAGATCTCTTTGTCATGTGGTGACAGGGTCCTGATTCCACTTTGTAGGTAATTTTCATGTCACTGATATTAATTCTAAGAGGTCAGTGCTTGTTTGCTCATGACATGCATAGTAGAGAGACTATGCATAATGCATTTCACTGGAGATATCATTCAGTTGCATCCCTCTCCGTTAGGACTCTCAAATCCAGTGGTTATTAGTTACTAAAAAATACCAACCAGTAGTCACATAAATGAAAAAGACACATGACTCCAAAAGCTGGCGCTTTAAGACAACAACACACATAAGAAGGCTGGTGACTAAACTGTAAATTAGCAACATTTTTCTCCATGTTGGCCACCCTTAATTCATACAACATAGTCCTTAAGTAATCAATGAGTCCACACTCAAGGGATTACTCAAATTAAGTATAACAGTGGCAGAATAACCTTTAATGTGCTTCCTCATCTAAATTTCAGATATCATAGTCTGACAATTGTTTGTGCATGTTGCTCTTCTGGTAGCATTCTCTCTACTTTGAATCCCAACTCCATCTCAGAAAAAGGGATCGAAGACACACACCCAAACTACTGAAATTTTAATTGAACGGACATCATTCAAGTTTTCAATAAAGAATTTGGATAGCACTAGTAGTAATAATGTTTACATGATCAATAGCTAATGCCCAAAGTGAGATGAGACCTAAAAGTGAGAAGTGGGGGTTTGATAGGGTATGACCCTTCAATTTATTATAGAAACTACGAAGTACACCCACTTCAAAATTGCCGCTTTGCCACTGGCCATATCTTAGTTTACTCAGCTGTCATACATTTCCTTTGGTATATTTACAGAAAACTGCACTTTATAAATACCAATTTGCACTGTTTTCTAACTGTGTGTGGAATTCTTTAAATATGGAAAACTAGACTTTGTCCTTAGCATGTAACTGAAAATAGAATAGGAATGCTGTTTATCTGTTAGAAACTAATAAGAAAAATATGGAACCCATTCTTTTTTGCTGAATATTCATGTAAAAATGCTAATCTTTCAGGTCTCATTTCTTAAATTCCAATCTACAACAGAAAACCAAAATCATCATGAAAATGATTACATGTTTTTAGCACTCAGTTGGTAGAACTGTGTAGGTCACCACAACCTTTATATATCCAAAGGAAAAATAAATATTTTTTTTCTCATTCACAGATCAAAACATTTGCAGCCAAGAAGAAATTATTCATGTCTTTTAAATCTAAGGGCCTAATTCAGCTCTGACTCTTGTAAATGAGGAATCAATGGAGATTCAACAATAAAGCCATGATAAGTAAAATCAGATTGAGGCCTGCAAAGTTCAGGAGAGAATTTGAAATGTTTCTCTTCCCTGATAGCCTCAGAGCCATTCACTGAAAAATTCTGTTTGACAGAGAGAGTCATTTACAAGCCACAATTTCTACTAAATAAGCTGCTTTCCTTTTGGCTTTAAAGTTTTGAAGTGAGGGTAGCTTCTGTTAAACGTGATTACTTTTCCCCCTCATAAGCATGAGAAAGAAGCGCACTTATTAAACAAGGGTAATTGCTTACTGAAGGCAACTACAAAAACAAAAGGCATAAAGACTTTGTTCTTTCAACATTTTTCACATGCATGCCCTAGAAGATTAAATAGTAGTTGGAAAAATATATACATCACAAAAATTCATTAAATAATGACCTGCAAATGGTATGCTATCAAAGCACATGTCTGAGCTGAGGAATGGGAGAGAACCTAATCACCTGTCAGGAGTGTTCAGAGATATTAGATCTGACACTGCCATTACAAAAAGAAGAATTGCCTCAGATCTCTCTAATCATCAATGCACCATCTTAGCAGCTCTGAGATTAAAAATAAAAATACAATAAAAATAAAGAGAGAGAGAGAGAGAGAGAATATGCCCAATTTTTTTTAAAAAAAGGGTGTGTGTGTGTGTGTGTGTGTGTGTGTGTGTGTGTGTGTGTGTGGAGGTACAGTTAAAAGAGTCCACTGGGGCACATGCACACGTGCTTTTAGGGTGCACCCCACAGCCCCCCATGAGGAGCAGCCAGCCACAGCACTGCCGCCTTCCAGCAGCACCAGCTTCTCCCCAGGGTGGGGCCCTGGCCAGGCACCAGCCCACTGCAGGTTACAGGCACTGGGTGGAGCCAGATGTCACCTGGCATGGGGAATCCCACGCCGAGCTGCCAGCCTCACCAGCCATGGACCCATAGTAAGTCCTGCACTGAGGGGGCTGGCCCCTCCCAGACCCAGTCCCCACCCCTTCCCCTGCCCCTCCCCCACACAGCACACAGACAGGTGGCCATAGGTCAGAACTTTATTGAGCAGGCTGTGTCCCCTGTATGGGCAGGAACAGGCCTCTCCTGCTGAGGAATGTGTTGATCCCAGTGGTGCTCTCCTCTTTGGTGGCCAGGGACAGGGATGTGTAGCACTGTGATAGGTAGCCCTCCAGGTGGTAGCAGACATTGTGGAGTGGGCTGGGCTTGTCCCCCACTCTGTCATAGCTCAGAGTCCCAATCCAGGAGCACAGGTATGCCTGAAGCATCAGCAGGATCAGCAGCAGCAGGGCATAGTGGTTGGAGCAGCCCTTCACCTGCACAAACAGCCTGTCATGCACCACCTGCACCACATGCAGCAGGAGCACCCTCAGGGCACAGAGGCAGTGTGGCAGGGGGGCAGCTCCTTGGTGCCTCCCTGGAGAAGCCCCTACAGAAAGGGTGGGGGTGTGGCCAGCCCCTCACTCCCATTGTCTAGGAGCTCCACACACCCTAAGCCCAGGCACTGGGGACTGGGTGGCAGCGAAACACAGGGGTGGACCTGCAGGGGAAGAAGTGGGGTTGGTGGGGGCTGGGGCTGAGGCAGTAGGTGCTGCCAGCAGCCTGGCCTTGCCTGCCCTGGGAATGGGACAGGGGAGGCAGGGAGCCTGTGGCTAGCCCCTGAGGAGCAAGCAGACACAGGGGGCCTGAGCAGCACGCACCTGGGCCCAGGACTGCCTGGACAGCTTACCATGCTCCCTGGATACCCGCATGCTGCTGCCCTCCAATCTGAGGACAGGCATCACAGGGCCCTTGAGCATAGCATCATATCTCTCAAATGTTGCAAACTCTCACAAAAGTCTCTTGCCTCTGCAGAGCCAACATCTAGATGAAGGGGAGAAGTTGCAGGATCACTGCTGCAGAGTCACTGTTACCCGCCACTGGAGCCTCCAGGAGATACCAGCAACACTACCACCATGTACTTGACTGGACCCACCTACTCTGGCAGCTGGTGGCCATGGAGGGTGGGGTGGCAGACCAGTGGACATGGCAGGCAGGGACCCTTGCCGAGGAGGAGGTGCAGCTTCAGGCATATGCAGAGCACGGGGTTCAGCTGATGGCCCTGGAGCAGTGGCGTGTGGCACTGCTGAAGCAGCAGCTTGCTGCCCAGAGCCACACAGCAAAGGCTGTGCCCATGCCCCTTGACACCTGGCCCCTGCCCTAGCCCTACAGGGCCCCTGGGTCCTGTCTGCAACCTCACACCAGGGCCCCAGCAGTACCTGCCAGCTGAGGCATCCTGGGCTCCACTGCAGCCCCAGGACCACAGTGGCACTTCTTGTGGTCAAGGTACTTCCTGACTGCAGCTGAGCTCTCCACCCTGGGTGGCCTCACCCCTGAGTCCCTCACAGGTGGACTCAGGGACGGGGGCAGACACCTGAAGTGTCTTTGCAGTTTGGGGAATGGACGGGGAGGGTGGTGGAGGGGCACTGTGTGTGGGGGGCAGGGGGGAAGGGGAACTGTGTTTGTTGAGGGGGAGGGGGGAGAGATGGGGGTGTTTTGTTCTATTAATAAAGTTTATACTGTTTCTTCTATGTGTGTAGAATGCTGGGGGTGACCAGGGGGTCAGGAGCATGTGGGCTGAAGCAGGGAGTGCAGAATGAGGGGGGTGGCCAGAACCACCCGCAGCCAGTGCCCTGGGCCTGGCTGGCAGGTGTACGGCTGCCCTGGAGCCTGGGTGGGGGTGGGCATGGTATGACCAACAGGGCCAGCACCATGGCCAGCAGCAGCATGGGCTGGTAGTTGCCAGGGACAGGGGCAGGGGTGGTGCGGGGAGGGAGATACCACATGCTAGGCCTGTGCTGGGCACAACTCCTGGGCAGGGGAGGGGCTGGGCAGGGCTGTGCTGTGCTATGTGGGCAGAGATAAGCCCTTAAAATGGCTGTCATGTGCTGGCAGGTGCCTCTAGCCTTAGCATAGCTGCCAAGTGCTGGCAGCCACGTGGATGGAGGCTGGAGCTCTCCTCAGTGGCCACAGGGACACATGGCAGGCTGCTCTGACTTGGGACTAACTCTAGTCCCAGGTTGCCTGCACATGTAGATGCCAACCTATTCCAGTTTACTGCACAATATACTGCAACTTACTGTGCAGTAAATTTAATGTGATGTAAATACACGCATAGATGCACCAACTCTGTTGTATCCACCTATTGTCTCCCATCTTATACCTAAATAGTAAGATATTCAGAATAGGAACAGTTTCTTTGCTATGTATTTGTACTATGCTTAGTACAATAGGACCTGGATTCATGATGAATCCTTAGACTTCCCCTTTTTTTAATTTCTTCCCTATCCTCCAGTCCTTGGTGTGCTTTATAAAGTGTATGTGTACTGTTTCTATAAAACTGAACAGGAAGCCTGGTTTGGGAGATAATAGGCAAAAGTCCTACAGTGCGTAGGGAGAGGCTGAGTGTCTTTAGGGATATTTTGCCCAAACGAGTACAATCCTTTGTTAAGTATTAGAGGAGACACTCTTCCTGTGACTACTTACCATTGTTACATGACATACGACTTCCCCAAACACTCATTCTAACCTACCTGGGCTCCTGTGGGGGCAACAGCCTTCCCCCATCCTTTTACTCGGCACTCTGGATTTTGAACTCTCAGTATTGCCAGTTCTCATGATCTTATCACAAATCTCACAGTATGCGGTAATTTTCTTAAATCCCCTCCTCCTGGAGTTGATTATATGAGAATCTCAATTTCTTTCCTTCTTTTTAAAAGCAAGTTTCTATCCTTCATGTTTGTGGAGAAAAACACAGAAACATGGCCTCAGCATACCACGAAGTCTCAGAAAACAAGCAGCAAAGAAAAAGAAACTATTTTTCAATAGTTAATCTCCCTTTTTAAGCCCAACTCATGATTCAGGGTGGCTTGACTCATTCTGGCAATGCTGCTATTCATAGATTCATAGATGTTAGGGTCGGAAGGGACCTCAATAGATCATCAAGTCCGACCCCCTGCATAAGCAGGAAAGAGTGCTGGGTCTAGATGACCCCAGCTAGATACTCATCTAACCTCCTCTTGAAGACCCCCAGGGTAGGGGAGAGCACCACCTCCCTTGGGAGCCCGTTCCAGACCTTGGCCACTCGAACTGTGAAGAAGTTCTTCCTAATGTCCAATCTAAATCTGCTCTCTGCTAGCTTGTGGCCATTATTTCTTGTAACCCCCGGGGGCGCCTTGGTGAATAAATACTCACCAATTCCCTTCTGTGCCCCCGTGATGAACTTATAGGCAGCCACAAGGTCGCCTCTCAACCTTCTCTTGCGGAGGCTGAAAAGGTCCAGGTGCTCTAGTCTCTCCTCGTAGGGCTTGGTCTGCAGGCCCTTGACCATACGAGTTGCCCTTCTCTGGACCCTCTCCAGGTTATCCGCATCCTTTTTGAAGCGTGGCGCCCAGAATTGCACGCAGTACTCCAACTGCGGTCTGACCAGCGCCCTATAGAGGGGAAGTATCACCTCCTTGGACCTATTCGTCATGCATCTGCTGATGCACGATAAAGTGCCATTGGCTTTTCTGATGGCTTCGTCACACTGCCGGCTCATGTTCATCTTGGAGTCCACTAGGACTCCAAGATCCCTTTCCACCTCTGTGCCACCCAGCAGGTCATTCCCTAGGCTGTAGGTGTGCTGGACATTTTTCCTCCCTAGGTGCAGCACTTTGCATTTCTCCTTGTTGAACTGCATCCTGTTGTTTTCTGCCAACTTGTCCAGCCTATCCAGGTCTGCCTGCAGCTGTTCCCTGCCCTCCGGCGTGTCCACTTCTCCCCATAGCTTTGTGTCATCTGCAAACTTGGACAGAGTACATTTGACTCCCTCGTCCAAGTCGCTGATGAAGACATTAAAGAGTATCGGTCCAAGGACCGAGCCCTGCGGGACCCCACTGCCCACACCCTTCCAGGTTGAGACCGACCCATCTACCACGACTCTTTGGGTGTGACCCTCTAGCCAATTCGCCACCCACCGGACTGTGCAGTCATCCACGTCACAGCCTCTTAACTTGTTCACCAGTATGGGGTGGGATACCGTATCGAAGGCCTTCCTGAAGTCTAAGTATATGACATCCACCCCTCCTCCTGTGTCCAGGTGTTTCGTAACCTGGTCATAGAAAGAGACTAGATTAGTCAGGCACGATCTGCCCGCCACAAACCCGTGCTGGTTTCCCCTCAGCATAATCTGCCCTGCCGGGCTCTCACAAATGTGAGCCTTGATAATTTTTTCAAAGACTTTACCAAGGATGGAGGTAAGACTGACTGGCCTATAGTTGCCCGGGTCCTCCTTCCTCCCCTTCTTGAAAATGGGGACCACATTGGCCCTTTTCCAGTCCCCCGGGACTTGGCCCGTGCGCCACGAGCGTTTGAATATTCCCGCCAGTGGCTCTGCAATGAGCACAGAATGAGCATTCTTTCACTCTCTCTCTCATGTCTCCTGCTGAGGATTACTGGCAGCTCTTAACCTATACCAGTGAGACAACAGGCAGCTCTTGACAGGACCCTCAACTTGCAGACCTTTCCAAGAGTCACTGGACTTCAAAGCAATACAATCAGATGAAAAACTCTTATGAACAGTGCTTGCTCCATTCATAATTTCAAATTTCTCCAGGTCAACTCAATTTTTTATTTGGCAGTAAGTTTCATATGCAGTCTGTTGGTTTTTGCCTTAAACGAATATGTATCTATTTGAATCTCATGTTTTTTGGAGGGAGGGTGGGGTTCCCTTTACCAAAGATCAATCACTTGGAACCTAGTTGGTGTCTTCTTTCATTTTCCTATCTGGGAGCTGAAGGAAGTTGCTTGATGAAGCCAAGGAAATGTTAAAAACAGGCAAAACATTTAAGAAAAGATAAAAACGCTTTTTCTAAGAGGACATTTTATGTATGCGCACATGTAGGTCTAGAAGAATCTGACTGGACCAAAAGTACCATATTGCTTTCTGTGCCTTCCTGTCCTGTGGGTTTTCAGAGATTTCTATGCCACAGGAACCTGCCCTGCACTTTGCTGAATCAGACCTTAAGCTGCCAAAGATATGTATCCCTATTAAATACATGGCTTTTGCCAGGGTTATGGCAGCAATTAGAAGTACTTAGTGCACGGTTCTGGCTGTCAAGATTTTATCAACATTTCCTTAGGAAACCCTTACTTTCAAAGAATTATAGAACTGTCCATATAAAATTGATCATCACTGACATTTGTCATCCAGTAACATACCTCAAAATAAAGTTTCCTTTTTTTTTTCTTTTTTTTTGCTTCTCCTTTCACATTCTTTCTATTTGCAAATTCAAGCGAGAACAAGTTTATTACTTTAGAATACAGTTATAGTTAGCTAGGCACTTAGTTCTGCTATTGCATGTGCCAAGAGGTGGCACCATCTTGGCTGAGCTGACAGCTGAGCACTGACCTGTTAAAAAAATGTTTTTAAGTTAAAAAGAGTAATATATATTTGGTTTAAGACTATTTAAAATTATAAATTATCCTGGACATTTTCTTATAATATAAATTCCTATGGGTTTTGTTTGTGTTTTTGGTTTTTTTACAGTCAAAACTGATGAATACTTTCATTCAGAAAAGTGACTAATGAAAAAATCAATTTGTATTTTTTTTAAATGCTCAGTATTTTTTTAATTCTGCATATCTCTTACCATGACGGGACACAAGCCAGAACAATCCCTTTCAAAATATATGCTGACACTTCATTGTCTAAGAAACTCTATGAGGGTATTGAGGCCTCCATAAATACAATATATGTTGGCATGTTTTGTGTAGTGATTTTTGAAGGAATCCTAACTGTGTATTTATGGTCATGGAATGAATGATGGATTTATAAATGCACAATGACACAATCAGCTACATTATTATGGGAGATAGGTTGATAATCTGTGAATTACAGCTATTATAGCGTGTCATTTCAGTGATTTGCCAGACATTATTATAGTACCAGTGAACTCTGAGAAACTGAAACGAGGCGAGAGCTATTGCTGAATGTGCTGCTACAAGGCCGTGCTTTCCTAAATAGACAGAATGGCTGTGTTTCCTTTCTTTGTCTAGCTCCCCTGAGCATGGCTCAGTAAAGAAAAAAGAATTTAGCCTTATGATTATTTCAGATTCTACTTGAAGCCACTGTTAATTTGGTATGTTTGAACACCAACCAGTGAACTATATTTACGTGCCTGAGATCAACAAAGCAAGAGAAGCTGCTAAAATGTGGTGTTTTGACCTAAAGGCCATGTTCCTCATCATGAGAAGGGTCAAACTTTGCCCTTGAATACACACAAAACATTCCCATTGAAGCCACTTGTATACCCTAAAGCAAAATTGGTTTTATATAGCCCACTCAAGCACACAGAAGTCTTTGGTACATGAAATAAACAAACCCCAAAAAATCAACTATGAAAAAAACAGGCATTTTATTTATTTTTTTACAAAAATAAACAATTCAAGGAACAAAAAGTACAAAATTTTCTTAATGTACAATCTAAAAAACAGTATGACATCGGTCACTTTTAGCATTTAGTTTATTGCTTTCACTGAAAGCAAATTCTTTAGACACACTGCCTACAAAATGCATTTATTTATATAGAGTTAAGGCTAGTGTTCATTTGCAATTATTAAGGGCATTTATTTAATTTGTTCTAAGAATTAGCAAGCAGCACCTTAGATGACAAATAATTTGATGATTAAAACAATGAATGGCCATAGCAAGCTATTAATTTTAAAAATGGTATTGTTCAAACAGATGGACTGCTTAGCTGATCTGTTAGTGATACATCTTAAAAAACACTTAGGACAGTAAATAAGGCCTTGATTCAGCAAACCACTTAAGCCTATGTTTAATTTTAAACACATGCTTAAGCCTATCCCTATTCACCAAAGCACTTTTAAGCATCTGTGTAAAACCCTACAAGATTCTGAGGGGACTACTTGTGTGTTTAAAGTTAAGCCTTTTTTAAATGTTTTTTCTGGATCAAGGCCTAGGCAACTAAGTATGGCTTTCTTAAGATGAAAGTTTATGAAACATTTAAAACAAAATGAAAGTTTGCCACATCTTTGCAACTATAAATATCAGTAAGATTAATTGATGAAGGAGCCTAGCATTCCTACAAATATTTTTGGTCTTGCATGTTTGATAACATTAAACACAAATGGTGATTGTCTCTTATAACATTTGATATTTAGCTTTCAAACTGATAAGCTTGTGATAAAAAGTGATTGTACTTGCCCAAATAAATATTTTGGCAGTGGATCCAGACTTCTCATAAAAATTTTGAAATTCCCACCCTGTGCAAACATGCACACACAGTTAACCTGAATTAAAAGCTAGAGCTGCCAACTGAACATCGTATCCTGACAGTGTAATACATTTTGTATTTTGCTTCATTTGAAATAAAAAAATCACATTTTCAAAATGTTGTTCTATTGCACATTCATCCTGGTCATGCAGGTCATCTCTTTAAAGTTTTGTTTAGCACTCTATAGATTAGAATGAGTAATAGTGCAATTATCTCGCTGTCCTCAGACATCTTGTACATAACAGCTGTCTATATTTATACACAAACAGCTCCTGTCATTTACTAGTTAGACTGAACCACTTTAGCTGTCAGCCTGTCACTTTCACATATGTTATCTCGTCAGGATCAGGCATGATATGATTTGAGTCCTTCTTGAAGAAGACAAGCTGCCGACCTACAAAGATTGTGACGGAAAGAAGAAAATAATTAGAAACGATGAGTGAGACCTTGCTCTATTCAAAATACTGACATTTCATATGCCTATTCTTTTCTTGCATTCTTTAAACTACACAGAAAGCCAAATTCTTTGTTCACTTAAAAACTGCTGTTAATCTGGAGTCTTTCCATTGAAGCTGCACCAGAACTTCATTTCAAAGTTTATTCTGGATTCACGTTGGGACAATGGAAAACAGAACTTGGCCAATTAAAGCTGTTCCAAGTGCATGCCAGCATAATTCTGATCAGGATTTGTCTCTATGAAGTTGACAAGCTATAAATGAGAGCATTTGTCGATTTTAAGACCTTTTAAAATACAGTGATTGAATTCAGTAGTTGGAGGAGCCTCTCTAGCTCTTGCCATTGACTTCATTGTCTTTGGATCAGGGCATCCATTCATTCATAAAAGAACAATATCTTGTTGGACTACCAGAATCTATGCAGCATACGTACACTGCATTTATCAAGTTTGGCCTTGTTTGAATGACAAATATACAGCAAAAACCTGCTGTGCTTTGTCAGCAGGAGGCTAACTCCTACCTGCAAACCAGCATAATAAAAAATGTTAAATGGGGGGCAGCCTGTACAGTCTCAATTCTATAATTAGCCACTTCATAAGTCAGAGTTCATCTAAGGTTGTCCTTTGTTGGTGCTTGCTACTGCTCACGTCTCGCTTACTGGTCTCATTGCACTTGTTAAATGTGGACCCTGCTTACATGCTGTGGCCATGGTCCCAGCACATTGTAATCACTGGTACCCACTGCAACTGATAAAAGAAAAGGCACTGGCATGTATGCTATGGTCTCTTTTCTGCAGCTGTTCAACCTTCCCCTACCTTCTGCCTAAAGTTAAGAAAACTAAAAGACATTTCCACAACTCCTGCCTCTCATGTGCTAGCGTAACAACATTGTCCTAAACATCACATGATAATCCGGATGCCAACAACTGTGTTTATGATTAATCAATAACTATACAGAATTCCTTGGAATAGCACGATCATTTAAAGGTTTAAACTTGGTTAATTTTACTTTGAATTATTGTTACTCTGAATCATTTCCTTTAGCTTCTGTAATTCAAGCAGTGGGCCTTTCCAAGCTTTCTATTGATCTTATCAAGATATATTAAGTCTTTTTTTTTAAGTGGTATATTTAGTCCAGTGCCCGACTGTCATGTAATACATAGTATGGTGTGATCAACTAAAGCACGTGGGATCTTTAGGGCAAGGCGTTTTGACAAACTTGTGCTTGGTATTTCCTTGGTTACTTGTGAGCCTCTGTTTGTCTTTGGGGAGCACGAGAGATATGGAGTTCCACAGTTGTGTAACACAGTACTGTGATATAGATAACATTTTTTAAAATATCTATTTTGGGTGGCTCCAGAGCTTGGTACTTGAGCTGAGACAATGGGTCTCCTCAGCTCTGGTTCTGTCCCATATTGCTCAATCATCCTTCCTCTGTAAGATCTGACACTGCCTTAGCAAAAAACAGTGTCACAACCAGTTAACACCAAGGAGCAAAAAAAGCACTCGGGCACCTAAACTCGGATCATAGGAAGGTAGGGCTGGAAGGGAGCTCATTAAGTCATCTAGTCCAGCACCCAGCTCAAGGCAGGATCATTCCTGACTAAACTATCCCAGCCAAGTGACTGTTTAACCTGATCTTGACAATTTCCAGGGATACAGATTGCCGTGGACAACTGGTGCCTCCTGATTCTGGGGAGACACCAGCAGCCAATCGCTGACCTGGTGGGGTGTGTGGTCCCCCAGCAGCCGATCGCCGGCAGAACCAGATCGATGGCAAACCAGAAGTGCTGCTGGCGCATCTCTCAGTGCCCCCACATTCTTGGGGAGGGAGGAACCGGCTGTCACCCCCTGCTCCCTGGCCGGCAAGGGTCAATCTAAGGGGGGCCCCCTCCGCATCACCTTCGCAGATTGCACAACTTCTATAGGATGCCTGTTCTAATACTTGGCCACCCTCAGTCAGAAAGTTCTCCCTCTCGTGCTTCCTCACACAGCAGCATTGCAGTCAGATCTGGCTGGTGTTAGGAGCCGAGCAATCCAACCCTAGTGTTCATGTTGGGGAAGAATGTGTTGTTAGGATTCTTCTGTTGAGTTCTGTGAAATTCAGCTCTTTTAAAACTGCTGAGTTTTTGGTTGTAGCCGTGTTGGTCCAAGGACATAGGGAGGTAAGGTTCTTTGAGCAGATGTGATATCTGTTACTAGACCAACTGAATAGTTGCAAAAAAGTTCTTAGCAAGCTTTCAGGCACAATCACTCTTCTTCAGGCATAAGAAGTCTCAGTCATAGTGAGACTCGTATGCCTAAAGAAAGATGACTGCACCCGAAAGCTTGCTAAGAACTTTTTTCCAACTACTCAGTTGGTCTAGTAAAAGATATCACATCTGCTCAAAGAACCTTGCCTGCTCTTTCAAAACTGTAATTTGGGTGGGATTAAGGGGCACTGACAGACATGGGGAAAAACCCACACAAAAAAAAAAACCCTCCAAGAAACCACAGCACTTTACCAAGAGAAGCAGCATCTTAGTTTGACCCAACTCTTTAAAATCTGTACAGATCAGGTACTTCAGCAGGGTTTTTTGGCATATTTACCTAAAGCAGATTCAATCAGCTTTAGAGAAAAGTACCAAAAAGCCCTGCTGAAGCACCTGATCTATACAGACTTTGGGTGAGCTGGATCCAAATAATGCAATGCCTCTTCTAGGCATGCACTGCATTTGGTGTGGGGGAACACCAAGCTTAAAGTGCCATTTGTTCCCCCCCACCCAGCATCTGTAAGCAGCGTAGGTGTCTAAGTTATGAAGCAGGCTTCTCCTGACTGCTCTGGTGACTTTCATCAGTAGTTATTTGGGCACCTATAGTTCTGCTGCTGCATGTGCCAAGAGGTGCTACCATCTTGGCTAAGCTGAGAGACTTGGTGACCATCTCAGCCCTAAGCGTATTTGGATTCACAAATTAAGCATTCCCCTACCTGAGTCTCCTACAGGGCCTGATCTAGTAAGCATACTTGGACTACACCTGAGACACACCAGCAGCAACAACTTTCAGGATGAAACACAGTAGTCACATCCACTTTCACTAGGGGCTTGGTGCATGCAAGAAGAAGCAGGTGGGCGAGTCATGCTCAGAAGCATTACTCTGAGAACATTAGGGACATGGTATAGAAATACCCTGTAAGCCCAGTGATAAGGGCATTCACCTGGGAGACAGGAGTCCAAAGTCCTAGTCCCTGCTCTCAGGACAGCTCATACATTTTACATGAAAAAGTCACTAACTAAAATGCAGGAAGCAGGAGTCCTCTCCCACAGGTGAATATCTTCATCTCTGAGCTACATCCTGAACCACCTTGTGCTTCCTCACAGAGCATCATTGCAGTGAAATCTAGCAGCTGGGCAATCCAGCCTTAGTATATACATCAGGGGGGAACATAGTGTTCCTTCTGTTGAGCTCTGTAGAACTCAGCTCTTTTAAACTATTTTGAAAATGCAGCTACTTTATCACAGCCACTTGTAACGGTTTAGTTTATCAGATTACCACATATTCCCTGGGGTCGCAAAAGGCATTAATCTGGTTTAGTAATAAAAAGCTCGGGCCAGATCTTCATCTGAGATAACCTGGCACTGGTTGACAGATATCAGTAGACCTACACTGATTTACAGCAGCTAAGGATGGGGATCCCAATCTTTTATTTATATGTACCGGCAATATTCTGTTAGACACGAGATTAACAAAACATGCCAATAAACATCCTCAGTTTGTGCTGAGATTTTCTTCTAAAAAGGTCTTCTGTGTCCCTGAATAACACTGAGGACCAGGGATCCAAGTTTTCCATTCGCCATGGGAAAACGCAGTAAAACCCAGATTTTCTCCTTTAAAGGAGAAAAACATGGGAAATAGTGGGTTTCCCCTTGCAGGCTGGCAGAGTTCCAGGCTGTAAGGGGCTGGGGGAGTGGAAGGAAGGCGGTCAGGCAGGGGGTGCCATGTGCATGTGTATTCATACATGTGCACATAGCCACCAGGCAGCCTGGAGAGCAGCTCCCTGCAGGTAAGTCTGGTGGCAGAGGTTGGAGGGGGGGTGGGGAGGGCGGAAATTGGGGCCCCCACAGGGAGGAACGAAGGGAGTTCGGCAGGGCTGAGGCTGCGGGTGCTGCCCAGCCCAGGTGGTGCGTGGTGTTTGGGACTGGAATGCGCAGCTGCAGGGCCTAGGTGGGGAGTGGGATGGAGCGGAGCGTGGCTTGCCCTGGGAATGGGAGCTGGCTCCTCGCTGCTGCATGCACTCCTGGTAGGGACACGGAGACACATGCCCCCCAGATTTGTGCATGGGGCAGGGGGAGGTGTGGGATGCCCTCTGCCGGCTCAAGCTCCCTGCCCAGCTGCCCTCCCCCCAGGGCCTCCGTGGCCCCGTGGGGAGGACCTGGCACAGCAAAGCAGAGAGGGGCAGGGAAGCTCAGCGCTACTGCTGTAGGCCCCATGCTGCCATAATGAGGCACTCTCTCCCCACCCCCCGGCAGTAGCAAGGGGCACAACTCTGCACTGTCATCCCCACTGCTGCTGGGTGGGCAGGGGGCACCTCACCGTGGCAGTGCAGGAGTCACAGTGGTGCCACCAAGCTTCCCTGCCCAGTCCCACTCTACCTTGCCATGCTGGGTCTCACCTGCTGGGCTGTGATGGCCCTGGGGGGGAGGGCAGCCAGGTGGGGAGCCCCAAGCTCACAGCAGGCAGCTTGTATCTGTCCCCTCCTCCCACCATGGGCTGCACGCCACCTGTGCCACCCATGGGAGAGAGAAAGCCGTGCTCCATCCTCTGTGCTCCACTCCACCACAGCAACCACCACCTCCCGCGGGTGGCAGCCAGGGCTTGGGCACTGCTGAGGGTGGCAGGGAGCTGTGGACCTGGGTCCCTGGCCCCATAGCTCTGACAGGGCTGCAGGGATAGGGGGTTGTGGGTCAGAAGTGGGGGGCACCAGCAGGGTTGGTGGAGGTGGCTGTGGGTTAGGAGCAAAGAGCAATGGCACGGGCAGGGCATTGGCATATCAAGGCTGCTCGGCTCCACAAAGCAGTGGGTAAGGACAACTGCAGCTGGACCCATATCCTGGAGAGCAAAAGGGGGCAGAGCTCTGGTGTTCCATGATAAAAACCCTAAAAATCAAACACCAAAATGTAAAGGTATTTAGAGTTTATTTTATTATATTATTTTATATCATTTTATTATATTATTTTATTATAGTGACTGAGGCACTAGTAGGCTTCCAAATTGTTTTAAAATTGTATATTAGTGGCATTTCATTTTAATCATGGAAAAATGCTTATTTTGGGGGTTTTAATCAAAGCATTTGTAATTTTTTTTATCAGCAAATTTGTGATTTTTAAACAGAGAAAACCAGGATCCCTGCTGAAGACACTTCTACTTCTCTTATGTTTTAAACCATTCCTATGGCCCTCAGACTCATCCAGGTCCAGCATGTCCCCACCTGAGAACAGTACAGCACCCCCATCAGTGCTCATGACATATCTGTCAACTGAAGGACTGCAGTTTAGGGAAGGTGTGGGAGAACCTACTGAGCCAAATCCTGCTAATTTAACTATGCGAGTCAGATTGAACTCCCACAGCTGTTTTTGTTGTATTCAATAGTAAAATTTGGGGACAAAATCTGACTATGAAGGTAACCTGTGATCCTTGCCCAGCTGCCCCCAATGGATCCCTACACAGCAGGATATTCTGAGGGTATGGATTTACCATGAGGCAAAAAAGAATGGGACTTTACTTCTCATGGTAAACTGCTTGTTTACACGCTGTCACCTCATGGAAAATGACAACTAAATCGTGATTAGCTTAATTCTCAGTGAAAGAAGGGTGATTTATTTTGGTTTACCTTTCATTTTTCACAAGTGCGCACACAGGCAATTAGCACAGAACTGCCCCAGCCCTGGTCCCTAAGTCTGTGCATAGACTCCCCCTTCACAAAGCTCATGGGAAGGACAGCTCAGCCCAACCCCTGCTTGGCCTAAAGTGTGGCTTCTCCTATCTAGCTCCTATCCTTTCATGAACCTGTACCAGTGTAGCACATTCATTAGATCAGGGGCAAGCAATCATTTTGGCTTGAGGGCTGCTTAACAAGGTTTGGTGAGCTTATGAAAACCTCAAAGGTAGCCCCACACCTTGACAGGTACCCCGCCCCCTGGTCACCTTCTTAGGACCAGAAGTCCCGCCCCCTAAACACAGACTTTAGCCACCAGAAGTCCCTCCCACTGCCCCCCGAAAATACTCCATTTGGGAGGGGGGTTGCCATCTTAGAACCAGGAAAAAAACCAAATCATACACTAGAAGTCAAATGCTGACTGTAGCATTTTAATTTTATTACAAAAAATATTTTTGTCATGATTTGTGTTTGTGTACTGCATATAGAGGGCATTGCATAATAACTCAGAAACAAAGTCTTAGTCTTGTACATTGTCTGGTGTGTGTGTGTGTGTGTGTATGCATACGATGGTGCGTGTGTGTGTGTATGATAGGGTGTGGGAGGGGTGTGTGGGGGTATGGCTGTGTGTGTTGGGGAAGACAGGGTATACTGGGGGGTGTATATGTGTGGGGGTTGTAGGGGCAGGGTGTGCCTATGTGGCATTTGTGGGATGTGAGAAAGGGTGGGGGGGGGGCCCCTCGGCCCCCCTGGCATGCAGACCCCGCAGGCAATGGCGGCAGCAGCAGCAGGCAGAGGCACTCGGGGCTCCAGCCAGCACTGCATATCACAATGACGAGCACATGCAACTCCCACACTTGTGCGCCCCCATAGGAAAGCTCCATGTGCTGAAGCCAGCTGCTTTTGCCACTGGGCCATATTTGGCCTGTGGGCTGTATTTTACCCGCCCTTACATTAGATTGTATTAAAAAGGTCTGTTACCTGTCCACGTTGTCTGATTAGTCAAGACGAAAGCTCTGCACTGGGAGTAACTCTCGCAGATCTCAATGGCTTCAGTGATGTCAAATACAGAGAGGAGACAGCCCTTGTGATGGTAAGATGGCCAGCACCTGTAGTTCTCATCAGGAATAGTAGCATCAGGTACCCGTTTGTACTCTGCAATTATCCAGAGCAAAATGATCATTTGGAAAGCTATAGTAAAGAGGTACAATTTTGATAGGCAGGTTGCATCAGGCAAGGACACCATTTAGAAGGGTCATTCAGTAAGATGCATCAGCCTCATTTTGTTCCTGGCTTGATAAAATTGTTGCTTGCCCCTCAAGCTGCTTTTATTTTTCATTTTGAGAATCAAGCCCAGAAATAAACAGTCTGTGCACAGAATGCTTCTGCCCTCCCTACTGTTGAGGCAAGGCTTTGATTTGATTTGGAGTTTTACAGGAAGAATGTCCCATTGAATAAACAGCATCCACTTGAATGAAATGACTCACTGTCCTCGTTCTTAACACTGAACAGGATTGTCAGGGTGAGACCTGATGAGGCGTTCCCGGCCCACCCTCTCAGTTAGAAGAGCATGCTATTTTGCTCCAGCTTCTTTAGAACATGAAGAAAAGACAGGCTTTTAATTAAGCAAACTTTTTCTTCTTGCTCAGATTAGCACAAAAGGGGAGTTGCTTGATGGGCCTCTGAGAGAAAAAAAAAAAGACATGAAGCATGTCAGTTTGGTTCTTGCCCAGCTCCTCTGCATTGCCCTGTGGATTACTGCACAGCTCCCTTGGCTGCCATTCAGTCTCACTTGCCTTTATGAGCTCTTTCTTGTTCTCTGTTCACAGTTCCTCTCAGTTTCCGAGCTGTTTTTGGGCTTCTCTAATGAATGCATCAGCAAAATTAAACTAATCATTTACAAATATTTCTACTTAGCTCCCAGACACACAAATTGTCAGTCAAGAAAACCCCAAAAGACAAAACACTATAGCAATTCTAACTGCATGCATTAAGGAAACTGTAGCTACATGCTTCAAAACCTGTTCTTTAGATAGTTCAGTTTTGTCTCACGCTGCAAGGTTTCAACTTGCTAATGTTTCAGACACTGAGTTATCAGGATGCTTTTTATTTAATGGGTGTTTCCTCTTTCATGTTTAGTATATACATAACAACCAATGGTTTGATTCATAAAAGAGTTATCCATTGTCTAACATACATTTTTCACCATTTACCTGAAAACTTACTTTTCTCATTTGTTTCATAATAACTGTCATAACACAAATCCACAAACAAAAAGCAAAGAAAGAATACAATCATTTTGTCATTGGCAGAACTCTCATTCATTTTCAGGACCAATTTTTGCTACGGCAAATGCAAAGAATCAAATTCATATCACAAATACTCATTTTACTGCCAAGAGATGACATTGCTCCTTAAAAAGCTGCTACAGATTTGTCGGACAAATAACGTGCAGTCCATTTCCATACCTCCTTCATGCTATATTGTTATATCCTATATTAGAGATAGAATTATTTAGAAAGAACTAAAGAGCTACTGGATGGAGAGTGCTAAGGGTGGGCAAGCCTAAGGTCAGTGGGAGTATATGTGTAAGCAAGATGAACAAGGGGGCCAATTCACTGTTGCTGTTTAGCTCATGCACTCAGACATTTATACCCATGGAAATAAAACCCACAGTAGATATAGAAAGGGTTCATTCTGACTCAGCATTTTATTTTATTTATAATCCCCCTTGTACTGACCTGACTATGGAAGGAGGAAGGCAAAAATGAAATCAGACCCAATACTGAATAGAAATGAAAACTGTGCACTAAAGATGCTTGTTACTAATGGAAGAAAAAGAGCATCTACCATAGATGTTCTGAAGTGTGAGCACGGATTGAGCCCTGAGCCCTTGAAGGAAATGTTTGCCAAGCTCCTGACTATGACATCTAAGGTCAGGCCTTAGCAGGCCTTGGCATTACGTCAATTTTCAGTAAGTCAGAGTACTTAGCAGAGCAGCCTCAACATCACATGATGTATTTTCACTATGCAGTACAAAATCTCTCTCAGAGTAACCTACCTATTAAGCTGCATTTTACTGTTAAAACTCTCCTGCAGGCAAATGTGTTTTTAAAACTATTCCCACTACATAGTACATTGTTTCATCTTTAACATCTTTTCCTCCATTGCAATCCTCAGCTGGCATACATTGACTTCAAAAGAACAATAGTGATTTATATGAGATGAGGATCTATCCCTTTACGAAAGGTAAATGTTTCAATATTTATGGATTTTCAATGAGACTCAGAGCAGGATTCAAAGATGCATATGGGACTTAGGTAGAGTTCAAGTACCTATGTACCAGAGCGATTCAAAAAGGCCCTCTACCAGCAGCCTCATTATGGAATTAATTAAATGCCTACATCTTTTGGCTATATGGTTCCCAAGGCATCTGCATTAGGGATCCTGAGCAATACAGGTAGAATGCTTAAACCACAATAGTGCCCAACTCCTGCATAAGCTCCATTAGAAGCCAAATAGTTGGTGAGAGGCAGCTAAACTCCACCTAACTCCCTGGAGGTCCCTGTCTAACACCAATACATAAACAGCCCTGGAAGAAACCAAGAGGGAGTCTCCCTGTACTGTCTAGTAGAGTTTGCTTCTAGGGATATTTTACTTCATTATGGAAGTTTCCAAAATGCCTAGTGGGTAGAGTATGCATTTTACAGACATTAGTTAACAATCAAAAATAAGTCTGACAGCAGAGCCTAAAGCCCAGGACTCCCCCCTCTCAGGAAACACCATATCCACTAAGCTAGAGAGAGGCTCCCTGTTAATTCCTCCCCTTCTGATCCAATGAATCTTGTTCTTTTGGGGTTCACTTCAACAGAAGGAATGGACAGTACCCTCACCTAGCTATCCTGATTTAGCCTGCTGGTTAGGGCACATCTCCTGGGATGTATCCAGCTCTCCCACTTCTCTACAAATGTTCTAAACACTAAGCTACTGGCTGAGGTGTAAATGGCACTGCCTCTTCCTTGGCTATCTCAGAGGAGAGATGAGATAGTGTAATTTGCAAAGGAACAGAAATGTCTAATGCTTAACATGAATTGGGCATCTAGACTCCCGAGAGGGGTGGGACTTCTGACACAGCCTGGTGCTTTAGTGAGTCCTACTGGCTACCTTTTGGTACTTCTAGATTTCCTAAATTGCCCTTTGGTGATGCCTACTGCTTCCCATTCTCACTGCAGAGTACCCAGGTGGCTTAACATACATCACTCATGGGCATCTCCAGAATCCTTCCACTGACTGTATGGGACCCTAGGCACTTACAACATATTGAATTGCCCTCTTGGTGTAGGCACTTAAAAAATAGGCAGGCAACGTCTAAAGTGAGGCATTTACTGAGACACTTTGAAAGGCTACTAAAGCCTTTTTTTAAATGGGATTTATCCCTTGTCAACAAGAAAAGAAGAGGAGTTGTTATCATCAGAGTATGGCCAAGCTTACTGGCATACACAAAGCTCACCTATCCTCTGTGTGAGAAAAGATTTGGGTTGCAAAAGTGCAAGTGCAGTAGGCTTTCCTCTCATAACAGCTCTCTGTACAAATTTAAACAATATAACATAACGTGTTTCATAAACAATAATGCAAGCTACACAGAAAAGAGCTAATATCATTCCATGTCTGGGAAATTCCTAAGCATTTTGAGCACGCTGCTAGTGGCAACAGAGATAGAGCCATAGAAGGCCAGAAGAAAGTGTGGTGGCACATGGCCTGCAAGCAGGTGGTACTAGAAGATGCTCCAAATTGACAGACTGAAGAATGTGTACAGATCTGGGGTTTGGTCTCTCTTTTTATCCTGCCTAGCGAGGAAAGAAACGTTAATGGAAACTCAGTGAGGATTCTCTGCAGTTCCGTTTCCACTCTCTGGCTTATCCTTTGAAATGAAAAGAAATTAACTGTGCCAACATACCGAGTCTGTCACACTACACCTGCACAACCTAAAGAGATTGGCACTTTCTTTCTTAAAAATTATTACAAGTTTTGGCCATTGCAGTGCCCAGTCCCACAGCTGGACTTCACATGAAACTCAGACCTTTACAGGTCCTCTTCCGCTCCCACTGAAGTCAACAGCAATGGGAACATGATTAGACCTCCCAGTGTAAGAGGAAATGCCAGTTGGCTTTGCCGTTAAAGCTAGGACCATATGGCAATACAGGAAGGAATAGCCACATCAGACACTCCCTGGCTTCCTTTTCCATATACCACTTTTCTCCATACTGCCAGCATAATAAACCTGACTACATTTTTCCTTTAATCGTGCTTTTTTTTTTTTAAATACTGTTATTTTAAAAAAAGATGTGTGGGGCTAAACTGCTCACTAAGATCCAACTGTGCCTCTGCCTTACATGGCCATGTGGGAAAGAAGAAGGAAAGGAGTCTCTCTTCCTAATTACGTGATCCATGAAAGGGAAGCCCAGAATCATATCCTTGTACTTAGGAACTACTGACAGAAGTTTCCTTCCCCCGGAACTGTCTGACCAGAAAGATGGCAGCCAGGAGTGCAAAGCAAGCATCCCCCCTCCCCAAACAGAGAAGTGGATCCAGGGCTTCACAAAGTGGGGTGCAAGAGGGATGACACCCTCTGCTCCCAGCCTCTTTCCCCTCCTCCAACCAGGGCAGGCAGACTGTGTCACAGGAGCAGCAGTCAGGGACATTTTTAAGTCCCCAAAGCAGGTAAAAATCCTGCATCCCCCTTTCCCTTCCTGCTCAAAGGCACACCTCCTCCACTCCACTCCTCTTCTCTCCCCGCAACCTGCCACTGCCACCGTCCCCACTGTTCCAGGAGCAAGGGGAGCTCCACAGCTTCTCTAGCCAGGCCACACAGGGGCCCAGAGGCAGTGGCAGCAGTGGCAGCAGCAGGTAGACACGTTCCCTCTCCCCATACCTTCTTCCAGTCTACCTGGGGGAACAGACAGAGAGGGGGAACCCCCTCACTTGCTGCCACTATCATGGGCTGAGCCCAGCTTTGAGCCAAACTTGAATGGGACAGGAGATGAAGGGAAGGGACAAACTGCAGAGCATAGAGGGAAAGTGGGGAGGGAACTCTTCCCTTCTCCACAGATTTAAAAAAATCCCCAGCTGCTGTTCCTGCTGCATGGTCAGAAAGGGGTGCAGCCACACCACTGAACCGCCCCCTGGATCTGCCCCTGCACACATACAGGCACAAGTGCATGCATGCATGCTTGCATTCACATACAGAGTTTCCAGTCAGCTGGACTTCCCAGCATTGCAAGGGAACATGTATGCTGTACCCCATTAAAATGGTGTGACCATTTATTAGCTTTGCCCCCCAAAGAGGGAGTACCAGGAGGCACCCTCCCCCTGGAGCCTATGTATTTTTTGGATTATGGGAATTGCCTTCAAACTGCTCACACTTCAGCTTAGTTTAAAAAAAAATAACCCACTAAACTCATCACACAAGCAAATACTTGTCTGAGAAACCCATATTTTTCAAAAATTTACCTTGTCTCAGACTATGATAATTTCACATTTTTGAGATTTCCATTATGAAGTAACATATCACTGGAAGCAAACTCCAAAGCAAGGAACCATGATTTCCATGAGTAATCTCTCTCTAGCTCTTACTTCCACAAGTTATCTCACTGGATTCATTCAATATGAATGTTTACACAAGCACACTTTACTTACCTAAGCAGCTGATAGTGGAAGGAGGGTTCACTATTTGACAGCAACTACACTCATTTAAATTTTATTAAAATGTCTTCTGATAACAGTGATAGATATATGACCAGGCTCCAAAAGGGAAGCAGATATTTGAATGTTTATACTGGGGCATATCTAACATATATGCTGAACCAAAATGCTGAAAATTGTTAGGCTAATATAGAGGGTCAGAGAGATTATTCCTCTGCTATTCAAAGTTTGCTCAGTCTGAGATAAGACATTATTCTGAAACATAACTACCCACTGAAGAGTAACTTTTCAAACACATGCTTTCCATCTTCTTGCTTTTTATGTTTATGTAATTCACCGACTTTAGGCTGCACTGTGTAGGACAGAGCAATATAAAAATGTTACATAGCTCACTTATATTCACCCCACTATATGAATCTAGAAGAAATTTGAATGAGATTTGTAATGACCACATCAAGACTTTTTACCTGCTGTGTAAGCGATTTAGAAAGTCTAGTGTGTTTCTCATACAGCTTTTAAATGTTCATCTTGGTCACTATGGTTTAATATACTTATTCAATTTAGAAACTCCATTGGTTTAAAGACATCTATATCTCAGGTTTTTGTCTTGCCAAAACCTGAAACTTGCTTAAATGGAGTCCATGGAATTTGAAGGCTCACAGCAGTAAATCACATCATAAAAAGGTCAAAGTTCTGGTCGATTTCCAGACTAATGGTGTTTAAAACCAATAAATACTTGCCTAATACTATAAATGCAGCAATAAATTTACACTTTCACATACATGCACACAGTCTGACATAGCGTATGTAAAGTCTATCACTGTAATGTCAAGAATAGATAACAGAATTATAAGGCATTAACAATAACTGCTTAGCAAAGTTATGAGCAAAATTAATCCTTGTTTACTTGTCCCTATTTTTCTAAGGATTAAAGCTAATAAAAATTAACTATACAAAGTCTATTTTTTATGTCACTTATTCCAGTTTTACAGCAGTTTAATCCCTAGGTCTTAATCTCTAGGGTCTGGAGCAGTTTAATCTCTGATTCTCCATTCCTACTGTTGCAAACAGAACTAGGAACTTATTTTTCATGTCGCACAAAAAATGTCCCCATCCTGAAAGATGACAAAAATTTGAAATCTCAAAAATGTTTGTGGAACAGAATTCAGAAATACAGTAATTCTGGTCAAATCAGATATCATTTTGACCATTTCAGAAAGTTTCATTTCAATCTTTTTATTTAAAAAAAAGCCCTGTAGGTTAATATATTTTGAAATAAAAAAATAATAATTTCAGTCAAAATTGTTTATTTTGAAACTTTTTCCCCAAATATTTCAAAATGGGACAGTTGTGGAAACCAGCACTTTCCTGTGAAAAAGTGTTGTTTTCAATGAGTGCGTCTACATGCACAGTGGACTGCGTTATTGTTACTGCGCAGTCCTGTCACCACACAGCTATTTTTAGCTGCTGCTGCACAGTAGCATCACCATCATGGTTTGTGTCCAGCGGTGCTACATCACCATAGCAATGAACTACAGTGCAGTAGCTGCGGCGATGTAGTGTCTCATGTAGACACACACAATGAATATGTATTTTCCAATGAATTTTTTTTCTTATTAAAAAACAAAAAATCAAAACCAGCATTAGATATAAGTAATTCCTGCAAAGCCAGTGTGTAGAATCAAGCCTCTTTGTTTCAGTGACTTACCCTACTTTTTACAGTGATGTAATGCAGATCACTACCAGGAGCAGATGCCCCTGGGGCTATGGCCTTGTCTTGAGAACATGCCATGTTACATGAGGTAAATTTAAAAAAGAGATTTATTTAAAATCAGAATTCAATTTGCTTCACACTATGGAATCATACATCAATTAAGTAAAATAAAAGAGCAACGCTTAAAAAAATAACTTTAAATTAGTTGAGTAAAAATCACCTGTGTTGGCCCAATGCTGGCTCTAATCTCATAAACATGCCAATTTTCACTCTACCAGATTCATTAATATAAACAACTCCAGGAGTACATTATAAACTATTTGAAACAGGCTGTGGTTTTCCCCTTTAACTTGCTTGAATCACCCTAAATCTGACTTTAATCAGTCCTAATGACCATTTGTTTCAGCCACAGCAGCCAGATTGCATTTTTACTACCAACTACAGCTACCAGTTGGAAAAGTGCCCAGTTTTCTTTTCTAGTTATCACCTGCCAATACACCATGGGTCAGTGACACAGCTGCAATAATGTGCATCCTTGAGAAAGTAATCATGCTACTCCATTTCCCTATTCCCTACCTCCTCCACGGTAATGACAACATAAAACTGACAATTTATTCTAGGTATTCCCCCCCGCCCCACCCTGTTGACTTGCTAGTAGTTAAACAGAGAGGGCCCAATTCTGCTAGTCTCAATAATAGTATGCTCTGCAACATGTTCCTTTGATTTCCCTGTTAGAATAAGACTCTAAATAATAGAAAACACACTTCCTTCACATGACTTTCAGTGTGCGTCATTTTAGTTTTTAAATGTCTACCTCGTTTCATACCCAGGATTTAAAATCCTTTCAGAAAGAAGGCCACATATATAATGCTCTTAGACCAAGTCAATATAGGTCTGAATCCTACAGAGCTACTTTTTGCTACATGCCCATGACAGCAACAAAACATTAGCATGTTAGAGAAAATACATGTCCGGTGTATTGAATTTTTCTCTACTTGCAACCAGATCTGCCTCCCCCCCTAAAATGCTACAGTCATTAGGACAGACAGTGGGATCAGGTGGAAAAGGCCTGGGGTAGAACATTGCCAGTAACTGCTATGGGATCATGAGTTAGACCAGTGATTCTCAAGCAGGGTGCTGTGGCACCCTGGGGTGCCTTGAGATCTTTTCAAGGGTGCCACACAATGTTAAACTATTAGGAATGCAACATGATTCATAAGATGGTAGGGGTGTGCAAGGTGGGCCCTGCGAAGTGGACCCTATTTGATTCGAATTCAGATTTGGCCCGAATTAAGGCCAGTGATTCGATTAGTTGATTTGGATCACTGTCCCTGATTCAATTCTGCTGAATCTGAAGATTCGAAGCTGATTCAAAGAATCAGCGATTCAGATATAGACACAGCTTAAAAAGTTTTTTCTACATACCTTGAGGTACCAGCGCAGCTTGTGATCGCTGTGATGCTGGGGCAAATGCAGTATCCCACAGGAGTGTGTGGGGGCGGGGGGCCTCCACATGCTGGCCGGTGATCCCAGAAGTGGACCAGAAGTACTTCCAGTCCATTTCCGGGTCCACTGGGGAGCACACTGCCCCGCTCCACCCCCCCCCCCACGCCTCCCTGGCTTGGCAATTGGCCACAGGAGGACCCTGGGTGCCCCCACAGACCAAGGAGGCACCAGTTGCCAAGCCAGGGTGGGGCCCAGCATGCTCCCAGCAGACCAGAAGTGGACCAGAAGTGCTTCTGGTCCACTTCTGGGTCCATGTGCCCCACCATCACAGCATTCACAAGCCACCTGGTACCTAGAGGTATGTAGAAAAAACATTTAAAGCTGTGTCTATGTCCAAGTCGCCGAATCTTTCTGAATCTCTCTGAATCAATTTGGAGGGTTCCAATTAAATTCAGAGAGATTAAAGGGTCCTCTGATTCCATTCGGATTTGGAGATTTGGCCACCGAATTGGGCCAAATCTCCACTGAATCAAATCAGGGACTGAAGCTTTGCACAGCCCTACAAGATGAACCCAGAGATTTCAAATAGAAATCCAGAGATGCCAAACATTCTGACCTGTTGTAGTCTTTCTTTGCAACAGAAAAATTACTCTATTAAATTATCTGTAGTCAAAACCCAAGTAAGAACTAAAAGCTAGCATTTTCCAAGGGGTGTCTTGAGTCTAGAAAGGTTTTCTGTAGAACCACTTCCTTTTTCTCTGTTTGCTCTTCACTTTTGACTGCCCTGTCTATTTACATAGCGAGTTCTTCAGAGCAAAGACTTGATCTTATTTTGACTTTACAACAATTTCAGTTGGGCCTGTTGGTGTTACTGCGGTACAAATACATTAGACATTGTGTTACATTCTACTCCAGTTAACCATGTAGAGTTAGCACTGTTCTTTCCCGGCTTGTTCATCATCTATAGCAGTGGTTTTCAAACTTCCTAAAGTCACAGAACTTTTTGTATCACTTCTTTGGCTCCAGAACCCCTCCCTGGTTCCACAGGCCATGTAAGCTGACCCAGACCTAGGCAACTGGGCCTGGTAATGGCAGTGCACTACCTCCCAGCCCACTCCACTATCACCCCCAGTCTCTTTGTGGAACCTCTGACTATCTACCACAGAACCCCAGAGTTCTTCAGAACACAGGGGAGGGGAGTTGTCTGTCCAGGGATGGGAGGGTTGGGGGGGCAAGAGGGGCCAAAAATAGCCTGGTCAGAGTTGGAAGGGTAGGAAAAATGCAGTCCCAGGGCTGCAATGAGTCATTGGGCTTTCCCAGCCCTGGAGCTGCTCTCTGAATGCATTCAGACATTTGGTCAATCGAGCTAACCCATTCCTAATCTGAGTTCACCTCTTCATCTGAACTAAATTAGATCAATCCAGCCATTTTTTGCCCAGTCTAACCTCCCCGAATGTCTGCACAGATCAGCACTTAGATCAATCTAACCACAGTTAGGTGAATCTAAGTGTAATGTCTGCACTTACCCTCTGAGTGATACCATTACGTTTATGTGCAACGAAGTCAGAACTACGCCCCACTGAGGCTTCTGCCAGCTCTTGGTGAAGGGAAGCAATCTCTTTCATCCCTGTTCCATGCACTAGGATGGGTCTATAATTGTCATTCCCACTGAATAAACTCTCCCTACACCATATATCAATAACAGTGGGGCCAGACCATTCCCCTCCCCCCATTTACAGCATCCTGCTTCGCAGACCAGTTTAAAAGCAAACAGGCCTTGTGCTCCCTAAAGTGAAAAGAATAAATGAACTGTTGGCATACAAGGCCTTTGCATCAGTACTGGGTAGGGGAAACTTCCTTTAAACTGCTATTTCTGTCACACATCCTGAAGAAGACTCACACATCCTGGCTCTAGATCATAGGAAAGTAGGGCTGGAAGGGACATCATGAGGTCATCTAGTCCATCTGTATCAGGGGTGTCAAACTTACCTAAGGCCAGATATGGACCATAAGGGTTCCTTCTGCACTGGATCCAGACTGTTAGGGGCAGATCCAGGGAGCCACATTCAGGTAGCACTGTAGATCCAGGGATGTGTAGCTACACAGAGCCATATTGAAGCAGTTTGGAACCAGGGGTACATGGTGCTGCAGAGCTCTGGCCAGGCACCTGCATGGAGCCACATTCAGGTGGTGGTACAGACATGGAAATGCCTGTGAGCAACAGCCCCCAGCTCCATGCTGTCAGCCAAATGATGCCCCATGCAGCCACATACCTCCAGATCCACACCACTGCCCAGCATGTGGAACTCTGCCCAATTGACAGTGCCAGTGGTGTATTGCAAAGCAGAACTGAGGGTGTGCACTTCCAGTAGCCTACCAGACTACTGGTGGTCCAGATGCAATGGTTCAGTGGGATGGATCCAGCCTGCAGGCTGAATGTTTGACACCCCTGATATAGACGTTTATAGCAAAGAAGCTCAAGACAGGCCTGAGCCTGACCAAAGCAAATTCATTGTAGAATCTCAGTGGACATTTGCAAGGGGATTGTTTGTAGAATATTCACAGCTCAAGTCTTTAAGTACCTTCAACAAAACATGTATTTATAGTCCTAGTGGCTCACCCTAATATGGGCTACACAAGCTTCCTAAAATAATCTTTTACTGCCCTTCAGCACCTCTCTATCCCCTCCCTCCCCCCCCCAAACATATGCATGTTAAAGTTTCTTGACCAGATTTACAATTTCTCAAGCATATTACTATAGCAAACCTGTAAAATACTTTTTTTTCAAAACGCTTGTACTGTAAATGTTTACTCATAGCACAATCCCACCAAAATGTCAAAGGACAATGAAAGATGGTGACTCTTAATTTACACTCTAGCATTCTGTCTCTTGAGGTTTGTAAACGCACTTGCTTCTTTCAAGTAACAACAGTTCTTATTTCTATTAATTATGCCTTTCTTTCCGTGTACCCCTCAAGGCCTTATAATGGGTCATCTATTTGCTTTAATGAGTAACAGGGCTATAGGATTTACTAACTATATAGTTTACTTCATGAAATTCTGAATGAACTGAAAGGCTTTTTTTTAAATTGAAACTCAAGAGCTAGACTCCCAGATGGTGTAAACTAGCATAACTTTTTGGAAGTCAAAGGTACTTCATGTTATTGACTTAAATGGAGACATGATTTCACCCAGGAAGTTCAATAGGTTTACATGGTATTTTGAATTCAATACAGCAACGATACCATCATTTTAGATGAAAGCCTCACAAGAGAAGATATGGTTTTCATTTTAATTCACATTATGTTGAAAACCTTAAACAAAAGACACATTAAATATAACAGTATTTGAATACAGTGCCATTCTAAACACCACAATGTTCCTACACCAATATTAACAATGGTGTGATTTATGATTACAGAAAACATACATGGCTATTGAATGTCTCCTGCTTCTCCACTTTGTTTCTAAGTTACTAAACCAAAGTCCAGAGTATAATATAATTTACAACACTATAAAATGTTTTACAGCTGAAACAGAGTAAAAGCTTAAGACCCACGTCCTTCTGTAACATGACCATGGTTTCATCTTGTTAAACTTTATTTACGGAAAGCAGGGATTGACAGGAACTTTCATAGCGTCACTTTCCTACTGACTGCCAATATCACCTTTCCCACTTCAGTATGTTCTTAGGAAGAGCCTCTTCCCTTAAAAATAATAAATTCAGAGAGATAACAGACTTCCATGATAGGTTTTACTTTAGGGATTTTTATCTTAAATCACTTTCCTAAGATTACCGTCTCTTTTTTTTCCCCCTCTAGCAAGGATTTATAAGACTCTGGTCAAGATGATATACAAATCATAATTTCTAGAACTAAATCAAATTCCAAAGCACCACTACCTGAAACTTCTAATTTGTTCTTTTTTAAAAACAAAGAAGTAATACTGCCTTCTAATTCCTAGATTTGAACTGCTGCTCTGTGGTCTTAATTTTAGCATGGATCATATGTAAATATTTTAGGGGTTTTTTTTCAGGCACAACTAGAAACTCAAGGTAACAGGCTTTTGGGGAGGAGAGGTGTTTGTTTTGCTTGTGATTTCATCTAAAAATGGAGATAACTCCACTTAAACAGCTAACCTGTTGAGATAACCATTATTCAAGATTGGATCTATCAAGATTTCTGCTATCTGCCACTGATGTTCCACCATTTAGACTGAAATCTAGTGATATCGGTTTGCAAGATTTTAGCACACTTGAATCTAAAACCAAATCCCAGCTTTTATTTGGCCTCAAAACCCAATCCTAATCACTAGATTTAACCTATTCTGGCTCAGGAGTTGAAAGAGTTCCCTCAACCTCATGCTACATTGTAGAACCAGACAAAAAATTAAGCAATATTCAACATAACAAATATTTTTTCCATGCCTTGAGAGAGGCACACAATGTACTTTGCTGCTGTCTTCCTGATGACAACATTTGGAGGTGTGGGTTTAACGGTGATATTTACTTCATCCACAATAAAAACAAAGCTTTTGTAACAGAAGTGCAAGGGATTAGGTCTTGTCAATGCTAGGCTAGTTCTATCACCAGGTGTTCTGACAGCAAACCACAGCCACTACAAGGAAGCCTTCAGACCATGATTGCATGGAAGGGTTTCTGTTGGCTCTAGATGGCTCAACCTAGCAGCTGGCAGGGTATGTCTTCCTCCACTGGCTGCTACGTAATGGGTGACAACAGAAGTCTTCTTTTTCCTTAGAGAGGTGGTATTACTTTACCAGTAGAAAGAACTCCATGGCAGTTTTGAGTGTAGATTTCATCCAAATTTTACCTGCCCTCAAAGCTTTGCCAACAGGATTTGAGTTTGGCCAGAAAAAAAACCCACTATGTAATGTAGGGGCAGAGCTTATGGAGGTGAAATCCATCTTGGGCTGTCTAGACAAGGATAATACTTAGGGGCATAATAGCAACCATGGCTGCAGCAGCAGCAAATCGAGTGGTACGGTGTGCATAGCAGCCCCACACCCACACAACTTGCATGTGTAACTGAGTTCACTGCATCCACGTAACTATTTGTTTCACGGTACCCTATGCTGAACCAATATCAAGAGCTTCTCCAAAGGAGGGGACCTCCTCCAGACCCATTCCACTACTGCTACTGCCTTTCTTTGCAGCTCAATTCTACCAATGGGATTTCTCCTTTGGTGAGTACAAATCAGATGGAAGGTTTAAAAAGTGAATAATTACTTCAAAGAAGCATTAAAATCAATTCAAGGGAGGATCCATGTGGAACAGAAATCATATGAGCGAATGTATAGGCCTTTTCCACCTAAGACCACCTTACACTCCTCTAGTAAGGTAAAGGATACTTGAATTAGGAATAAATTATATCTACACCCACTGGAAAGTTGCTTTTATAGAGGTGTAAAGTGGTCTCTGTGCAAATGACAAACATGCCCATACTTTTTAAGTCAGGGCATCTAAATTTGAAAATTTGCCCACTGTGGCAAACCTTCATTTACAAGCAATTCCTGGGAGGATGTTGTATTTCTCTTGACTAGCACTGGCTAAAATCCCTCCTGTGTCAAATAATTATATATAATATTTAATATAATAATATAATATATAATATTTGTATATGTATAATATTCAGGCTCTTAAAATAAGTATTTAGTTGCATAAAATTACATTCACATTACTTAGTTGAAGCTACAGAGGACATTTTTTACTCCCTTCCTTCTGCTGAATTGCATCTAGCTCCATGAACAGTCTCATAAAATTTAATAGGGCTACTTGCAAAGAAAGGTATTGCCTGACTTGAAGTAAAGACAGCAGAATCTCAGCTGTATTATACAGAAACATATGGAACTAAACCAACAAAATAACATATACTTAACTTAGATGCCTGAAATGGATAAAGCTCTGTTCCCCATCAGTGGAACATTGTTCAATTTACTATTGTCGTCTTGGCTATTTCTCACTGTGATACATTATAAACAAGATAAATAAGACATCATACTGTCCTGTCATAACAGTTAAATCTAGAATCAGACAGCATCGCAGAAAACTACAGCCTTCCTGGCACTTCCTCAACAAAGGATATGTTTGTACTATTGATTATACTGCTGAAAATAATTTTACTGTGTTGACAGGCATCACTCAACAAAGGTGATGATGAAAATCTGAAAATGAGAACATTAAACGAACACCTGCAACAATTTTCCTGACAAATTCACAACCAATTAAATATTGAATTATTTGAGATCAGAGGGCCAAATTTCACCCATGGCCTCAGAGCTCATTGCAGCTCACAGATTTACACCAGAAATTAATTTGACTCACGAATCTCTGTCACAAAAAAGAAGGCATTACTGACATCTTCAAATGCTCTATTCTAATATTCTTATTCTTTTAGTCACCTCTCTCTCTCTCTCCCCCATTGTCATGCATTAGCAGCAAAACCATCTTTTTTATCAACCTCTAGCAGCTCATATCAACAATCTCATGTTGTGTGCATACACACATGTACACATGCACAAAATCATAGAAAAATAGGGCTTGAAAGAACCTCAAGAGGTATTCTAGTCCAACCCCTGCTCAAGGCAGGATCATCCCCATTTAAACTGTTGCAGGCAAGTGTTTGTTTGACCTGCTCTTAAGAAAAAAAGAGCTACACAAACTCGTGCCCCTATTTGTTGTTTGACATAAAAAGAACATATATTACTTCCTTTCAAAATGTGATATTCTATGAAGTGTTCTTTGAGGCAGAGCATGTATTCCTGTATGCCCTATGTGTTTGAAAAGTCCTGTCCATATTTGTGGTATTGTTGAAGCCATTTTTGTCAGATAAGAGGAGACAGAAGCCTTTCTGCAGCCTTCTCTTAACTCCTACATTTTTTTTGCCCTATCACTGCCAGAGGTCAGTGGATGCAATGATTTCCCCCTGAGAAGCAGATAGGAGGTTTAATCTTTCTAAACTACAAATGCTACAGCATATGCAAGGAAGTTCTATGAGTCTCAAGAGACACATGGAGGGTAAGGGTATTATTGTTGCGATAAACTGTTTCCTTCTTCATGGGTTCCCTGTTCTAACCTGCCCCACAACTCCAGCTCATGAAGGTTTCAATATCCTGAGAGTAGACAAATATTTGGACAGGATCCACATTTTAGCAAAAGTTCATAGTTCAAATTTTCCACAAGTTTGAGGTTCTCAGTGGGAGCAGTCTTTCACCAATCTTAGCACCTCCCTGCCTTGCAGCATCCCTTTCATACCTGCAGAACTCTAACCAGGCGTTTAGAAATCAGCGAGTAGAAAGTGTAAACCTGCATTACTTCAAGGGCCCTTAGATCCTCTTTTGCTTGTTTTTGCTCCCTCCCACAACTGGCAACAAAGGTAAAGGGGAACCTGTAACGGTACATTCTGAAAGAGAGTAACTTACCAGCTTTTGGTGTCCGTGTAGCATTCTGTAGATACTTGCCACTCTTGTATAAATATAAAACTCTTTCTAGCTGAGCAAGTGTTTCATCTATTCCCCAATGAAGTTCTCCTTTAAAAGTACAGAAAGCAGTGATTTAGACAAACAGCTTCCTTTACAGTAAATAGGAGTTAGGCAACAATAAGTTACAAGCCATTAGGATTTAGTTATGCCATATCATATGATAATGGTATTGTGATGTGGACACATTAGGCATTGTAAGTGCCTGCCAAATTGAATTTACACATGCAAGAAGAGCCACGTCATGACCCTGCATGTCAAAAACTGAGCAACTAGTATACTGAGACACTGTCTGAATACAATAGAATGGGGCACACACAGGAGAGGAATATTCTTCTCCAGTGATTTCCTTTGAAATCATTTATAGTATGGCATCCTTAGCCTTCCCACAACATGTATGTAATAGAAAGCAGGAAAAAATGCTTTCAGGCATGAGTCCAAGAGTACAGGTAAGGAAAAGTTAAGACACTGTTCCCCCAAAGTCATGCAACGATGAATCTCTAAGCTAATTTTAAGGTCTGCTCTTGATTATGAAGCACAAAGGCATCTCCAAAATCATAGGCAAACGCATGCAAAATATTGGTCTCTAAGACTCAAATTCCTCTAACTGATGGTCCATCAATTAAGCTTTTGGCATGGGACTTCGTGGGGTCTCTTTGGACTGGGATGAATTTCAGCCTGTGGCCTGGATCATTCCTCCTGATATTCTGATAGAGGGGCCTAAAATTCATCTCAAATCCTACTTTCATCCCACTTCTACTGAATTGCAATGGGTACTTCACCCATCCATTGTGAAAGTCATCCCTGTGCTGAGGTGTCAAGGCAAAGTATGTGTTGCTTAAAGTCCTACTGAAGGCCTCAAAATAAGGATATAAATGGTGTATGGAGCCTCTCTTTGCTCCTTTGTACAAGGATGAATTTCATTTTAAGTGAGAGCAGGATCTGGATGTATAGCAGTGAAAGTAAATGTAACTCTCTCCTAACACACAAGTATTCAATATCACAGTAATATATGA
Organism: Alligator mississippiensis; assembly: GCF_030867095.1. Classification (NCBI taxonomy): domain Eukaryota; kingdom Metazoa; phylum Chordata; order Crocodylia; family Alligatoridae; genus Alligator; species Alligator mississippiensis. The sequence goes on along the minus strand of NC_081824.1, from coordinate 192,858,048 downwards.
GAGGGAGAAATGTGGCAGTATTGTATATTTACAGTGTGATTACCTGTAGCATTGACTATCACATCCAATAATGGTCTCAATGAAGATGGAGCACTGTGCGGCAGAAGATACGTAAAAAAAAACCTGCAGTGGCAAAGTAACCCAGATTGAAAAATAAAAGTTTGCAAGAGCCTAGTAACCACTGAACAACATAAAGAATAAAATTCCAATAGTATATAAGCCACTAACCCATTCAGGAAATATAATCATATTCCTTAATCAAATAAATATATAGCTGGAGCTATGCACACACTTCACACAGCTGTCTGGCATACACATACTACACTTCAATATACAAGGCTGCCTTGTAACTACCTGTAAATGTTCCATTAACACAGAAATTTGCTGTGAAGCCCCATGGATTGTGACTATTTGCAAAGCTGTCCGTGCCTAGACAAACTTTATTAAAGGGACACTGTGAAACTCAGAAGTCTTGTTTTTTTCAAACTGTAAAAAAACGCACAAGTCTGATTTAGGCTCCTTTCATTTCATCAGTTATTTACTTTTATTTTTACAGTTTTCATGGGCCTTAAAATTAATGGTCAAGAAAAATCCTTCATTCTATTGTTGTGAATCCATCATAATTCAGGATGTCTTCAATATTTCCCTGGTGTGGATATAATTTATGTGCATTCATAATGTTCTTGATGCATTCCCTGCTACGAAAAACTGTTAGTCATTCAGGTAGTTCCTTTGTTTTTCATGAGCATGAAAGTTAAAGCAGAAAAAAATGAAGTGGGTTCTACAGTTTCTTAATTTCTCACAAGCTTAAAATAACTACCTAATTGTCATTGTTCTGAAGATCAGCTATGCTAAGTGCAATGGGAAAATCTAACTAGAAACAGAAGTTGATGTACTTACAAAAATGTGGCATTTCCTATAATTTTGAAACCTGGACTCAGTTGAAAAAAAAAAAAATGAATTACGAAAGTTAAATCAGCTTGTTTTTATCTGTCATTTAAGGTACACACAATTTTACAAGGCCACTTTAAATGCCTACTACAAAGTGACTCTTACTAACCTCTGCAAACTTAGTTTTACTAGGAAGTTTAGATAAGATGAACAGTTCAGAATTTGGTACTCTAAACAAAAATATCAGACATAAATACTAGGTTATGAGCAGAATGGTAACACAAATAGGAAATTTGACTTTCAGTTGCTCTGTTTTATATCTAACCTGTAAAGTAAAGTAAAACCTTTTTTCACATACAGAGACCACATTGTTAAACAGAAACTGTAGTGAATCATACTCATTTGAGAGAATAAAGCACGTCTTACATAAGCATAAAATTAAAAAAATTAGGTTATTGATGGGAAAATGTCAATCACAGGATTCTGTATTATAGCCAGCTCAACTGAGATATTCCACTTTATACATTTCCCAAAGATTTTAAGTTCTGCTTTCCAAATGAATATTTACATCACCATGTAGGATTATTATACAGATTTTTTTCAGGGATGTATATAAATATGATTGTAAAAATGAGCATGAACACTTGAAACTAATTATTTTTCTGGTGAACTGAAACACTTTTGGCCTATGGAGATTGCTCCTGAACAGCTTTCTGCAAGAATTCAATAGCCATTGCTTACTTCTTTTCTATTAGGAAGTTGCAGTTGGACAAGAAAGTCACCTAGCATAGGTTCTGTTCCTCAGTCGGGTGACTAAGCAAATATCTCTGGTATGAACACCCACATGTCCAACTTTGATATTCACATACATTGGTGTCAGTAAAACCTGATCAAAAGAATGCTTGTGAAACATGTGATGAAGCTAAAAGGAATCAGTGGTTTCATCTAGTCTGCCCCTCTGCATAATACACACAGCAGGTCTTCCCTAGATCAATTCCTGTTAGAATCAGAACACATTTGTAGAAAAAAAGCCTTGATTTAAGAATGGCCAGTGATGGATAATCTATCACAAGTCTTGGTAAATTGTTCCAGTGCTTAATTGCCAACATTGTTAAGGGTCTGCACCTTGAAAAAGAAAAAACAAGAGAGAGATGCAAAGGTAATTTTTAAAAACTTAAAAAAAAAAAGGCACTCCAAAACTTGCCAGGGTTTTTTTTTTTTTGCAATATTTTCTCTGTTGTAATCATTCATTTTGAGAAGAAAGCTGGTATTTCCCATGACTGCCTAGTAAATTTCAAAACTCCTGAAGATACATGCAGTTCATGGATGTACTACTGCTTAAGAACACGAGGTAATAGATCATAGGATCCTTTTCCCATGCTTTGAGAAAGTAATACAACCATTCATCTGCCATCACGATGACTGAATGGCAAGGGAGTAAGGAAACTTGAAAACCTAATTGTCCACATCAAATGGACTCAGACTTTATCTTTGCCGAATGATGACACAGAGATTCATAAAAGGATAGTTGTAGCCTGGTATGTTGTGAGTCTGCTGTCAAGCCAAAGTCTGTGGCTTAATAATAAGTAAGAATGGGGACCAAAAACACAAACTGATGAGCACACAAAATAGTTCAGAAGCACTCTCCCAAATATTAACTGTGATAGGAAAAGACTGCCTTCTTCAATAAGACCAGTAACCACCCTGCAAGACCACTGAATCATGGGTGTATCCCCATTTAAATCTATAACTAAGATGCACAGTTGCCCATTAGTTTTTTTCTGACCAGACCAGCAAAATGGTTCTAACCAGAAAACAGCTAGCTAAGCAATATCTTTAATCCAAGCAGATGGAAATGGAAAATTTTGCAGGACACGCTAAAAACTGTGTTGCGCAAAAGCACGTGGCAGTCATGTGGTAGAATCCATTTCAGTGTGGTCAGCTAATGTAACACATATGCTGGCAAGCACATTAGGAGAAAAGCAGAAGACCTCACTGGAGAAGACTCTTCTAGCTGTGGTCTGGCAGACAGAGAATGGCATACTTGAAAGGAAAGACTAAGAAAAGGGCACATGATCACACCATCTCCCTGAGATTTTCTATCTTCCTATCTGAAGCAGGCAACAGGGCCCCGTGCCTCACCAGTGCCCTTCAACATCAAGTCACGGCACAACAAGGAGCAGTGCAGTAAGACTCAATTCCCAATCTCTTGAAAGCTAATTATAAACATCCTGGGGAACCAGAATGTAGTCCCCAGAATGAGTACAGCACTTAAAGTAAGGAATAAGCCAAGACCATAGATGCAAATCAGGCATGTAAAGCTACTCAGTTGTAAGCCTGAACAAAATTTAAGAAATAAAATTTTAAAGGTGGACATTTAAGTTAGACACTTTCTTCAGAGTTCTGACTAACCATTCATAAGTCCATTGTCCTACCCATAAATGATGTGCATGCCATGGACCATAAACTATGGATGCAGACCTCAGTGTGGGGCACCTAGAGGTGGACAGGGTTAACACATGAAGGAAGACAAACCTTGCTACCCAAAAATAGGTCAGGTTGTTCCAGGAAGACGCAAAGAAGAAAACAGCAGGGAAAGAACTGAAGGGTAGAGCTAGTTAGTTTTAAAATATTCCTGAAGTCACCTCAAACTTCTACCTCATTTGTGCCACATGTACAAAAGTGGTAAGACTTGCATCTCAAAAGTCTTGTGAGAATTATTTTTATAACATTAAACAATTATTAATGCTATTAAAAATTAAAGATTAAAAATGCTATATTAAATGGTGAGTGCTTTCATTAAATGAAATGTGTTTATAATTAGTCTAACAGAGCCTGATCCAACATGTTTCCAAGGTCTACAGTGGCTGTAAATGATTACACAGCATGTTTTGTCAAACTGTATTTACTTCTGTAAGATAACAAACAATATACCTGTATGCATTGTAAAGATTCCTCTTTTCATTCATATTTTGACACCGGGCCTCAACAGAACAGGGAAGAGTGAAATTTCTTGCTGGGAACTCCATGAAACAGTCATTGTTACTGGTACAAGAGCTTTCTTCAATGCTAGCATCATCCAGATCTGTCACTTTAAGCTCTCCATCTACAATCACAAACTGTCGAGGTCGAAAATCCAACAACGTCACAGAGCCAAGAGGCGAGTGAGCCAAATAATGCAAAAGACGAACCAAGCTGAGACATATCTGAAATGTAAAGTATAGGCATCTTTTAAGGGTTTTTTCCTTTGAACAAAACATAAAAATGCAGCTGCTGAAATTAAGTAACATGCATAAACAACCAAGTATCAGCTGATTTATCATCAAAATTAAACCAACTACCTAAAATTTACTTTGTATTTACACAGTTGATCAAAACAATCTTAGAAGCTTCTTTACCAATTTTTTTTCACATCATTACTATAGGGTTGTAGTTTAATAAGACCCAAAAAAAGCATCAGTCTCTCAAGTCTCAGTGGAAATGAAAATATTTGTTTTTAACAAAATGTGACAAGAGACACTGATCCCCTAAAAGAGTTACAAGCTTAAATTCATGTACTTAAAGTAGTACCATTAACATTAACTGAACTACTAACAATGAATATGATTAAGCAAATACATAAGTCTTTGCAAGATCAGAGCCTAGCCATGTAGATAAACCCTTATGTCTGCGCAGGATTCCTTTCAAGCAAGTGAGGCTCCGCACAGGTGCAAGCAGCCTGCCTAGGCAGATCAGATTGCAAGACTGAGACCACTGCATGCAAAATGATACAGACTTTGCCCTTCCGGTCTTGGACTCAGCCCTTTCGATCTTACTGAGGTACAGCTTTCCGTTCATTTACCTAACGCCTGGACAATATGCCTTTAAATAATTGTGTATCTTATTAACACAAAACAAATATTAATATGTACATAGTGAAATATTTGCATGCTTGGTCCATGTATTAAATTAACAGCAGGTATATTACAGTCGAGGAAGCTTGTTTTGTTTACATATATGCTTGGGGCAGGGTTTAATAAAAGGGCTGTTGAAGCCTCTTGTATTAAAGAAATCAAATCAAAATTCAGTCTAGGGACATAAATAATATACACAGGGGAGTACTTATATGCATACTTCAGAAGAAAGCAGAGGTTGGGCATGTCTCATGTTATACCTCAGAGACTTCTGTAGAATATTAGGTCTATCAGATACTTCTATAATAATTTCCCTGTCTTGCCAAGTTAGAATATTTTTATCCCACTGAAATGATACCAAAAGTTTATGTAGAGATACTTGAAGGTATAACTGAAATCAAGCATGGTTATGGGATGTCTGGATTGACTGTTCTTTTGTCCTTCTTGAAATTCATAATATTGTTTTATGCAATGCCCCAGAGGACATTATACAAAAAAGGCATGTTGTGTTGCTAAGGAAATGGACGTAGACCAAAATGAAGCATTTGAAAGTCAGAATATGAATGTGATTTTTCATTGGGTCAAGAGCACACTTCACAGAACAACATTAGAGGGAATGAACACTGAAAAAATAATTAGAGAACTTTCGAAGTTGTTGCCTACTCAAAGGAAAATATTAGACCAAAATAACTCAAGTCACAGATTTCATAAATTACTAAGCAAAACTTGGAATTCTGCTTGCATAAAATGCATTTTGCAAAAACTAAAAGGGGTTTTGTTTAGAATCTGAAATAATATTCCTCTTTCAAATGCTAGTAAAGCTATGATCCTGAAAATGACTCCACTTATACAGATCCCCACTGAGCCCTGTGTGGGTATATTCCCATAAAACAAGACTGAAGTACATGATTTAAGGCTTGGCAGGGCTAAGTGCCCAAGCCTTCAAACACAATGGGACCGCTTGTGCATAAAAAATTAAGCACGCGCCTAGGTGTTTGCAGATGCATAAATAATTCTCATGCATTGAGATGATATTTTAATATCTGTTTTATTGTCCTTTAGGTGTACTAAGTAAGATACGGTAAATGACAGTATATTAATACCTCAGTATAGCAAAGCCAGAAATATTCCATCTATGCAAATCAGCTCAGCACTGCTAAGATATTTCTCTTTCAACTTTATCTTGAATCACCCTCTAAGAAATTCATAGCCTGAAGAGAAGCTTTCCAAACATAGCCCATAAATTATAGTCAAGGCAATAATCTCATGTGCCTCTTGCAAATTATATCACACAGTACCACAAATTCCAATTCTATGGATTGGGTGTGAGAGATCAGCTTATTTAGTTGGCCATTACAAGCTAAACTCTGATTTGAGATAACATTTCTTAAGGGCCTGCTTCTTTTAGAACAAGGTAACTGAAGTTCATGGACCAAATATAGTCCACAGGGTTCTAAATTACACCTGTAACTGATCTCTTCTTCAGTAAAGAAAAACATCCAAAGAAATCACAGACCCTGATAAGCAGTGCCCTGTCTGGATCAAAGCACAGCTGCCATCTAACTCCATTCGATGCAACTTAAGCCTGACTTTCATACTCCTGGTTAATTGCCAGTGGAGTGACTTTTCATTGGCTAAACTCCATTTTAGGTCCTAGGTACATTTGCTTTACTCTTTACTCTCCTCCACTAAAGGACAGACATAATAGGGGGCAATTATAAAATCAACTTGTGATAACAATCAAGATAAAGATGTCACATCCTTCTATTGTTTAAACTCCAGTGGTAGAGCGTAATGTTCAAGCCAAAAGTTTCAGATCCTGAATTTTTAACAAGTATGAAACTTTTAAACTTATGATGGAACAAACACACTATAATCTGATACCATCAACCGGCAGAACAGTACAGCACCAAAAATGGGAATAAAGAGTCTTATTTTAACAGTCCCCAGTAGAGAAAATGTTTAATATATATGAACTAAGTTGTAACTTGTGTAACCTTTGTTTCATCCTTGGAGTAGTTTTGTGTTCACATCCCTCTTAAAAGCTGTTTAGTACCATGGTTATTGTACTTACTCGAAATCTGTCCTCCCAAGAAGTCTGTAAAAGCTGAATCATCTCTAGTGGGGAGCCAAGTTCAGTGATGGTGGTCAGGGTATCTGGGATGTCATTACTGTCCTGATAACAATAACCATAGAGCTGGAATAAAAATACATACAAGAAAAAGGTATCAATACAACACACCTTGGGATGCTTTAGTTTTCTTTTTTCAGTGGGTGTGAAGAGTACAGCATCAGTCTCCCACATTCATCTTGCTCCCTTTCATCCTGTATATTTTGCAACCTGCCCTTAAAGCCCAGGGTAGCAGCCTTGTATCCTCTCACTCGAGCTGAGCTCACTTGAAGCCCATCAGCAAAAGTCTCAAATTGCCTAGCACAATGTCTACGGGCAATAGGTAGTACATAGCTACTATGTTACATCTGCATATTTTTTCTGTGCAAGCTTTTATAATCAAAAGTCTTGTTCAGAAATTTATATCTAAAAGTATGTATATGCCCAGACATGGAACTTTGTCAGAAGGAAATCAGTACACAGCACATATGTCATCTAGCAGAATCATAATTACTGTCTGTTTTAAAAAGTTGCTCTTAAAATGGTGTTTTCTACAGGACTATCACGGGTGCACTGAGTGTTTAAGCAAGAAAGCAAGCTGACCTGTATCTTATTAATAAACTTTAAAAAGAAGTTGCAACTGTCAAGATATATCTTTTTTAAAGCAAAGATCATTTCTAATTGCACTTGCTGTACTTAAAGGCACGATACTGACAGAGAGGAGAGAATGCTGCAAAAATATTTTGTAAGGCATTTCTTGAATTTAAAAATGAAGGCATTACAGCCTTGCTCCAGTCTCTTTTGTGTTTGTTTTCCAAGAACATTTGTGTTATCGAGTTGTATTTACACAGCAAGAACATGTTGCCCCTGTGCTTGAAGTGAATTATTTTATATGAAATAGGGCATAACTTGGCGATGGAGGGATAGGCTCTTAGAAATTCCTTGCAAAGTCCTGGCACAACAGAAGTTAAGTGAGTCTGATAAGGATCTGATTCTAAATACCGTAGTTGGGGCAACATGTTCATTAAATAAAATTTAACTCTGCACCCAGCCAAATAAGCCCTGTAGTAAAAGGACCTGCATGATACAAAAGCTTAGACATCTTCAAAAAAAACACCTTATCTGACTTATCAGCTCTCCTACCCTAAGAGAGAACAAGTCTCAGGCTTCTTCAAGCCCACCTTCTGATCACAGACTGGATCCAAAAATCAGGGAAGTCAATTAGAACGTTCACGTAGACTTCACATGATTTGGATTGTGTCCTATAATAGTTAGGCTCATTCAGCACGGAGTCAAAAACAACACCAACCCAACTCAAGGTTTTAATATCCAGCACAAGTAACTCAATCAACTGATGATCCAGAATGAGGGAGGGCATTGCAACAAATTTACTGAATTCATTTAAATAGGAAGAGAATTTGTGTATTGTGATCTGGTCACTGATGTGTTTATTGTGTCTGTTCACTGATAAACAGAAAAAGGAGGCAAATTCAGTAAATATTGTATATATTATTGTTACCAATCATTTCCTTAGCTCTGTCATCATTTATTTTCAAAGACAGAAAGCATTACAAAAATGTAAGTGAAGTAAGCCATTTTTTTTAAGTGGTGCAGTGGCATAGTATTTCAAAACAACTGGTAAAACATGCACATTAAACAAAAAACACACAGAAGCTAGCAGAGTTTATTTTAAAACATACAGTAGAAGTTTTGGCATCACACACGTACTTGTGTTAGGTACTGCTGCACTCGAGATGTGTAGGGCTGAACTAAGGAAATAGGGCTGCTTTATTTATTACAATGATAATATCACATCAACCTAGAATTACTCAGTCTGTTAATGTCTGTGACAATGTACATGCACTCGTTTCTGATACTGGCACAAAAGTAAAAACCTAGCAGGACCCAAGCTATCTTAGAACACATCAGACCAACTGTTACTACAAAATCATTACACATTAGGAAAAATATAATTCAAAAGATAAATAAAATATTTTATAGCATAGTTGTTTTTGCTAAGAAGAATATACAACAGGCCTGATCCAGCAGCCCTTACCGGTCAGAATTTAACTTTCTCATGAATTTAGACTAAGAGCAGGGATCGGGCCCTGTATTTTTACAATCTTAAGTTTTGTGAAGCAGAGACTAGCAAGAGAAGCGAAATTATCCTAACAGTCAAGTTTTTCAAATAATAGTATAAAATTATCTGTTGAAAAAAATCTGCATTAAATAGGTGTGATATTAAGAAGACAAATTTAATTCCAAATATCAATTTCATAATCAATTTCATTTCACAGCAATAATGAATATGAAAAGGTTTTAATTCTTTGTTGGCCCTTCAAGCCCTCTTTAAGACTAGAAAATGAAAGAATTATTTAATAATACATATTTTCTTTAGATAGTCATAACAATGACTTTCATCGTTGCATGAAAATGTTATGACTATTTAAATTATTCAAACAAGAATGCACTCAGAATACACTTGTATGAGTTAAACTTCAATGTATGGATTCCTCGGGACTTAATAATGTGATAAATTTGGTCTTGGGAGGTGGGTGCTGTTGCTTTCTATTATCTCATTTTAGAAGCCAGTTCCGCCACTGCAAAAAGCACTGCTGACTGATCCTCTATGTACTTAGTGCACACTTCACTGCTCTGGAGCCAAGTTAATTGCTTTGGTCACTGTGGAGGTTTGAAGGACCGAATGCAGTTTTCCTTCTACAGGAAAATCTCTCTTCCCTCTCAGAGAATAAATGTTCTTATACAACGAGTGCTGAATTTAATAAAGTTCATATGTTAATTTTTTTATTTTTTTTTAAATAGGACTACTACAGAAATATATAAAGTAATTCTAACCAAGGAAATATACTATCTGGCTAAAGCCCTTCTTTAATACTTTTACTTATGTAAAATAATTCTAGCTGTGGCATTATTATTTGGTAATATAAGTTCTTAGTAGCAAGAAAGACTGGGATATGGAGGGGTTTGGGGACTACATTTATATTTATTGTAAATAGCAGCCAGAGGCCCAATGCAAAAATACATATGCAACTATGTGGACATATTTGTATTTATAATTACGGTGACCTCACATATAAAATGGCTATGTTTTGAGGCAAAAAGACAGTAATCTAAAATGGCCAATTAAGATGGGAAGCTAAAATGGCCATTTGTTTGCACATCCATCCCGTATTTCTGGACAACAACATGAAATATAGACTCGCAACTGCACATGCATTATTAAGCAACATTTCCAAGGCCTTTTCTTTTTTTTTAAGTGCCTCATGAGATCATCTAGTTTGTCTATCTGCCACTTCAGAGCTGTTACCCAAATTCCTTGGTTTTTATCTAATCAATTTTTTCAAGTCCTAAATGGAACAGTGTGGTTTGCATCTACATGTAATGAAGTAAATAATGTTTTATACTGTACATATTTGGATCAACCAAAGGCAATAATACAAAAAACAACAACACAGAGAGACTAAATAAAAGTGCAATCAAAAAATAACACAAATTAACTTCAGCATCTAAAATGCTGTTTGTAAGGATGTAGTTTTGCTCTATCACATAATTACATTTTAGACATAATTAGAAACATTGTTTTTCATCCCCTGATTCAACATGGTTCCAATTATGTATATGGAAAAGAAACAAAGTCGAATGAACATATTTTTGATATGTCAAACTATTACTTTTAAATAGTACAAATATGTATCTTTGCATAGAATCTAATAGCAAACAGTTGCTAACTTAAATTTTTCTTAACAGAAAAAGCATTTCCAGTGAGATATGAAAAGATTAGCTGTTCACAAATTTAAAGCATCCCTGTTCACTGAATTCTTCACTAGCTTTTTAAATTTGTCTTACTCATAAACCTAGTCCTCTACTCTTTATGCACCAAAACTCCTGCTTCCACTTCAATTATTTTTGTTGCATAAATTATATTCTTTTGTAAAATTTCAGGTCTGTATAACCAGCCAGTTCATGTCCCTTTAGAATTCGTTTTTGCTACAAATTATAGTGACAGGGTTGCCCTTTTCAGACAAGGTGGGGAAGGAGGGGGGAAGCAGAGGTCAGACGACACACAAAAGCTGACAAGCTTATTGAATAAAAACACAAAATAAAGCAGCTTATTAAGCTGTCATCAGCAAGCAAGTATATGCAAACAACAGACCATCCTGCATTAGTGTAGGCACCATATCTGTATTTTCAAAAACCAAATGTCAAGAAAAGGCTTAGCAAATTGTTACGTTTCATTTCTATAGCATGCTTAATCAGGAGCCGTACAAAATTGAAAAGCTTCCAAAATGAGATCAATTGGCCAGATTCTGCTCTCAGCTTGTGGCAGCCTGATGCAGTATCACCAACACAAAATTTTTAAAAGATCAAAAGCCAGACCTGCAAAATTAATTATACTGGCCTTAAAAAAAAAAAAAAAAAAAGTCACAATTTTTCTATTATATATTAAGAGTCCTTCAGTTTGCTTTTTAGTTTGTGCCATTAATATTCCATAGTTACAGTTTTTCTTCGTGCCCATGAAGGCTAGAAATCTACCTTTTTTTTCTAAATGAAAACTGAAATCTTCACATACTCACTTACCTCTCACTTAGGAGCAGCAATTATCATGAGACCTGTGATAAAATTATGAGAGTTGGCAACATTGGCACTGGACCTGATTCTCCTCTTGGTGATTTACCAAGTTACTCCAGATCCATCTGCAGTAAAAGAGACTACTTTGGCCCAAAATAGACCATATTAAAAATAAAAATTCTTGCTCATGTGTACATGGAACTGGTAAGTACACTGCCCTCAGAAGGATATTTATTTTCAAAGATACATATGTATGCCTTGCCAAACTAAAACTTAGGCCAGGATTGGTCTTGGCAAAGTTAGCTTGCCACTGAACTAATTTCCATTGAACTCAATAGAAAGACTCCCACTGATCAAAGCAAAAATTGGACGTAGAACTAAATAGCTAAGCTAAAAAAAAGGACTGTGAAGTGTTTTGCCATGTTAATGAAGTCATATGGAATGACAAAATCAGACGGTAAACTTTTGCCCAACTATGCCTTTCTTTGTCATCCCAACATACTAGTCACTTCAAGGAGCAATATATGTGAACAGCCACAATGAGCATGGTGCCTAATATTTAGCTATGATTTAACAATAAATAATCCTAGCCTCACATCTGTTTACAGTTTGCTTTTTTCATAATTTCTTAACAAGTATATTGTAGATTTTTTACTGCTTCTCCTAAATCCAAAAGCATGTTTAAACTGTTGGGTACCTTTGCATAGAAGACAAAAAAGATTATTTAAGTAACTAATCTCCTCCTATTGAAATGTAATATGCTGGTACGTTGCATATAAAATGAATCCATCCTATTTAACAACAAAGCTAGCTCTTATCTAGACCAGGGTACAAAGGACACAGCTCTATTCAGAATGCATTCAACACCTTGTAAGATTGGGACCAAAGTTGGGCAGGAAAGCCAAGAAGCAAAATTTCTTCTTGCCACCTCAGGCCAGATATGGAAATTGTTAGGAATAAGTGGGTAATTTTAATTTAAACTGTAACAATTCATATTTCCCTTTAATTTGTATTGAGAAATGTATTGGGAATTGATAGTTATTGTTACTAAGTGTTGCACGCTACAAGTATTAGGTGTAACACAACTGTCATGTCAGCTGTGATCCATATCTTTAGCTTCCAAAAAAGAGAACAAAAGTTGAAATTCAAGAGTGTGTGTGTGTGTGTGTGCGCGCGCGCGCGCGAATACGTGCATATATATAGAAATGTATGTATATATATGTACACTCTACAGAGTACACTGTATTTTGGCCAGAAACTTGTGGTTTACAAAGGTTCTCTCCCTTCCACTCTCCCCATTTCCAGAATGAGACAGTTCTCTTGTAAAATGACAACAGTGTAAAATGTATACATACTGCACTGCACAAACCCAAGATCTAGCCCTACAAATATTTATTCCTCAAAGTAGCTCCACTGAAGTAAATAGGAACACCCAAGGAACCACAATTTCAGTGGGATTGTACACGTACCAGAAGTCAGAGCTGAAATGATAGCAATTAAAATTTACTGTGAATTTTCCACCTGGGGTGAGTGGCATATCCATTACTGGAATTGTACAGAAGTCTGACCCTTCATTTTGAAACTATTCAAATTAATAATCTCTGAAATTTCTCTGTTTTGAAGGGGTTGGCAAGGCAGTTCTGTCTGAACATTCAGGAGACATGTCCATACCAAAACAGATCCTGTCAATAGAATGTTACAGATATCTACTTCACCTCTAGGCACACTTTGCCAAGGTAAGGTTTAATTTTAATTCAGAGTCAGTCTACAGCAGCACAGCCCTAAAATAAGTAGGTTTTCCCTTGAAGATACCATTCTGAACTTGATTAAGCACTATACAGAGCCTTTCAAGCTCCAAACCTATAAATACTTTACGGCTTGCCCTTGCCTAGCTTGCATGGCTAAGCTGAGATCAAGGAAAAATAACAGTTTACTCCTTTAGAATAAGCATTGGTATTACTGCACTGCTTACAAGCTCCAGTTATAGACTAGAAATCCATTTTATAAATGCATAGAACAAAATTATGGTCCCTTTTCCAAAGCACATTAAACTTGGCATAAGGCAGGGGTGGGCAATTATTTTGGGCGGAGGGTGGCTTACTGAGTTTTGGCAAGCCATCGAGGGCCGCATGACAGGTAGCCAGGGACAGATTAATATTTATTTTCTAAATTTCTTAGGGGTCCCGCAGGCCAGATGCAATGGCCTGGAAGGCCACATCTGGCCCACAGGCTGCATTTTGCCCACCCCTGGTATAAGGCATGAGATAACAGAAGGCTACAGATGCAGCTGTGGATGTGGTACAAGATGGAAATGAGACAATACTTGATGGGCAGTGGTCTCAGAAAACTAGTAGCAAAGCTATTGCCAAAATCTTCGCAGTCAGCCCAGAAAAGGAATGTTTTAATATAAATTCAACTCCTAGATGCTTTGGAAAATTGGGCTGGATGCCTAGCTGCACATTATACCTTGCCCTCATACAACAGCTGCTCCCAACACTCTCACAAGTGGTTCACAACACCTGACAATATGGTCTCTGGCTCCAAGTGAATCAGTGTCCCCTGCATGGAAGGAAATCTGTGGATCAGCCAATCCTCCATACGTGTGCTTATGTCTCTACAAGGGCACCAAATAATTTATGAGGGAACTGAATTGTTTGCCATTTGTCAGGAAGCATTCCTTCTGAGCTGGCAAAGGAAGACAACAATTACTAGCATAGGTTGGAACAAGACCTTTATTCTAAACCATTTCAAAAAGCACAAATGAAGCAAGTTTATCTCAGCTTAATGTAGATACAACCTATGATTCAGGGCATGGTGGGGTCTACATAGCCAGCATGGTTTAGCTTGAGACCCTGAAATCCTGAGCCTATGCCCAACTCTGACAGATTCAGCTTCTGTGGCTTTTGACAAGGCATCTAGCCTCTCTATGTCTTGTCTTGCCAGCTACAGAACAAAAGATGGGCTAGGACAAGAACACTTACCTGCTTTATAAATTAGCCTGCTTGGTAGGTAACAAAAATAATACTGAAAAATAGCTACATGCTCTTGGAATTCACAAGTTTCTATAAAAATGTCATGTGGATCAAAAAAATAATGTCCTGGGCAGAGAACTCACAAAGCTGAATGGCTTTATACTCCTTTTCTCTTTCCTTTGAAAAATCCAAGAAGCAAAGGAGATTTCTAGATACATATTTGCACCTAGAAATGTTTGGATGGGGTGACCACCGGTATTACTGAACTGCTATGGAGAGAGGGGAATGACATGTTCCTGTTCTAAGAGGCTGATGAAGTTGCAAGTCATCAGCTCCAATAAGAGAGGCAGTAATTCAAAGGAGAGGCTTTGGGAGTGATTTACAACTGTGGAGCCATCACAGATATCATTCGACAAATAAATGGGATTAGCTTTATGAATGATAGTTATGAAAGCAAATAACTGAGGGTGTAGCTCTTTAACTAATTCTGCTATGTGTGTTTTTGCCTCCTGGAAATCCCTTCCTGCCAACAGCTATGTAAATTGAATCCTCTCTGCAGTCCCATGCAGTTCAATGGGAGAAATATTATTGGCCTCTTTAGCACTGAGGCATTCGGCTTGTCTAATAATGACATGAATAGTTATAGTAGGTTTGCAATTGTATCAGCCCTGTGCTTCCAACAGCTCTGGAGTTCTTGTTAACAGATCCTTTCTTCACTCTTAAAAGTTCAGGATAACATCTGGGCCTTATGGGAAGCACTCTTGCAATAAAGAAGCACTTTGTGTAATTCTTCTTTCCTCGCCAAACCGCATCTGTCTGCTCTCTCTGCCCTTCTCCATTCCAACCCCAGCTCCTTGGGGCTGCGGGGACATATGTTAGATGCAGCTAACTGTCTCCACTAAGTCATCAGCAGGTGGCAGCGCTTACTTTTTTTCTCTTTGACCCATATTAATGTCCAGTGCTCCTATCCTACTGAATGTAAGCATCCAATTGATTTAGGAGCCTCCAGCCCATTTGCACAAGTGATATAGGCACTTAGGAACTAGTCTTATGGAAAGTCACTCTGACACATAGGTTTCCAAGAGACTGAAGTATTTTTAGCCCACGTGCCTCCCTACCTTTCTGAACAGTTCTGTTTAAACTATTTTTTAAAACCTTGTAAAGTTTGGGTGGAAACCTGATTTTAAAGTTTAAGTTTCGTAGATTTCATAGACATTAGGGCTGGAAGGGACCTCAGAAGATCATCGAGTCCATCCCCCTGCCCAAGGGGCAGGAAGTCAGCTGGGGTCATAGGATCCCAGCAAGCATCCAAATTTCTCTTGAAGGTGTTCAGTGTAGGTGCTTGAACCACCTCCGATGACAGGCTGTTCCAGACCTTGGGGGCTCAGACAGTAAAGAAATTCTTCCTTATGTCCAGCCTGAAATGGTCTTGCTGGAGTTTATAACCGTTCAACCTCGTCATCCCTTGGGGCACTCTGGTGAACAAACATTCCCCCAGATACTGGTGAACACCCCTGATAAACTTGCAGGAGGCCATCAGATCGCCCCTGAGCCTGCACTTTTCCAGGCTAAAGAGCCCCATGTAAGTTGGCCTGACCAGTTTCAAAAACAGCTTGGAATAAGCTAGTTTTCTGATCTGTTTCATACAGACATCTGGAGTTACAAGGTGTCCTCCATCAGTGGTTACAGAACAGGCGCATAATAGAATCCAAGCCCTCACTCTAGTAAATCCATGCTGTCCAATTAAAGGCTCTGTTTTGGAAGTTAAACTCCAGAATGTAATGTCTACTCCTAACCCCACCCAAAGTTCATATTTACAGTTTTCTCAAGTGATCAGCTACCATTTTGCTTGGATTCTTTGTTGAAGATATTATATCACAGGCTACTTAGAACGCCAACAGTGACTCAAATTTTTATGCTGGATGCAACCACTGAGCAGTCTCCACCACTGCCAGCACAAAGAAGCCTTTTGAGCTCCCATCACCACTGATCCTTACAGTCCTGCAACAGAAAAATTCTTGAGTGTCTGCCTTCACCAGGAGAGGTCATCCCAACCCCTGCTGCATGCAAATGGCATTGATTTAAAAAAAAAAAAAAAAAAAATCAGGGTGGACTTTGAGTGAAGAACCTGATGGGTCATGACTTCAAGATTTTCCAGTTACTAAAATGAATATGTAGAGAAATCCGCTACATCCATATAACATTACCATACTTTAGTTAAAGTCCCAACATTTTAAAACTCCAACTAAAAACAAGGGACCAGCTGATGACCTATTTAATATGTTAATTAACAAGATGTAGGAATGCGAGACACGTAAAGAGAGACAAGTCATGTTTAAAATGTGTCAGCTGGTTGCTGTAACCCAGACCATAACTCGCTAACACATTTTAACACCCTTGCACATGCCCATAACAAAAGCAATCATGTTTAACACTGGTTCAGCTAATACCTTTTCTAGCCCAATACATAATCCCAGTGTAATCAAGACCATGTGCACTTACATAAATCCAGAATAATTCCAGTAAAATCCACTGAATTACTCCAGATTTAAACTAGTAAGAAATCATAATCTGGACCATGATTTTTGTTTGTTTGTTCAAATGTATTTGTTATTCCATTACTTCATCCATTTGTCTTAACACTAATCTAGCCGAACCATTAAAAACCTAAATGAAATGGCCTTCTTTATACAATCAGCAAGCCTCTGGTCAGATACCAGCTGCTGTTCACAGCTGTCCTCTACTCCCATATCCAATTATTTCAAGATAAACTCATCATTTATTTTTATTTATTTTGGGGAAAGTGAAGACTATTTGTGTTAAGTAAGGAGCACTGCACTGTGGGTAGGAATAAAAAGAAGATGAACTATAAAACCTACCAGAGAAATAACCATGTAATTTCACAAAGGCATGTCAGTTCCAACCCTCTAGTTCATCTTCAACAATGGAAAGGGAGAATTCATCAAAAGAATTGCTTATGGCCATGACTGGCAGCATCCTTAATTCAGATATACAAGAGCTATAATTATATTATTACAGTAAATCAAACATTGCCATTGTTTCTTTACAATCAAACTCCTTGTGTGAAATTAACAGAAAATGGTGTTTGGCTTCTCCCTCTGCCCCAGATGCAAAAAGGACTGGAAAGAGGAATTGGAGCAAACTAACCAGACTTTCTCACTACCCACAGGGAAAGGCAGGTTTCTAGTTCAAGAAATAAATAAATATGAGACATTTTAGCTTTGAAAAGAAAAGAACCCAGTGCACAGAGGGAAAGGGAGAGGAGAACAGACATCCCATTTGGCACAGAGCGACTGCAAAGCAATTAGTGGCCTGCTAAATCCTGCCTTACAATAAATCAGTGACCCAAATCCCCCTCTTTCCAGTGCTGTTCATTATTAAATCAACTTTAATAAACTACTCTTCTCCAAAAAACATACATTTCTATTTCAATCTGCACCTGCCTGTGCAATGGCTCCTGTGGCAGAAACGTTTACATGCCTTCCCCACCACTAGTTTAGGTGTGTAGGCTTGTGTATAGGTGTAAATTACAAATTCCCAGCCTCATCCCTGGAAGCAGCACCTTCGGCCCAATCCAGCAGTCGTGCCCCAGGCAAGGAAACAAACCGTACTTCACAAATAGCTCAGGCAAGCGCTTTAAAGCGGAAGGCACCTCATTTTTAAAAAATGCTTTATTTGTATTAACACTAGTTAATACCAGCCCACCCTCCCTTCCACAGGGTCAGACAGATTTGACACAGCAGCTGGCTCTGAGAGAGGCGGCTCCCTCCACTGGCTCAGAGCATGAGCGTTTCAGCCAGTGTGAAGACAAGGGTGCGGTCTGGAAAGGGTTCCCACTCTGTTGTGCCCTAATTTTATAAATGATGCCTTAAAAAAAGAAGGGAGGGAGAAAGGGAGAGAGAGAGGGAGGGAGAGAGAGAAAAGGAGAAAGCAGGAGGGAGAAAGAGAGAAAAAGACGGGGATGTTAAGAAGAAGCAGGCCAGAGCAGGAAGGGGAGAGACAGTGAAGAACCAGGCTGTTATCTGCCCAGCTCCACTCAGGTTGTCAGCGCCTCACCCGAGACAAGCTGAGTCTGTGCCCGGAGGGGCCGCGCTCCACACGCAGGGCAGTCCAGCCCGCAGCACGGTGCCCGCACACAGGGCAGGGCAGGGCGGGGCAGACACTAGCTGTTCCCCCGAGGGTGCATCTCTCGGGGAAGCCGGTCGCGTCCGCAGAGCCCAGCTTGGCGGGACCAAGGCGAGGGCTGCAGCTGCCCTGCTGTGGGATCCTGCTCTTTGATCTCGAGGTCTGATCCTGCCAAGCGCCGGGCCGCCGCAGCCGCGAGCGCCTGCTGCTTCCGTGGGGGAGGCGGGGCCGGAGCAGTGCGGGGGCATGGTACCATCCCAGGACGAGCCCCGGCCCCAGCAGCAGCAGTGCCCGCGGGCGGAACGCCCCGCGTCCGGCGGGTCTGGGCAGGTGAGACGCTGCCAGGGGTTGAAGGGAGAGCGCCGGAGGATGGAGAGAGCAGGACCCCGGACGACATGGGGGTGCCCGTGCCAGCTGGGAAGCTAGACTGCCCCCTGCCATCGCCACGAAGAGCATTTTTGGAGCATCCTACCCCCACCCCCGCAGAGCCGGGCGTGTGCCCTCTCCCAGCCCCGCCGGCTGTCACGGCCCGCCGACGACAAGGGGCAGAAGGGGGGAGCCCGCCCGCCCGCCCGTCCGGGAGTCGCCTCCCCTGCGCGCCCGTCCGTCCCTGCTGCTCTCCAGCCCGCCAGCCATATGATTCGGGGCAGAAGTTTGGCTTTTTTTTAATTTTGATTTTGGGAACGATTTTCAAATTATTTCCAACCCAGGGGAGAAGGGGAAAAAAAAAAAAAAAGAGAGAGAGATCTGTCCCAACCAGGAACCATTCAGCCCCCAGCCCAGACAAGCTGCAGGTCCGGAGCCGGGGGGGGGAGGGCACGACAAGCCAGCCGGGTGCGCCCTGCCGCCGGGCTCCTCTCTCTCGCTCCCCCGGCCGCTCCGCACAAACACCCGCCTCCGATTCGCCCTGTGCGGGCGGATGAGGGCTCAGGGGGTAACCAAGAAGCCCTGGAGGATATTCTTGTTCATATTCATTAGTAAAGGGACATCGCTGATAAAAGCCTCTCTCTTTCTAATGGGTAATTCGTGGATAGCAAGCGTGAATTGGGGATGGATTCGCTTTGAGAAGGGAACGGGAAGAAGGAACCAACTCCAGCCCCATGGCAGCCTCCCCCTTGCTGGGTGCTTTCCCCCTCTGTGCCCCCGGGCAGCACGGAAACGGCCGGAGCGGGGGGCTGGCTCCCAGAGCTGGAGGATGCCCGCCGCCAGCCCGGATCTGGGGAGGGCAGAGGCGAGGGCCATTGCTTTGCTCGCTCGGCTCCTCAGTGCCCCGGGGGTGGGGGGGCTAGAAGAGCCGAGGGAGGTATCAGCCCCTGCTCATTTCATCCCAGGCCAAAAGCAGCAGCGCGATGGGAGCCCCCCGCCAGCGTTTCCCAGCCCGTGCCCCGAGCCCCAGGCGCTGAGACACGTCCAGGAGCGGGGCTAGGAGCCGCTCGCCTCAGTCCCCGCCGGGCGGCACGTGCGATGCCCCCGTAGCGAGCCCGCGCGTGTCCGGGTGCCCGCCCCGTCCCGGCTGGGCCAGGCAGCAGCCCCCCGCCCGGTGCCCGGGGACAGGGCCCGATCCCCCTGAGCGGCCGGGCTGCAGGAAGCCCCGTGGTTTCTCCGACGCGGGCTCTGCGGCTCCAGCCCCTGCCGGGAGCCGCGGCGGAGCTCATCCTCCAGGCCGGGGGTCGCCCGCCACCACCGCCAGGTTGCCAGGGGAGGAGAGGGGCTGGAGGGGAGGCGGTATATCCCCAGCTGGCACTGGGCCGGGTTGAAGGGGAAGCGGTAAAAACCTAGCTGGGACGGGGAGCGGCGGTTGGAGAGGGCTGGGTAGGCAGTATATCCCCAGCTGGCACCGGGGGGTTGAAGGGAAGGAGGTATACCCCCAGCTGGCACGGGGGGCAGCGCTGAAGGGAAGGCAGCGCTGGGGCTGGGGAGGAGGCGGTATGTCCCTAGCTGGCACTGCGGGGACTGGAGAAGGGTGGAGGGTAGGTAATGTATCCGTAGCTGGCACTGAGGGGAGGGTTGAAGGGGAGGCGGTATATCCCCAGCTGGCACTGGGGGGATCGGAGAGGGCTGGCGGGTAGGTAGCGCAGCCCTAGCTGACACGCGGTGGGGGCTGGAGAGAGCTGGGGGGCAGGCAGCCCATCCCTAACTGGCACTGGAGGGCGGGTTGCGGGGCAGGCGGTGCACCCCAGCTGCCCCCGTGCCTCTGCCCCGGCTGCCACCACCCCGGTCCGGACGGCTGCCCTGCCCTGCCCTGCCCTTGCCCCTTGCCACTCACGCGCAGGACGTTGCGGTGCCGCAGGCGCTGCAGCAGGATCATCTCCTTGACCAGCTTGTAGGAGGCGAGGCGGTAGCAGTCCCCGCGCGGGCCGGCCCGCTCGGCGCAGCGCTGCACGTCGTGGCCGCCCAGGTCCACGGACTTGAGCGCCACGGCCAGGCTGCGGTTGAGCGCGGCGCGGTGCACCGCCTTGGTGTAGCCCGAGCCCAGGTAGCGCAGGCCGGCGGCGCGGCGCAGCTGCCGGCAGCCCAGCGCGGGCGGCTCCAGCGCCAGCTCCACCTTGGCGCGGGGCTGCGGCGGGGCCAGGTCCATGAGGCGCCGCTCCAGCGGCCGCGCCGCGCCCCCGGCCCCGGGCCCGGCCGCCGGCAGCTGCTGGTAGCGCACCAGCTCCTCGTAGCGCTCGCGGAGCTGGCGGGACAAGCCCTCGGCGCGGGGCTGCTGGTGCCGCTGGCGCGGGCGCTGCGGGTCGTGGCCGGGCATGAGCAGCACGTTGAGCAGGGTGCCCAGCAGGAAGCAGAGGCAGCAGCCGGCTGCCGCCGCCAGCCGCCGGCGCCGCATCGCGGGCTGCCCCGGCCGCCCCGGCTCCAGGGGCTCAGCCGGCCCCGGCCCCCCGGCCCCGCATGACACTTGCCTGCGCGCTCCGCCGCGCCCCGCGCCGCTTATTATGGGCGGGAGCGCGGCCGCCCCTTGCCGGCTGACGGGCGGCGCGGGGGGGGGGCTGGGAAACGTAGTCCGCGCCGCCGCCCGGGCCCCGCCGCCGCCCTCCGCGACTACAAGTCCCACAGGCGCCCGGGGCTGGGGGGGCGGGGCGGGCCGCCTCCCCTTCAGGGCCGCTTGAGCCCTGCGCCCAGGAGCCTACGGGCTAGTGCGGAGAGGCGGCTGGCTGGCTGCGTGCTGCGCTTCGCTGGAAGGCAGCGTGTAGCATGAAGCGCGCACATAGACACACATGCACACACACAGATGTCGGTCTGCGTGCACAGAAACGTGTGCGCACACACTCGGATATACGCACATGCACGCACAGAACCGCACACGCGACCGTGCACATATACACACGGACACAGACGCATGCAGAGATGCACACATATATCCCATCAGGGCTCGTAGCGGAGAGGATCTCTTTTATTAGACCAACAAAAAATCTTTTCTTTTACAAGAAAATGTCTTTATTTTTTCACTTGACACACATCTACATGTATACACACAGACACACAAGGATGTGTATACACACACATCTATATATACGTCATATATATTTATGCACACACGTGTCCTCTCTCTGTATCTATCTATAGATCGATCACACGAATCTATAGGTATGTGTATGCGCCTATGACATGACGTGCATACACAGAAGCATGCACACACACACACGTGTCGATACGCGTGTGTATGCGTGCATGTCATATATACATACATATATATAAATATAAAACATTGAAAAGCCATTACACATAATTAAATAATGGCTTTTAAATGTTATATATGTAATGATATGCATGCATTCACACAACACATGCATGCACACGCGATAGAATAGATAGATTTTAAACGTCCCGCTGAGACACACTTTTAAAATAAAAAGATCGATCTACCTATCTATCTATATATCCATCCATCCATCTTTTTATTTCAAGAGGGTGTCTCAGCGAGACGTTTAAAATCTCGCCCGTAACGATGCTTGCAAGCTCCCTCACTGGCGTTATCCCAGCTTGACAGCGCGGGCTTAACCGGCATCACAGCAGTCACATGGTGGAAAGCGTTTTATGACTGAAAAGCCAGGCTGGGGGAGCTCCGAGAGCAGCACGGCAGTCGGGGCAGGCACCAAGGGGAGCGTTTGCACATGTCTCTGCCACCCATGTTCTTGGAATAGATAACTTTTGAAAGCATCAATAATAATTACAAAGAAATCTGCCTAGCTGATTCAGGATAAACAAGAGCAAATCCATCACGTCTGCCTCAGAGACGGTTTGTACAGTCACTGCGGCCAAGCCCCACCCACGCAGGTAGGTGTCCTGGTCCGGCGGGTCGCAGCCCGAGCCGCTCGGCTGACACGCGAGGCGGCCGGGCCGGGTCACACACACTGCGCTAAATCTACAAATCACGGGCTCGCCACGGGGGAGCCCCTGCCCTGCGGGAGACGCGAATTGCAGGGCTGAGTGCTAATGACATGGTTATCCATCAAGCCCACATTACGACGCTGTTAGCAACTAATTAACAAGTACAATCGGCCCGAGGAACTCCACAAAGGCAGACCCATCAACAAGAGAAAAGCCATAAAGCGTCTGCCCTCGTTGGAAACGCTTATGCAAGAGAAGGATGCGTTTCCAACGAGGGCAGGGACTCAATGAAAGGGAATCATTTCAGTAATACACATTGGGATGCAAATATGCAGCTAAACCTTCAGGGGAGCCGAGGATGCAGCCCGGCAGGCATTTCTTCCCCCTGCTGCAGCCGTGCAGACACACGCTGCCTGGCTCCGACTGATCAATTCCTGCTGCATACCTCCTTGTGTCCAATATGTGATCCCTGCTCACATCGCTGATTCCTATGCAAAGGGGGTGGGGGGAGGAGGGGGTCTTGTCCTGCTTGTCCCCTTCCCCGGCTCAAGAGACAGCAGGAGCTCAATAAAGGACCTTGCATTCAAATTTCAAGGGAGAGAGTCACAGACTCCTCCGGATTGCACCACATACTAATCGCACAGTTCTCCACCCGGGCTACGAGAGGAATTAGGCCATTGGGAGACAGACCCAGGGCATCCACGGGTCTTCCAGGAGACCTTTATTTGGGTCCAGTTTCCTCTTGGCCCTCTGGACAGTCAGATCTGCAACAGGACAGGAGCGATCCTTGATCGTCTTCGCCTGCCCCCAGGTTTGCAGTTCTCCTGGTGAGGAGGCCTCATCTGGGCTGGGCGTGGGGCTGCAACACGCTGCTGCAGCTCCTGGAGGTGCGCTCCTGCCTCACTGGCCTGTGTGTGTCCGCACAACTTATCTTTAGGAGGCGACTGCATTTAAAAACCAGATTTAAAATAAAGAAATAAATAAATAAAAACCTGCATCAGAGAAGCGCCACCTACTGTTTATTGCCACGCGTAATTCAGCCTGCAGCACTAGCCCAATTGGGTGGATTAGGAGGAACTAGGGGGATGCTGGCTGTAGCCGTATTGGTCTAAGGACATAGGCAGACAAGGGTCCTTGGGTAAATGTGATATCTTTTATTAGACCAACTGAATGGTTGGGGAGGGAAAGTGTTCTTTACCAGTTTGTGCACGAAAGCTGATGAACATTTTTTTCCAACTACTCAGCCGGTCGAATAAAAGATACCACATCTACCCAAAGAACCTTGTCTGCTTAGGAGTGATTTACACACGCAGAGCTTCCTCCATACCCTCAGATAGGCGGTCTAGTAGTAGATCCCTAGTCATACCACCGATTCCTGCGCAAGAGGGGATTTTTTGTTCTGCTTTGTTCCCCAGGAACAGTAGGAGTTTAATAAAGGACCTTGCATTCAGCTTTCAAGCGAGATACGAAGCCA
Organism: Alligator mississippiensis; assembly: GCF_030867095.1. Lineage (NCBI taxonomy): Eukaryota > Metazoa > Chordata > Crocodylia > Alligatoridae > Alligator > Alligator mississippiensis. Next base: position 192,833,646 of record NC_081824.1, on the reverse strand, counting down.
TGGAGAAAGCTCTGCTGGAGTCGCTCCTGATGCATCGAAAACCCAACTATTGTGCCCCCCACTACCATTCATACTATTTTTAATAGCTCCCGTTCGTATACCTCCTTACCACACCTGTGCAGAAATCTACCCTTCAGGATGCCATGCAGCCTCACTGCAGTTATATGGGGCCAGGTCCTCCTCTCATTACAGTCAGCAAAAAAGAGCAGAATAAACCCAAGATAGCGATTGAAATGCACTCCCAAAGCCCTTAGCATCCTTTGCAAAGGGGATGAGCACCCTAAGCTCCCTGGGGCCTGGTGGGTGACCAGCAGGGATCCTGGTTTTCTCTGATTTAAAAAAAAATCCCCACTTTTTGGATTTAAAAAGTAACCCAAAATCCACATTTTCCCATGATTAAGATGAAACACCGCTATCAGATAGATAGATAGATAGATAGATAGATAGATAGATAGATAGATTTCATTTTAAAACATGGAAATGTGGATTTGGGGTTACTTTTAAAAAACAAAAAGGTGTTTTTTTAATCAGAGAAAACCAGGATCCCTGGTAATCAGGGGAGTGATCACTCCTATTACATTTCAGTCCCAGTCTGTGGACCCCGGGAGAGTCATATACACCGAACCGGCAGTAGTGCAGAGACCTGCCCCTCTGATCTGTCAGCGAGCCCGGCTGCATTTCGAAGCCCGTTGACTGCAAGGAATAATAGACATGCGGTATCTGGATCCATGCACCTCCCACAGCAACAGAAGACTTTCAAGCCAGAAAGAGGCACCTCCCTTCAAGAAACCCTGCACGATTTCTTCGACTCATCCTGCAAAAAAAGCAGGAGATCGCTGTTTGCAAGGACTGAAGCCCCTTTCTCATTCGTCCGAAAACAGAAGTCTACTCCTGTGTTTTTATGGCGAGCTTGACTTTACCCAGAGCTCCCTCCTTCATTCGATAGATATAAGCAAACGAGCCGAGGGGAAGCATTGGATGAAACCGGAGAAAACGAGAACCATCTGGGAGTCCCGTATACCCAGGGGATCGTCGCGGCGCTAGCTGGATGGAAATCATACATAGCAGCGACCGAGGCTCAGGGTTGCATAGCCATTCCATTTCCCCCGGACCCTGCAAATCCCAGTTCAGTGGTTTCCCCTGTAAGGAAGACTAAAGTGCTGCAGGCAGGTGCAATGGAGCATATCTGCCTTCTACTGAGTGAAGCCTGGAAAGGATCTGGCCCAAACCACCCTAAACATAGCACTACGGGAATATGTATGTAATGGGGAGGGGTCCATTAGGGTAACAGTATAGTACTATACATACAATATAGTACTGTACACACACACACACATATATAATATAGTACATACTATATGAATATATATAGTACATATAGTATATAGTGTGTGTACACACACAAAATATGTACATATATGCATATACACAAAATATGTACTGTATGTGTATACATATTTTGCGTGTGTATGTATGTACACACACTATCTAGATGTACATAATTGGTGTGTATGTATCTACCTATGTTCCCATAGTGCTATATTATATTGTATGTATAGCACTATACTATTACCCTAATGGACCTCCCCCTTGTGGTTGCTCTTGTAACACCCACCCTGCTTCGTGTTTGATCTCCTGTCAGGACCCGCTGCTCAAAATTTAAGATCTGGGAAGTGGATCTGAAAGGCCATGAGCTCTCCGCGGGCTTTGGGGGCCCCGTGCCCTCCCCAGGCACTTCTCTTCCAGTGCAGCAATTCCAGCTCTCCAGGAGCCCTTTTCCCAGGGGCACTTCCCAGTCTGTGCGCCCGGGTCCCGGCTCAGGACGAAGGCAGAGCAGCCTGATCTGATCTCCCAGGGGGTAATTTAGAGCTTTCCCTGATCGCCTGCATTCTTTCCAGCAGGCACCTAACAGCTATTTACCATCCGCACCTTTTAATCGCAGCAGCCATTTAGTGCAGGATTATCCAACTTCACACACAAGCAGAGAAAAGCCCTTGAAATCTCTCTCTCTCTGGAGCTCTCTCCCCCTGCCAGATTTCTATCAGATAATAGGCCAAGCTCTGCCTCCTTGGAAGGGGGAAGCTGGTTTAGCCAGGTACTTTGCATTACAATTTTACCTGTGGGTGGCTTGGGGGGCGGGAGGAGAAAGAGGGTAAATCTCCCTGCATGGGAGACCGCTTGGAGGTGCCTGGTCTTCTACCTGGTGGCAGAAATGTAACGTTTTGCTTTTCATTAGGAAGGCTGATTGAAGCCATCCCCCACTCCGATTTGCCTCAGTTTCCCCGCTGAGCTTTCTTCTCCTCCGCCCCTAGCGTGTCTTGCCTTCTTGAGGGGCACTTATTAGTTTCCCCTGTTGCGATCGCTCCTTTTAAGAAGTCCCCAGTCATTTGCCCTGGCCGGGTTGTTTTAAAGCCTTTTAATAGCTCTGCATCCTCCCCGGAACGCCCCCTGCGAAGTGAACTCATCGCTTGGTTTCCCCGAGCTCTGTCCAGGTCCGATGCTGAGTCTTGGCGTGTGCGAGCTCACGCCAGCTCGGCTTGCTTGTGAAGTTTGTGTGGTGGCTGGTTGTAGGTGTGTTGGCACGGATCTAGGCAGGCAAGGTGCTTTGGGTAGATGCGATAGCTTTTATTAGATCAACCAATCTTTCCCTGGGAGCACATCTCCACGTGTGCCCATCGAGAGCAAATTTGGTCCCCAGGGGAGAAGTTCAGGGCAGGGCTACTCCTGCCCTGTTTTGCTCCCAAACCTAGACCAACTAATAAAAAGATACCACATCTCCCAAAGACCCTTGTCTGCCATATGAAGTTGATGGCAACCCAAACACAGGGGCAAACAGATGCATCCGAGAGCACGGAAGGGGGCCACCTGGTATTTCAATCAAGCCTCATCTCCAAGCTGGTCTTTTCTCTTATATCATTCCCGACAGATCCCATGAAAGGCATCACTCCTTTCCCGATATAGAAGCAAGCCTCTGGAGGGAGGAAGAGCTGTGGGGAAGACTTTGATGTCGAGAGACAGATTTCCCAAAGGCAGAAAAGTGCTTTCGATGTTTCTCATTACAATGCGTCCTGGGTCTGATTATTGCTCCAATACCTACTGCTAAGTGGACTGGGATGCTGTTAAAAACACAATCTAGGGAGCAGCAGTATGCTTGGACCAGCTGTCTTTGGTCTAGCTAATTAAACTACGCTGGAAGAAAAATCAACAAGGGCTTATAAACAAAGCTACTGAGTAAAGTCAACAGAGAGCTGCAGTGAACAGCAAACATATTCCTTAACACTTCAGGGTTCAGTGTAAGGGGGGCTTGATGGAGGTGAACCAGCAATTCATAAATCCCAATTCAAACTGACCAGACAAAGCATTTTATTTGTGCTCCGAGCTGGATTCCCCCATCTTCACCCCCAAGAAAGTTGCAAATAGATTCCCCTCCCCTTCCTTACAACCACAATTTATTTCTCCCAGACCCGTGGGGGAGGAGGTATTGAAGACCTGGCTATCAGGCCTGGCTGACCTTTTATCTCAGCAGCTCAGTTAGAAAAGCTGAATCGTTGCAGAAAGGGTGAAAACTGCAATGTATTTTTCACTGCCAAAAAGGCTGCTCTCCATTTGATCTCAGTAGTCTCTAGATCTGTCCCTATTTCTGAAGCTGAAGGGGGAATCAAGCACAGGAAAAAAATGAAATCATGCCACCAGGCAAAGATTAAAATCGTGGCAGTGTATTGATTGCTCCTTAGAGAAATCACTTTGTTTCTGCAGGAACCATAGCAATCCTGGAGAGCTGGAACTAAAGGAAACTTGTGTTCCAGTAACTGGCCCGAGCAAATAAAAATTTAGAAGGCTGCTGATTTTTGGACCCGGACTCCTGCATGATCTTTTCCTCTCTTGAAACTGCTCACAACACCAACCAAGGGTGAAATTGGCTAATACATATCACAGGGGCTTCCTAATACTCTTACCTAAATGAGAGCTGGATTTCCCAAAGTGCTTAGTACCCACCAGTGGCTTGTAGAATTACAACTTTGAAAGAACACCACACCCAGCAGGCTACATTTATTTGTAGCCCTCCCCCCTTCTCTGGTTTGCTTGATACACAAGGTGGTGGTGATGATGATTTGCAAAATCAGCTACACTGGGGAGTGTGGAGCCTTAGAAGACTCTGGCCCAAAGTGTCTGTTGCCTTCTCAGTGGGTGCTTCTCATTTTGGAACTCTCCCCTGCTCCTTGGTTTGCCAGATTTTCCAGAAGATTTGGAAAAAACTATTACTTCTTTTTCTTTCCTCAGGCAATTAGGAGGAAAAAGTGGACAGGATTTAGGCAGCTACATCCTTACAGTTTTTCTGTATTATTTTGTGGGTTTAACCTATGGGACAGTCTTACAGAGAATTTAATATACTCATTTTATACGAGTTTTTTTTTTCTCTCTTTTCTTTCTTTCCCAGGAAGCTTGCTCTCATGTACATTTGAAACAAGTTCAGATGCAGCCAATTTTATTAGTTCTGGCTAAAGCAAAAATGCATAATGAAATTCTGGAAATATGGGGAGAGGCCAAAATAAATGGTCACTAGCAGAGCCAGCAAAATCTTGCAGGCACAACAAATCTATGGAAAGGAGGGCTTGGACTCTACCTGCATTATATGTGCTCTTTAAGGTACTTCCAACACAATATATAATTTTTAAATCAAAAGGGTGTGGAGAAAGAGGTTTGGGACTAGCCACTTTTCAGATTAATTTTATGAATTGTGATGATTCCAGCTGTTGCTGTACACACAGTGCTTCACAAAGTGCTCCCTCTTGTATATATTTTCCTAAGTTACTAAGGGAGAATTCAATGTGCTTCAGTTCCTCATCTGTAAAATGAGATAAGTAGCGTGAGAGACTCAGATATTGCCATGATAGGAACTCTGTGAGTACTTAGAAGATTTTCCTGCAAATTATAGAATTAAACCTTACTTTATTACACAGAAGTAGATGATAAAAAGCACTAATATATGGCATTGGCAAGCTGGTCAATTGACAGGTCAAATATTGTCAACTAACTACGTATTTTTGACTGATCAAAGATTATAGCAATTTTTATAAAAGAACTATGTTTTTTGTAGTTTTCTTGACAGAAATATGATTTTTAATTGTTTTTGACACATTTCTTAATGGAAAATTTGTGCTTTTTCTGTCCTTTTTCTTTGAACCTATTAGCAATTTTTGACAACTTTTGACAGCTATTTGACCGGTCAATTGACCAAACTTTATTTGACCAGTCAAATACCCAACCCTACTAATACATTACATTAATTGTTATTATTAATTAAACCATGAAAGCTATTTGATGTTTTTTCCAGGAAATGAATTACAGAATGCCATTGTGCTAAAATGCTCAAAGTCTAAAGACAAATATAGAATATTTAGAAATTCTTTGACAGGAGAAAAGCAAGGTAGCTACTATAAGAACAAATCTGACCTGTCAAACTTTTTACAGTTCTAAGAGTTAATAAAAACAGTGGGTAAAGGGGAACCAAAGTATATAATTTATTTAGACATTCAAAAGTCTTTTGAAAAACTCCCATTCAACAGGCTATTAAGGAAAACTGGTAACCACAAAGTGAGAGGAGTGGGAGGTAAAGTCCTGTCATGGATTAAAATCTAGTTACGAATGGCCATGGAATAACTGGTCAGTTCTAAGCATGGGAACAGATTAATTGTGCAGTGCCTTAGATATTAGAGCTAAGACTAATATTATTAAATACTTTATTAATAACATGGAAGACAGGAGGGAATAGGGAGTGCCAAAAATTGATGTTGGTTTAAAATTATTTAGGTTAGATCACAAGCAGATTTGTGAGCAATTTCAGGAGAATTCAATACACTCAGACTATGTGCCTAAGGAAGTTTGGAAACTCCTTCACTAGAGGTTTTCAAGAAGAGGTTGGTCAGTATTTGTCTGGAATGGCTTAGGAATAGCATGTATTCTGTATCTGTACAAGGCACTGTAGCTGTACAAGATGATCATTGAGGCCCCCTCCAAACCCATGATTTTATGGCCCTACAATTCCAATGCCATGGAAAAGGGCAAATTCCTCCAACACTTTGTGAAAAGTTTCATCACCAAATCACCCAGTAGTTTGCTGTGTACACTCCAGTGAATTTCCATGGAAGATTCTCCCTTTCTACCAAGCCAAAACCCTTGAACCAGTGGTTCCTAGCCTTTGTTGGCCCATTGCATACTGTGCATGCAGTGTGCTGTAAACCACATCGGATTGGCACCTTTTGTCAATCTCAATTTTAACTTTTTAATTTCCTGTGGCTAGAGGAGCCTTGAGGAGTCTTGCTGCCAGTGAGCCTTGAGTTGGAAAGCACTGCTCTAAAATGTCTTCCATGAATATCTTGAAATGTAGGTGTTCACACAGCCAAGAGTGATATAGCCACAATCTTCAATACCACATAGCCTAAGACTGTCAGCTGTGTAGTGCAAGAACTGTTTTCTATGCTATGCCTGTGTAGTGCCTCACACAAGAGAGCCTCAACATGATCTCTTGGCACTACTATAGCATGAATAATAAATACATCAGCAATGGTAGTTACTTCTGGGGAAAAAAATATTTAGGTAAACAGGCTATAGCATAAAACTTACATGAGCGTTGGACTTACTGTTGATTTTGGATTTGTGCTTTGAATATTTATGCCTTTTCAAATGGTTAATAATGTATATTAATAAAATGAATGATTAATTCTTATGGTATTTGTATCACCATGTAGCACAGCTGCATCTTGTTAATCTTGATAGCTGTGAACAAAATAATCATGAACTACCACATACATGAATGCTCCCTGTATGCTGCTGTATGGTGTACAGTATAGATGAATATAGTTTAGCAATTGGCTTGACAACTACAGTATGGGATCTTTTTAAGAGGTAGTTTAATCCTGTAATCTAATTAGTTCCAATTCTCTCCTTCCCCTACCCTCCCATCACACACTCAAATACACTTTGAAGGCAACAAATCTGTGGAAATTTGAACTGTTGTTTTTTTACAGAGATTTATGATTATGTTTTTAACCAATGGGTCATTTCCAAGGATACAATTCCTGAAACCAAAACAACTCATATAAGAAAAAAATAAAAAGCACTCTTGATATGGACTGTAAATTATTTTACAACAATGAAAATAACTTTAAAAAACTCTCTTTCACCTTCCTTTTTATTTGCATTACCTTGGCAACCAAGGGCTCCAACCAAGTTCAGGACCCTGCTTTAAGGCTCTGTACAAAAGAAAAGAGAGCCCTAGCCCCAAGGACCACATAATTTAAGTAGATAAGGAATGGGAAGTGAAAAAAGGAATACAGTGTTGTTAAATGACTTGTCATAGTAGAATCCAGGCTTCCAGACTCCCAAGTCAGTGCCCTATCCATTTGACTACACCTTCCCTATCCAGTGCCCTATTCACTAGACCTAACCACTCCACTTGCCTACCTGTAAGCATTTAAATACCTTCCCATCTGTAAATGGATTGTTGTGTGATCATGACATTCTTTTCCTAGCACCCATACATATCTGAAGTAGACAAAATAACACACACATGGAAAAAAAATCCACGGTGAGTAATAATGCTAAGTGAGCCTGAAAGACAGCAGGTCAGATTCATCTGGTGCAAATTGGCTTCCTTTATAGTGCTGTATGATTTACACCAGATGAGGCCTTTTAATGGGCTTTATATAAATGTCCTTTCATTTTATAACTTAACATGAACAACCAATTACACTATCCAGGGGTTATCCACAAAATATTCTTGCTAGAAGCACCTCAGGCTAGATCCACAAAGGTATATAAGTGTCTAAATCCTGCTGAGGTGCCTGAACTCTACACATTAAAATCAGTTTAAATTAATGAAAGTTTAAGTGCCAAAACAGGGATTAGATGACTACACATCTTTCTGTATCTGGCCCATAGTTTTTTCAGGCCTCCAAGCCTACTAGTTGAGTTTTAATGGGAAAATAAAATACTAAGAAAACCTAGACTTATATTTGTACTTCCAAGGTACAACAAATATGCATTAGCATAATGAGCAGTGTTGTAAAAGATGTGGGAACACTGAATGGTTTTAAAGAGATATTTTTTACCCTGTCCTTGTTCTTTTTGAGATACTTTCCATCTTAAGTACTATCCAAAGATAAATCTTTTCAAGTGGCTCTGCAAGAATCTGAACAAGGCTGGTGGTGTGGGCAACAACTGATTTAGAGGGAATTGCAGTGTTTGAATAAAACAGAATAAACTACTACATCTGATTACTGTGTTCAGGTTTCATGGATACAATACCATGTGACTGCACTCTGCCCTCCTCTTCCAACTGCAGGAAGCTTGTGACTCTTACTCAGACTACTCGATCCCTTGCTGTCCCCAACTACTATCAAGTGTTTACCTCTTAATTGCCACTCAGGGTTGCTTTCCACCCCACAGGTTTTGAAATAACACTTCCTCATCATCCTCTTCTCTGGCTAGTCCCAAACCTCTCTCTCGCTCTCCCGGTGTTCTCCCCACTTCACGCTCTGCTCCAGACTTTCTTTTCCCCCTGGCTGCAGGCTCCCTCCAAGTAGTGGATTAAGATTTATTGAGGCCCTTGGCAAACAGACAATTGGAGGCCTCCCAACAGGCAAGGGCAGATTCCCTCTGCACCTGCCAGGAGACTGCAGTTGGCTCTTCCTGGCCTCCTTGGCAGAGCCAAGGTGAGTCAGGGGGCGCAAGCAGTGCTGAGGTGAAGGCAGCCCCAGTCCCAATGCGGCCCGGCACCTCCGCCTGGCAGCTGTCACACAGGTGAGGCTGTGGTCCCCCAATGCTGTGGGACAGGACGGGGCTGGGGCCAGCCTGGGGTGGGACATGGGCTCTGTGCCACCCCCAGATGCCCACCCACTCCTGTGCCAGCTCCGGTGGGACATGCATGGAGCCCCACGTCCACCCTCTAGCCTCTGGGCCAGGCCCAGCTGGAGGGGAGGAGGCTCACACTTCCCACGCCAGATGCCTGGAGCCAGGATGCCTGCCTAGACTGTGCTGCCCCTGGGCTCATGTATTAATCTTCCCTTGTTCCCTCCTAATACTGGCAATTTCTCACCTATCAGACAAAGTTTAAGCAATTTATTTCCTGTGTGGCAGACTTACTGATGCAGCCTGGCTCAAATGGGCTCAGAAAACCTTCTTTTCAATTGGTGGAGCCTGTCTACCAATCAGGTAAGGGCTGGGTGGGGTGGGGCTGGCCCTGCCCATCACATGGAGGGGGAGGCAGAGAGCCTCACGGACCTGATTAAAGACTGCCTTCTGCAGGTCTGGCAAGCCTTCAGAGGTGGAGGCTCCAAAGTGAATAAAAGGAGCGGCAGGTCCCAGGATACTCAGTGCACATAGTGGTGTATGGGGCCACCAGACCCTGGGATCTGCACATGGTGGCTCGGATCTGCTACCCTCGGCATGCAGCCAAGGACTCAGTGTACATGGCATTGCACAGCATCCCAAACCCTGGGGTAGTGTCAGGCCGCTCAGGTTTGCAACCCACTACCTCGTGTGAGGCCGGGCACCCAGGAGGCACCAGTGGGGTGCAGCGGAGGTCCAGCATTCTGGGTTTTGGGACCCACACAATGCAGCCCAAGCCCCAACAGAAGGCAGAAGGCAAGGCCTAGGCATCAGGACCTTCGTGGGTGGCCCAAGCCCCAACAGAAGACAGGGCTCTGGGGGCCCCAACATGGCACCTGTGGCTCCAAGAACCCATCCCAGCCTGCTCCCCAGATCTGTGAGTACCCAGGGAACTGCTTCCCACAGGGGAGGAGGCCATGAAAGCAGGGGGTCCTGCAGGATCAGGGACCAGGTGGGCCCATCTGGGGCTGAGGAAGTACTGGGACCCCCCTCCCCCTAGGAGGGTGCCATGGTTTGGCACCCTAGGGGAACACCCAATAGTCTTGGCCACAAGGGTACCTGGAAGGGGAGAAAGACTTGCGCCTCCCATTTTGTAGATAGATAGACAGACTGTTGTTTTTCAGTGTGGCCTGGGTTGTCAGCAAGTTGAGGTTTATCTGTATTTAATTGTTGTTATTGTTCTTGCCTGAACCCATCTGTGGATTCCTGTGTTTATTTACCTAGCTATATTTACCTGTTGTTGTTGTACATATTTATCTACATTTTCTTATAAATCTGTCTTTTTAAGGTTTTCTATAAACATTAATACATCTGTATATAGTTAAGCTATACCTGGTTCTGGCCTCTCTCTACAGGGAATAGAGGGAACTGGCCAGTATTTTACAGATCCCTCTCACAACATTTCTACCGAGCTACCTATGTCTTCGATTTGGAGAGGGAAGCACATAGTTGGGTGCACCTAGGTTACACCTGCCTGCCCTGTCTCATGCCTACCTATTCCACAATCTCAAATCTAATCCTGTCCCTTGGACTTTCATACTGCCTACCCTTACTTGGTAGTACCTACCTGCCCTCTCCTGCTGACTCTATTTACCTTCTACTTCCCCTTTCTTAGTCATTATGCAGGCAACAAGAGATGCCCTCAACTAGCCCTTCTGCTCTTCATTCTTTTCAGGGTAAAGAGAATGACAGTTTCCCATTACTGGTCTGGTCATTCTCCCTTCTGTTTTGTGTTTGATTTGGTTTAAGTACCAGAACAGAAAGGATGTGGACAAACTGGACAGAGTCCAGGGGAAGGCAATGAAAATGGTTAGGAGTCTGGGACACATGGCTTTTGAGGAGAGTCTGAGGGAACTGGGCTTACTTAGTCTGGAGAAGAGAAGATTGAGGGAAGATTTAATAGCAGCCTTCAACTACCTAAAGTGTGGTTCCAAAAAGGATGGAGGTAGACTGTTCTCAGTAGTGGCAGATGGCAGAACAAGGAGCAACGGTTTCAAGTTGCAGCAAGGGAAGTTTAGGTTAGATAGTTGGAAAAACTTTCTTATAAGCAGGGTAGTAAAACACTGGAGCAGGTTACCCAGAGAGGTTGTAGAATCTCCATCCTTGGAAGATTTTAAGACCAAGCTAAATAAAACCTTGGCTGGGATGATCTAGCTGGGAATGGTCCAGCTTTGAGCAGGGGATTGGACTAGATGACCTTTTGAGGTCCCTTCCGACCCTAATTTTCTATGATTCTATGATACTTAGAGCCCCTAGCAGTGTGTGTGTGGACACTGCTGTCCAGGGACAACTGTGGACCTGTCCCTAATTAGTGACAGTCGCCTGAGAGGCAGGTACCTAGTAGCCTAGTTTTCTCAAGGTTTAGGTGGTTTTGGACATGCCTAGTAGCAAAGCTTTAGCTAAAGGATTTAATACTGGAAACTTAAGGTGCAGTTACATGTTACACTTAAAACAAACAGTTTGTGGAATGGTAAGCAGTGTTAAAGTTAGATTGTGCTGTGAGCAGTTGTATGTTAAGGGTCAATACAGGCAATCCCCACTTAACACTGTTTCGCTTGGTGCTATTTCACTATAACGCTCATTTTAAATTGATACCTGATTCCACTTAGCACTCAGTGAGTTTCATTATAACCAAGGATCCTAGTTTTCTCTGATTTAAAAAAATTCCCAATTTTCAGTTTTAAAAAAATGTAACCCCACATCCACATTTTTTCCATGATTTAAATGAAACACTAATATAAATCTATATTAAATGGTGTTTCATTTTAATCATGGAAAAAATGTGGATTTGGAATTACATTTTTTTTAAACTGAAAACTGGGGATTTTTTTTTTAAATCAGAGAAAACCAAGATCCCCAGTTATAAAAATCGTGGTCGCCAACTTGTGTCATTACAAACACTTGCGGTCGCCATCTTGGGTCATCAAAATCTTTCGGTTTAGCTTAACGCTCCTTTAGTTTAACGCTTGGTTTTTCAGGAACCAATTAAGAGAATTAAGTGGGGGTTGCCTGTACTGTTTCTTGCCTGCACAGCTCTGACTTGCCATTAGAGGGGTGTCAATCAGGCTCATGACTAGAAGCTAAGACAATCTGAGCTCTATCCCTGTTCTGGGTTGTGGGGGCGGGGGGCAGCAGCGCTTCCTGTGATGCTGGAGGACTGCAAATTGCTTATTTTATCTCTGTGGAGCAGACTGAAGTTACCCTCACATGAGCTAGGTAGCCTGGCCTAGTTAACCCTCACCTGAAGTGGAGTAACTCTGAGATGCTCAGAAGGACTTAGAACAAGTTAACAAGTTTCAATGTGCAGACACTCACATTTTAAGTGTCCTGGGTATGGCCTAAGTGTAACATGTAACTTTACCCTTAGGTACTTCTTGAACCAGGTGGCAAGGTCTGATAATCAAAATTTTGAATGGAGGAACAAAGTGACCATTGCTGCATAAAGCTTGCAGTAAACATAGACCTTTTGCTCCTTTCCTATCTTGGTTGCAGTCAGGTTCCCCAGATCCTGCCTAACCTATGTCTGAACTATAGTATACATTTACTAATAAAAACATTAGTAATATCTTGCAAGCAGCAAAATTAAAGACCTGACTGTCAACAAGCTGTTTAGTAGAACAACTTATTATTCACAAAATACTTTTTAATAGTTTGACCTAATTTATTCAGACAGTTTCTTAGTGAAATTCAGGAAATAAGTTTTAGTTCCAAAGTTCTTCATTTCCAATACTTATCTCACTCTAAAAACAGTCTGGCACCAAATTTAGAGAAATCTTGTAGATAGCAACCTATTTTTCACAAGTGCTGGGAAATTTTCTATTCCTTCAGCACCCTGCTGAGTTGCAAATATTCCCAGGGGGTTAGTAAACTCTCAGCTACTGCTCCAATGTATAGAAATTAAACCTTCCATCATCTGGTTTTTATATTTGGAAAATGTCAACTATACTTCCTATCACATATATTGTTGCTTCAATGCACTGAGCCTTCTATGAATTTTAAAACACATAACTCAGCTCTCAAGCATTTCTTTTGTAAATATTGATAATGGTTTCAAGTTCTTTATTAAATAACTTTTTAATGAGGTTGAGGACAAAGAACCATTTTTTCACAGTCTCATGAAGATAAGAATCATAACATATCTTTCTGTACCATGGAACACATGCTTCTCAATACCTCATTGTGCAGTGGAGTTTTCCCCACTTTTTAAAAGTTTACTTTGACAAAAAATGCAATTAGAAGTAGTAAAATTTAACTAAGTTACAGTGAAATTTCTGAAATTGCATGCAACTCTGACAGCCATGCACACTGGTGTATTAGGATAGAAGCATCAGAAAGCTCCCTTACATGTTTTAATCAGGTTTGATCAGAAAAGAGCCCTACAACTACCTTTTAATAAGGTTCAATATACAGGCTATGTTATCTAAGCAATATTTATTATCTATGTCTTCAGCAGAATGCATCTCTATACACTAAGGACCATAGACAATAAAATATTATGGAGGAGTTCACTAGGGGAAGTTTCTTGAGAGAGGTTTTTAATCAGTTTACAGGAATGGTCAAAGGACTGAACAGGAGTTTCCTTTTATGTGCAGGCTGTAAACAGCTTATGTTAGGTAGCCAATGGGAAGTTTTTAGTGTGGCTTGAAAAATATTAACTTGTATGAGTTCTGACCTCTGTCTCCAAGATGGGGCTCAGAGGGCTGATGTTTACTAGGAGGCATTTGACTCTCTAGGAAACTGCAAAATGTCAATGGAAGTTATTTTCCTTTTACAGATTTCAATAATGAGTCTGAATATGTAGCCATACATTAAAACAAATATGCTATAAAACTAATTTTCTCTATTATACATAAGTGTTTATCTTTTGAACTGGAAAATGTTGCCCCAGGCATGAAATATTCCAGCCAGCTGCACTTTGCTGAAATACGCTGTAGATACTGTAGCTTGCTTTTCCATTCAACACTTAAGAGCATTTGTATATGCTAAGCTGAATTAAAAGCCAACTAGGAGCATATTATTAGTCCCCTGGTATCAACCATTTTTCCTCACATATTCCACAGAAGCCTTTCAGTGCTAATAATAATATTTCCCTATACAAGTTTTATTGACAGCTTGAAACATTAATGAAGATCCATTTGTAACGTAAATGGTCAGTCTTCTGTGCACATTTATTTATAGGGTCTATGCACTGAGTCTTTAAGCAGTGATGGTAAATGAAATCCTAGATACATACAAGAAGCTTGAATTTATGTGTTCTTTAAGGGCAAGAGTGCGACTTTCTCATTGCCCTGAGCTGCGCTGCCACAGGAAGAACCCCAGAGGCATCCTGACAGAGACACTGAACTGCAGCTCCTTCATTGCTTCTTCCCTGCTTCTAGCCAAGGACAGCAGTAAGTAATTTGCGCTTGACCTCTGCTTGTTCAGCTGTGCCTTCCTGGAACAGAGGGTGAAGGTAAAACCCCATAGACCTTTTTTGTGGGGAACAGGGAGTGGGGTGAAATAAGCCAGAAAGAAACCCCTGCTTATACCTATGAGTCTTAACTCAAGATCCTGATAGGCCATGCAGAGACTAAACGGAAGCTCATGCACTTTTTTACCTCCTTATTCATACATTTGGCCTCATTCAAGTAACCGGGGCTGTTTGTGGAAGGGTTACTGTTGGGGTCCAAAGTCCTCAAGTGTGAAGTTCTTTTGGAGGCAGCTTCTGCTGGAGAACAACATCTTGTAAGAAGGAAAGAATTTTGTATTACATAAAAATGAAGTGCAATCCCATTGTTTTGTTTCTTCAGCCTGAAGGATATCTCTCTTAAGTGAGTGTGAAAGAAGGCCCCTTAGGGATAGAAAGGAGCTTCTGTGGATGAGACGGGTAGCTGGCTGAGTTCTTGTTGAACTGATTACTTTAATGCTACTGAGATCTGTTTGTGGCATTAAAAACATTTTGGTAGCTAGAGCCTTAGATAAGCATTATTTTGGTCTTTCATTTAAATATAAATATGTAATTTTTACTGAGCTGCATGTTAAAAGAAACAACCAAGCTTCCATCTTTGTCATTCTGCCAACAAATGAGAAATGTCCCAGGTGAGCACCTGCAGCTCTCATTAAAGTCCTTCTAACATCATCTCCACCCAACAGTCTGCTTGCCACTCCTAAAAACCTTCTTATGATATCCGTTCATTTTCCCACTGGATTTATTGGCTCAGAACATAGATTACTTGTCTTGCTATCTAGGATTTCCTTTCTTTTGAACAGAAACATAAAAGCACAAAGAATGTATAAATGCAAATAATATGAAAATATTGTGTTTGATTCAAACCCATACGTTCCAAGTTACAGCTAAATGTCTGACCTTTACTTAGACTTGACATGTGATACCTTGGCTGTGCAGATGATCATATTACATGGGAAAAGTTTGGAAGCTCTTGGAAAAACACTGGAATATTTTTTACTTTTGCCACGCATTTAATACTATTTTTTTTTAATGCACTGATTTAGTGGATATTAATACTTGGCAATTCTGTGTGTTAAGATCCAGTAGTTATTAAACTTACACTATTGATGATGATGATGATGCATACACTAAAAAATATACTATGCACTTAAGAGATAATAAATATGTGGAAGGCAAGATGCTGCTCTTCCTCTCTAAGAATTTGATTCTGCTCCTCCAGATGTCAGAGGAGCTTTGCTTTGAATTTTGGAGGTGTCCTAAATATACATCTCTTATGATATGATTTGTAGAGTATACATATTTGCAAATTTTCAGTGATTTCAAATTGTCTCACATAAGTTCCCTGTAAAACCATATGAAGCAATAAAATTTAATATATACATATACTTACTACATTACAATTAATGGTTCCATTTCCAGATCACCTATCAACAGTGTGCTTAAGTGAAATTAGATCTCATACAAGGTGATTGACAGCAAACTGCTTCTTTAGCCACTGAACAAATGCAACAAAAACAGCAGCAGCGGTTAAAATTTCAAACACTTAATCATAAATGCAATGTATGTGTCACAGTGCTGACCTGAAAGGCCCATTACTAGGGCTGAAGGGAACATTCTTCCTCCATGTTTGCTGAATCCCTGTCTTTTCTCGTGAGGATGACCACAAGTATCCTAAGTAAAGGCCAGTTTTGTGATGTGAATACTTGCTGTATAGGACATGCTTGGTAGCCCTGTCAGGAGGGCCCCCAAAGCAAATGATTTTTCCCTCCCCCTTCTTTGATAGTAGAAGCCAGAGGAGTTTGGACTTCCATTTGCATCACAACTAACCAAATTCAAATCAAAGAGGTGTCACAGGATGACAAATAGGTTTCACTCAATCTTTTTATTCTTAATCACTCACTTGCCAGTTATCAGTTTTATAGCCTCCTCCTCAGTGCTCCATTGAGTCACATACACAGACTCCTACAAGTGGTAAAATATGTTAGTCAAGTCCAGGTACACAGCATCAAAAATCACACCCAAACCTGTCCAGCAAGTCAATGCTTTATTTGTACTTGTATCTATCTGATTTGCATTCGCACATCCTGGTCCCAACAGGTTGCTTTCCAGTTAAGTTTCTGAAAGCTCTGGCATGCCAGTATCGGAGTAAAGACACTTCTCCTGTAACAGTGAACAAAACAGAGGTGAAAAAGTACTGTTGAGACTAGGGCTGTCAATTAAGCACCATTATCGTGCATGATTAAACGCAAGAACCAATTAACATGTTTATTCTTTTACCATTGTGACAGGAGGCATCTTGGGGCTCGCTCTCACGTTGGCCCACCCACCTATGTAGGATAGTCTGCTCAGACTCGCCTGCCATGACTTTGCTGTTTCATAAATGGGTGTAAAATGGGGAAGGCTGCACATTTTAATGCCCTGATGCCAGGGGGCACTGTCTGCAGCTCCATGCTGCCCCTACACAATGGCCCTTGCCTCACAGATTGCATCCAAAACAAGTTCTTAACCTTTGACCCAAAGTTGGCCTCACTATGTTTGAAGGCTTACTGGGGTCTTGGCCTCTGGCCCAGCTGTCCATCGATTTACCATGGCCTATCTGCCTCCTCCCTGGGGCTTCAACTTATGCCCTCCTTCTAGGGCCTTCCAACTATGCCCTCTCACTAGGGCCTTCCAGATTATTATTACACATCCGGCTTAAGGCCGAGCCAAACTCAGTCTTTTGCTGGGCCTATAGCACTCTGCCCTTCTCTCTGAGGCCTCTAACACTCTGCCTTCTTTCACCAGGCCTCTTTCATACTGCCCTACCTAGGGCTACTCTCAACCTGCCATTGCTCCCCAAGCAGATAGCCCTTTGGGTCACTTGAGCTTTCCTACTCTACATGGCACTGGCCTTGTGCCTTACACTGGGTTGACTCTGCCCCTAGCCCCTCGCTGGGCCTTTTGGTCTCCCTTTTCAGGGGCCACTGGGGTCTTGGGCCCTCCTGTGGGACTCAGGTGTCACACTGACTTACCCAGCCCCTTCCAGTCCCCTTGCTGGGGCCACGCTACTGCCCTAGTCTCTAGGGCTAACCAGGGTCTTACCCTCCCATGAGGCTCACATGTCACATAGACATACCTGGCCCCTTCCTGTCCCCTCGCTGGGACCACTCCAACTATCTGCCCCCCTTACTGGGGCTTCTGGGGTCTTACATGCCATAGGACTTGTGTGTCCAGAGACATGCCTGGTCCCCATGCGTGTCCCTAGGTCTGGGTATCCCACCAGGGTGTGGGGGCTAGGGTTTTAAGGCACCCCTCCCCACCTTTTGCTGGGGAGGCAACTGGCCTGGCATTTCTGGGTCACTCCCCCACCATGGGCAGCCCCACCAACCCATCCTTCCCCAACAGGGTGCAGTTTCATGTCATACCCAGGACAAGGAGCCTCCTGCCATCCCCATAGCTCCTGCCCTTACCTCCCAGGATGTTCTGAATATCAGCTCAGCTGGATGTTGTTGTTCTGGCTGCAGCAACAGACTGCTGCCCCAACCCTGGATGTGGGCCTGGATCTAAAATGGCTGCCTCATCAGGGCTGGCCCACACGTTCTAGCTGCCTGCTCAGTTTTAAAGTGGCAGACACCAAAAGTGCTCTGCCACATACCTTCCCCCTCAAAATGGCTACTGGGGGGGTGGGTCTCCCTGCTGCTCACCATGCAGGCTTATCTGTCGCCTGCAACAGCCCATTAAGTAGCAAGCACCCCGATGGTACTCTGCCAAAAACATGTTAATTGTGCATACTGTTTTAGAGCTCACGCCCGAGCTCCTCTCCACTGCCATCACCCCCACCTCTGGGCTGCCCAGTGGGGCAGTGGTGGCAGTACAGAGGAGCTGCAGGGCAGCCCCAGTGTGGGCTCTGGGCTGCCACACCAGGAAGGCGGGGGAAGGGGAGGGGGGACACGCAGACACAGACACACAGACCCCATGTGCAAGTGTGTAGCTGTAGCATGCACACGGGCAGGAATACAGCCCAGTGATGTGCAGAGCAGCACCCAGCAGATAAGTCTTTGGAGGGGGAGGTGAAGGCAAAGGGGGAGAGAGAAGAGGTGGGGGGGCTGATGAAAGCCCCCACAGTGAGGGAGGGAATGTGGCAGGGGTGAATGGGACCCCAAAGCTGGAACAGGTCATGGGATGGAGCCACAGGAGGCTCCTCCAGGGTCATGGGGAAGGTAGCCCCCGCTGCTGTGCACACCTCTGGGGGAGGCATGGGGAGCATGTGCCCCCCTGATTTTTGCACAGGGCAGAGGTGGGCTGCCTGCTGCAGGCTAGGGCTCTACACCCTGCTTCCATTGCCCCAGAAGCCACATGATGCCACATTGTGCCTCCTGCCACTAGATGGGTAGGGGGCCTGGCACAGCCAGTGTGCAGCTCCCAGGGCAAAGGCAGCAGGGCGCAGAGCACCAGCCCACAATGAGCAGCCCGCCTCTTCCCCACGCATAAATCCAGGGAGCGCATGCCCCCTATGTATCCCCCAGGGGTGCACACAGCAGCGGGGAGCTGCTCCCCTCCCTGCACCCCTGGACGAGCCACCCCAACTCCGTCTCATGACCCACCCTGGCCTTGAGGTCCCATTCATTCCAGCCCCCGCCACTGTCCCTACCCCACTCCCTCGCTCACTGTGGGAGCCTTGATCTGCTCCTCTGCCCCTTCCCTCCTGCCTCTTCCCCTCCACAGATTTACTTGCTGGGTGCTGCTGTACATGCCACCAGACTGTATTTCTGTAGGGTTACAGTATTTCCAGTTTCAAAAAAAAGGACACCTGTGGGGGAGGTAATATGATTGTGGGGGGGCAGAGATATGCCTATGCCCTGACCTTGCACCTGAATCCCAAGCCACAGCCCCTCCAGCCCTGCTGCTGCCCCTCACTCCTGACCCTTCTGTGGGGACCCACCCTCCCTGGGCTCCAAACTCCACACACAGAGCTCCCCACACCTTCACAAATTCCCCACACAAACACATGCCCCACCCCCAACCATATAAAGGGACGCCCATGCCCGCTACGGGACGGGGAAGTCCGGGTGAGGGTGATCCCCTGCCCTCCATTAATGCTGACTTCGTGAAGGAACATCTGGAGAAGCTGGATACCTTCAAGTCAGCCGGCCCTGACAATCTTCACCCCAGGGTAATCAAGGAGCTGGTGAGCATCATAGCCCAGCCTCTAGCACAGATCTTTGAAAACTCTTGGTGCTCTGGTGTAGTGCCCGAAGACTGGAAGAAGGCCAATGTGGTGCCTATCTTCAAGAAAGGGAGGAAAGTGGATCCGGCTAACTATAGGCCCATTAGCCTGATTTATATCCCGGGGAAGATCTTAAAAAAGTTTATTAAAGAGGCCATCCTTAATGGACTGGCCGACGCCAACATCTTAAGGGATAGCCAGCACGGGTTTGTTGCGGGTAGGTCTTGCTTGACCATTCTCATTTCCTTCTACGACCAGGTGACCTATCACCTGGACAAGGGAGAAGAGATTGATGTCATATATCTTGACTTCAAAAAAGCCTTCGATCTGGTTTCCCATGATCGCCTCTTGGAGAAACTGGCCAATTGTTGCCTTGGGTCCTCCATGATCCACTGGCTGGAAAATTGGCTCCATGGTCGGAACCAGAGGGTAGTAATTGATGGAAGTCACTCATCGTGGTGCCCTGTGACCAGTGGGGTCCCCCAAGGCTCTGTCCTTGGACCCATACCGTTCAACATCTTCATTAATGATGTAGACACTGGAGTCAGAAGCAGGCTGGCCAAGTTTGCCGATGACACCAAACTTTGGGGCAAAGCATCCACACCAGAAGACAGGCGGGTGATCCAGGCTGACCTGGACAGGCTCAGCAAGTGGGCGGACGAGAACCTGATGGTGTTCAATGCCGATAAATGCAAGGTTCTCCACCTTGGGAAGAAAAACCCACAGCATCCTTATAGGCTCGGCAGTGCTATGTTGGCTAGCACTAAGGAAGAAAGAGACTTGGGGGTCATCATTGACCACAAGATGAACATGAGCCTGCAGTGCGATGCTGCGGCTAGTAAAGCAACCAAAACGCTGGCTTGCATCATACATGCTTCTCAAACAAATCCCGGGACGTCATTCTCCCCTTGTACTCGGCCTTAGTGAGGCCTCAGCTGGAGTACTGCGTCCAGTTTTGGGCTCCACAATTCAAAAAGGATGTGGAGAAGCTTGAGAGAGTCCAGAGAAGAGCCACGCATATGATCAGAGGTCAGGGAAGCAGACCCTACGATGACAGGCTGAGAGCCCTGGGGCTCTTTAGCCTGGAAAAGCGCAGGCTCAGGGGTGATCTGATGGCCACCTACAAGTTTATCAGGGGTGGCCACCAGTATCTGGGGGAACGTTTGTTCACCAGAGCACCCCAAGGGATGACAACTAGGTTGAATGGTCATAAACTACTACAAGACCGTTTCAGGCTGGACATAAGGAAGAATTTCTTTACTGTCCGAGCCCCCAAGGTCTGGAACAGCCTGCCACCGGAGGTGGTTCAAGCACCTACATTGAACACCTTCAAGAGCAAACTGGATGCTTATCTTGCTGGGATCCTATGACCCCAGCTGACTTCCTGTCCCTGGGGCAGGGGGCTGGACTCGATGATCTTCCGAGGTCCCTTCCAGCCCTAATGTCTATGAAATCTATGAAATCTATGAAAGTACCTGTATAATTTTGCATAATTTTGAGTTTTTAGCTGCATAATTAAAATTGTGATTAATTGTGACTAATGTTTTAAATTTCACGACTAATTGTGATCAATTTTTTTAATTGTTTGACAGCGCTAGTTGAGACACAATGAGATGGTGATAGGAGGTAGAGTTCTCTCTTGAATGTTCATACATAAATAAGGATATACCTAAGTCTCGCTGGGGTGAAAGAAAAATCACGGGCCATCCACTGCGCAATAGCATTTTTGCTGCCTTTTCACAGGAGCTCCTCTGCCACTGATTGGCTAAGAGGGCTGCCCATTGTGTGGCCCACCCCTTGCCAATGATGGGCAGGCCTCTTGGCTAATCTGCAGTGGGGGAAGGGATGGCCGCCATCTTTGCTGTTCCCATTCATGCCGGCAGCTCCCCCTCTCTCTTCCCCTGCCCAGCTGGCCCACTGGGGAGCCAGCATTTTATTTTTACTACATTTTTTTTCCCTGGCAATTGCATGCTAAAATTGCAGGAATCACCATTTTTGTGGGGTTCACAGAAACCACTTTTTTCTGCGGTTTTCACAAAAAATGTAAAAGTGCAAATAGGGTAGATATTATACATAGAATTTTAATACATAGAATACATAGAATTTTCTATACATAAAATTTTAATACATGGGTACACTGCTGATTCTAGATGTCCTGTTCTTTCATTGCTGAGCATGTGTTATTTCCACTGAAGACAATAGGAATTAATCATATCCAATGAAAAGAAGACAGGACAGACAGCTGGTCAGTGCAGTTACAGCTAAGTTATGACTTGTAAGAAAAGGCCTTTAGCCTCCTTTTCCCATTTCATATTTATTTTCCTTGAAACCTCTGCTCTAATCTGGCCCTTCCTCAGCAGATCTGAAGATCCTTCATAAAAATCCATAGTATTTTCAAATACAGTGTGTGGTGATTCAGATACCTGCTGGAAGTCATATGGTCACAACACATTAGATCCAGTAAGCCTTGGGCACCTAAAACAAGATATAGGCAGACTTGAGGTAATAATCCAAATCATTCTTGTAGGTACCTGACAGGATGTAGGTGGATTCTAATACCTCAGTCATAAAAAGCAACTGAGAGGAAGCCTGACTTTGTAGGCCAGCGAGAGGGAATCCTGGGTTTCAATCTCTGCTGCTATGGATTCAGAAGTTAGATATTCCATCCACTAGCTCCACTGAGGTGCCTGATTGCTGCCTGCTTAACACAGCTGCTACAGGATCAGGCCATGATGACATTTGTGACTTTTTTCATTTAAAAGGCAGAAGAAGGTACCAAGCTTTTATTTATTGGTTAGAGCATTCACTCAGGAAATGTGCAACTTGGACTCAGTTCCCATCTTACACTGAGTGGGTGTGTCTACACAAGACATGTTACTGCGCAGTTGCCTAGTTTACTGCACAGTAAGCACTTGCGTCTACATGTGTGTGCACTTACTGTACAGTAAAAACCCTTAATCGCACTTAAATTTGCTACCTGCAAAACTAGGTAGCAAATTTAAGCGCAATCAGTTACTGCCCAGTAACGCACATGTAGATGTGACCTGGGAGCAAATTTTGCTCCTGGGTCTGCCCAGCCACTAGGGGATGGCCTGAGGTCTGCCCCAGGGCTGCAGCTTAGGAACCTCTTCTGCTCCAGGGCTGGGCTGCCTCTATAGCAGCCCCTGTCTACAGGCTATAAAAGACTGTGGACATTTTGTGCCCTGGGGCACACAGACCAGGGAGCCTGAGGGCACTGGAAGTCCTATGTGTCCCCCTAGGCAGGCCATAGCTCTGCTATGCCTGCCTGGCAGCACCCCAGTGGTGCTGCTAGCCCCTGCTATGCCACGCAGCAGCCAGGGAAGTGCCGTTGGGGCCAGCAGGCTGGTGAAGGCTACTGCAGGCTGCTTCAGTCCCTGCCCAACCCTGTCAGTCCCACAGGGCTGCCTACAAGTTGCTTCTGGCAGCAGAGCCAGTGCTACCTGCTGCAGCATCCCCAGCAGCCTGCCCTGAGCCTATAGATGCTGCAGGGCATAGCCTCTGCCATGCGGCTGACTGGCCCTTGCCATGCCCCTGTACTGGGTGCTGCTGGCAGCTGCCCAGGGCTGGTGACACTGGGACAGGTATATGATTGGGGGGCAGTGATATGCCCATGCCTCTGCCTCTCACTCCTAAGCCACCACAACCACCCCAGCCTACTGGTGCCCCTCACTCCCAAACCGCAGCCAGCCCCCTGCCCCCCCGCCTCCCCCCTGCCCTGCTGTCCACACAGCTCACATGTAAGCACACATACTCTCTCTCTCTCTCTCTCTCTCTCTCTCTCTCTCTCTCTCTTACCTGAAAAACAACTTTCCAGGGCCCTTGCACAGAACACGTGATCCCCCAATAGCCAATCACCTTGCCCCTCTGGTCCTAGCCCCAAGCAGCCAAGCTGGAAATGCACAGGAGAACAGAGGTAGAGCAAAACCCCAGACATTTGCTCACATTTTAAAAACCTGCCCAGACAGGAGGACAGGGGGCCAAAAAGAAGACATGTCTGGGAAAACCCAGACATATGGTAAGCCTAGCCAGAAGGAGGCTGGCAACCTCATGGCACTCTAGGGTGATGCAGAGATGCTGCACAAGTTTGAGCAGGGTGGGTGTTCCAACACCCACATTTTTGAGGCAACGTCAGGTGGGGTCCAGTAATGAGGGCATGACCAGTTGCCGTGGCAGTGCTGCATAAAGGTCAAACCTTTGTGAGCACAGTGGGTCACCATGATCAAACACAATCATCAGTCTGACTGTGCCCGCAAGACCATGCCCTTTATGCAGCTGCTGACCAGTATTTTGGTGCCCCAGGATGCAACTGTGCAGTTTATACCAGCGTGGGTGGCCTGCCCAAGCCCCTGCCCTGCCCTGGCACTTCCAGTGACATGACACTGGAGGAGGGACCCTTGGGAATACAGCATCCCATCCCACCCAGCTTCCCAGCTGCAGCCTCCATCAGCAACTTGGAGAGCCCTGGCCAGTACCTATCTTGACAGCTGTGCAGCCCCAGGCCCCATCATGAGAATGGGCGACTGGTGCCACCTTAGTCGGGGGGGGGGGGGCACATGCCCCCCCTGCGACCAGTCCCACCAACAGGAGGGGGGGGCCTCCATGGCTAATCTTGCTGTCCGGGGGGGAGGGGTCCCCCTCAATGCTGTTCCTGCAATGGCCAATCGTTGTGGCAGATCACTGCAGCCACTTCCGGAAGTGGATGCGGCCGCTTCTGGGAGCAGCTGCAGCAATCAGCCGGTGGTTGCAGGAGGAGCACTGGCACTCCCACCTGCTCCCCCTGCCCATCACCTAAGCGGTGAGCACGGCCAGTCAGTAGGTGCACCAGCACTGTCAGGGGGTGCATGTGCACCCCCTATGTGTCACCACTGACCATGAAGAATGGCTGACCATGTCACCGGTAGCCACCAGCAGTGCCAGCTCCTCCCCAGGGGGACCCCCAGCCAGGTGCCTGTACACTGCACCCCACATGCTAAGGACACTGGGCACAGCTGCACACCTTCGCCAGCTGGGAGGACCCCGCCAAGCTGCCAGCCACATCAGCCCTAGACATGTAGTAAGCCCTACACTAGGGGAGGGCCCTCCATTTCCCTGCCCCAGCCCCCACCTGTGCCCCCTCCCTGCCTAGCCCACTCACACTCCCCTGACCGCAGGTTCCCCCCCACAGCACACAGAGAGGTGGGAGAGTGCAAAACTTTATGAGCAGCCCATGCCTCCACAGCTGGGTAGGCATAGGCCTCTCACACCCTGAGGAAGATGATGATGTTGGCAGTGATGTCCTCCTTGGCAGCAGAGGGGGCAGAGACATGTAGCGCTGCCATAGGTAGCCCTCCAGGCAGCAGCAGAGGTTATGGGGCAGCCTGGGCTTGCCCCCCACACCATCAAAACTCTGGGTCCCAAATCAGGGGCATAGGTGTACCCAGGGCATCATGAGGATCAGCAGCAGCAGGGCATATTGGGTTGGGCACCCCTCAGCCTACACAAACAGCTCATCGGATACCACATGGGCCACATGGAGCAGGGGCATGCTCAGAGTGCAGTGGCAGCATGGGGGCTGACCCTGGGAGCAGGAGCAGGAGCACAGGGCACTGGTCATCATCACTGCCAGGGTCAGGGGTTGGGGCAGCCATAGCACAGGAAGGCAGACTGGCCACGGAGAAAGCTACTGCATGCTGTCTCTGCACTTGCCATGCTCCTGAGTGAGGAAGAGGCTGGCCAGAGAGCAGAGTGAGGCTGGCTTTTAAAGAGGGCTGCTGGGTGCTGGCAGCTTCAGCCAGAGCCTGTAGCTCTTTCTGGTGGCCACAGGGGCAAACTGCAGGACTTCAGGGAACTGGAAGCAAATCTGCTCCCTAATCCTTACATGTGTAGACACCTACCCAAAAACCCTTACTCGGCAGTAGCTTATTGAACAGTAAATATAGGCTGGAGTAAACGCATGCGTAGACGTATGCCCAGTGAGTTTAAATCCACATCTTCTGCCCCCAAAAGTTATTTCATTTAGCTCAAGAAAGCAGGATGTTTGCAACAACTTGGCAGCTGCAGGAAGTGGTGGCAGCAAGGGAAGGAGTGGCCACACGAGAAGCAGCAGCAGCCTACCTTCAGAGTAAATTGTGCTAATTTGGCCAGCCACTTGTAAAAGATTGCCAATCCTGGGTTAGGATATTCAAGTGTAGAAGGAAACCTGGGGTCCCAGCCCCTACTCCGTAGACTCTTTCTATATTTTACGTTATACCTTTCATTGGACAAGATGCAGAAAATTCTTGGAGGAGAATTCAGGCCTTCCCCTTCCTAGCTAACTACTCTAAGCACCAAACTACAGAGTAATTGGCTCGATTTCTGTCTCTGGTCCCATGAATAGGATCGCAGAATTATAAGAATGTAGGTCTGGAAGGGACCTTACAAGGTCATGTAGTCCAGCCCTCTGCTCAAGGTAGGATCATACCTGACTAAACCACACCAGCCAAGTGTCTGGTCTAACCTGGTCTTGTAAAATTCCAAGGACGGAGATTTTGCAACTTCTCTGGGTAGCCTGTTCCAATGCTTGACCACAGTCATAGTCAGAAAGGTTCTCCTAACTTCCAACCTAAATTTCTCCTGCTGAAGTTCAAGGCCATTGCTCCTAATCCTGTCCCCTACAGTCGTGGAGAAAAGCCCATCTCCATCCTCTCTGTAATCTCCCTTCAGGTATTTGAAGACTGTTATCAAATCCCCCCTTCAGGCTTCTTTCCTCCAGACTAAATAACCTTACAGCCTTCCTCATAAATCATTTTTTTCCACAACCCTAATAATTTTTGTTGCTCTGTTGGACTCTTTCCAATCTATATCCTTCTTGAAATGTGGAGCCCAAAACTGGACATACCAGTTAAGCCTCACCAGTCCTAAATAGTGTAGAGTAATCACTACCCTTGATTTGCAAGTAACACTCCTGTTGATACAACCCAGTATGCTGTTTGCCCTTTTTTTGCAACAAGAGCACACTATTGGCTCATATTCAGGTTATGGTCCACAGTAACCCTCAGGTCATTGGCTATGCGTAGGTGCTGCACACAGGAACACATTCACCTCCTGAGATTGGCTGTGCCTCCCTCCCCCCGAGATTGACCACTGCTAACACTGCCGGTGGTGTCTGGAGGCAGTTGCTGCTCACCACCACCCTCCCTGCACCAACGCCAATGCTGCTCGTGGTGTCTGCGGGTGGTCGCCAATCACTGCTTGGCGCTTACCACCTCCAACCCCCTGCCTGCCACTGAGACTGCTGTGGCCAGTCCCCACTCGACCTGCCTTCGCTGACAACATCACCATGGCCACCCGTGGATGGTCCCTACTCAACGCTGACATGCCCTCGCTGCTGACACCACTGCTGCCACCTGTGGGCAGTTACCAGGCCCCAACAGCCTCAGGAGGAAGCATAAGGCATTCATGCCCCAGGTCCTTCTCTGAAGTTTTGCTGCTTCAAGAGGAGGAATGAAGAGTGCTTCCTACCTAAATTAGCTTGGTGGTCCTGTCACTCTCCTAGGTTGTGGGTTTGAATTCCTCAGGTGAAGGAAGGAAAAGAGCCCAGATCCCCCACTTCTGGAAGGCTATTACAAGAAGGCAGGTACCACCAGGCCCTTCTGTAGCTGTGCTTTTAAAGAAAAAGATTTCTCAGCTGAGTTCTTTGAAAGTGTAAGTGAAGGCATCTACTCTCAGGAACACATTCCTGGTTGTGGTACCCAAGTGAACAGAGGCACCAAACTCATGACTATAAGCAGGTCCTTAAGCTCCTGAGGCAGGTGGTGTTTAAGATGTTCTCTTGTCCTCAGCTTCCTCTTGGCTAACTCTAGGAAGCTCCTTGTTTGGTTTGTGGGTTTTTTTGGATTGCTGTTCTGAGGTGCTTAGCTCTCCCCATGCATGATACAGGGAGCCCAGTTGCTTAGCACAAGGTTCTGGATTCTACTTCCATAAGCCCTTTATTGGATCTAGCCCCGTGCATCCAGAAGCAGAGTCTAGCATTTGCCCCCCTATACAGGACCAGCTCTGTGGGTCAGCAGAGTGGATCCCAGCCCTGCACTCTGTCATGGCTAAAGCTGGAAGCAGCATTGCCACTGGACCCCACTTTGGGTGAGTGCACAAGAAAGGGAGTTATTTTTTTACAATCCTTTGACTCTTAGACTCATGCAGCACCAGATCAATATAAGAGAAAGAACACATGCCAATTCTATGGGTGCTCTGGGGCTCAAGCGCCCACCAAAAAAAATTAGCAGGTGTTCAGCACCCACAAGCCACAACTGTTTTGGTTTTACGTGTTAGATCTCTGCTTTCAGGCATCTTTTAAAAAAGGAGTGTTTTATTGGAAGAAGCAGCACTTTACTTCAACACAGCTCTGCAGTGTCAATAAAGCTCAAATGCTTCAACGGGGCTTTTGGGCTCTTTTAGCTAAAGGTGATTCAATCAGTTATTAGATAAACACACCTAAAAAGCCCTACTAACGTGCCAGATCTTTACAGATGTCAGGTGAGCCAGGTTCAAGTAATGCACTGCCTCTTTTGGGCATGTGCCAGGCTTGGCACAGGAGCACACTGAGTTTAAAGTAAAGTACCATTTTGGGGAATGGGGGAGGTATGTCTGGAAGCAGCCACTGGCAAAAACTGAAGTCAGCACCTGTGCCAGGAAGAGAGCCATACCTCCCACTACAGAGGAAGGCAAAAACCCCTGGTCTCATCCTGAGCAGAGGGGCAAGACCCTCTAACCAGGAACCTCCAGGTTTAAGTCCCAGCAGGATCACAGGCACACCCCAGTCAAAATCCTCATTCTTGGCTGCAGTCAACAACCAATGCCTTTTTTGAAGAAAAACCCTGACACATAGCAGCAAGTGGGAGGTGGGATGAGAGGGTGGGTGGAATTCCCCGCTCAGCCCCATGCCGCAACTAGTAAGGCCCAGAAGCATAGGAAATGCCCATAGTAGAACATAGGCATAGCTATGCCTAGATCATCCCTGCCCAGTGGCTGTCTAATCTCTTTTTTAACACTTCCGGTGGCAGAGGGTCCACAGCTTCCCTAGACAGTCTGTTCCACTAATGGTACTAACAGTGAAGAATTTTTTTCCCAATATCCAATCTAAATCTATTTTGCTAGAACTTCAAGCCATTGGTTCACATACTGCTCTCTAAAGCAAGAGAAAAAAGGGTGTTTTCCCTTTTCTTTATGGCAGCCCTTCAAGTATTTGATAACTGCTATCATGTCTCCTCTTAAGCGCTTTTTCTGGAAACTGGACATACCTAGCTCCTTCAGCCTCTCCTCATATGACTTGCTTCCAAGCCCTTTATCATCTTCGTCACCCACCTCTGGATCTCTCCATGTCCTTTCTAAAATATGGAGCCCCAAACTGCATGTAATACTTTAGATGAGGCCTAACTAATGCCCAGTAGAGGCACTATCACTTCTTGTTGCACCTAATGCTTCTATCAATACGTCCTAAAACCACATTCACCTTCTGTTCAGCTGCATTACACTGCAGACTTGTATTGAATCTGTGATCTACCAAGACTCCCAGATATTTCTCCATAGTGCTGCCATCCGCCCATTTTGTACTGGTATTTTTGATTATTCTTTCCAAGGTGTAGCACCTTGCATTTGTCAACACTGAGGTGCAGCACATACCAAGAAAAGGAGTGTTTCTATAGGCATAGCTAGACCACTTCCCCAAGCAATACAGCTAAGCCAATAAAATCAGTCCTCTGTCAGCTTCAGAGAGCATGATGGAGAAAGGGTTGCCAACACAGGTGCATCAGGGGAGAGAGGGTGTGTGTGATTTTTTCACATTAAGACAATGTGGCATAATGCCAAAACTTTGTAATGGACCAACCTAACATGGTTGACTTCTAGGGAGCCACTCTAGATGTACATGTGAGAAGAGATCATGGTTGTAATATTTAAAGCTTTTCTCCAGCATGATTTGAATTAAGTTTTTTGTTATAACCTAACAAGAAAGAACCTCTGCACTCCATTCAACAGCTGATTCAGGTTTGTGCTAAAAAGAAGAAAAAAGTATTATCAGTTATCTTTAAAAGTTTAAATGTAATCCTTTCTAGCCAAGGACCCTTTTCTCAATTGCTCTGTGTTCAATTTTGATTCCATCAAAATTCTCTTCTAAGCACACCTAAGCAACTTAATATGTTGCCTACCATAGAGAGGATGAAAAGTGTCAATAATATCTGACCACTGCTGTTGGAAGATCATGTTAATTTTGGTGCAGAAGAACTTAAATCACATGATTTGTTAAGGGAAGCCAGAGCTAACCAGGATTTCATTGGAAGCAAAGCTTTGTCATCTGCCCCTCATAATTAATAAATATTTTGTATGATAAACGAGGCCAAAGGCCTAAGGCTCCATTGTGGAAGGCACTGTACAAACACATAAAAGAAACTGCCCTTGCCCTGAATGAAAGACTCAAAAGATGCCCTGGGTCATCCTGTACAGTGGTCTGAAAGGGATTCTAAAATATCATAGGCAAGATTTTACTACAATTACAAATGCTGGTTAGTGTTTTATTCATAAAGTTTTTTCCACTAAAATGTACAGAATTCTTGCAGAGTAAAGGAGAAAGCACCTGGTCACAGAAACATTCTAATTAGGAAGATATTATAGGAGTTTTAAAAAAAAAGCAAACACAAATTGGACCTGATACATCCTTCCTGTAATTTCAGCAGGACACTGTATGAACTCTGAGATAAAACCAGAGTAACTACGTCAGCTGAACAACTTGTACTGAAAGCATAATCAAACCCACTAATTACTGTCTAAGCATACCTTTTTATATAAGAATTAGCCAGAGCACTTTCTGTATCTGACTATGTAGCTGTAGTACGACAGTGCTGTTATAATTTTATATGATTTATTTGTTCCATTTTAAAATATTTTAATTAAGTTGTTGATTTTGTCTGGCCTTCATATTATTTTTATAGGCTGATGGCAGAAGAGAGTGAAATGGGAAAACACATGGTATATATCAGTCCAGACAGGAAGACCAAGAAGATATGGAGTCTTGTCATGCATCTTTGTGCTTTCATGAAGAGGGATATATGGACTAGGTTCTCTCACACCTATGCTAATAAAGCTATTAATAGCTTTAGGGTATCTAACTACTTTAAAAGAAAGAAATTCACAAGTGAAACACTGGCAGCCTCCACAGGCTTCTGCAGCCTTTACAGTGCACTGTAGCTCTAACTCCCCTGCCTGGACCCAAGATGGGCAAGTATTGCATGGGAAAAAATTATCTGAGTGTATATCCTCTCCTATCCTACCCACAGTCCTGCAGTAGATGTAATAATTGAAGGAGAGGGAAGGTCAGGAGTATCTAAGCACAGAAAAAGTGCCACAGAGGTTCTCTTTTCTCCTTCTACCAGGAGAATTGGTGAGCCATGTTAATCTGAAGTTACTTAGGCAGAAGGTAGGGCAGGCTGGCACCTTGGAGACTAACTAGGTTGCAAAGGAATACACTTTTGTAGCATCTGAATGTATTAAAGCATCTGATACAATATGTTGTTGCCTACAGAAGCTTATGCGTCTCTGAACCAGTTAATTTTCAAGGTGCCACCCTGCCCTGCCTTTTTGGGTCTGCAGTTAAGTCTGTACTGGGGAGGGCAAACAACAACTATGGCCTGTTGGAGTCAAACTGCTTGGCTATCACCTGGAGGGAGGTGCTAGGGGTAAAAAAAGCAAGTTTGCCTAGTCCCTTCAAAATTCCAGTAAAAGATTCCCCTTCCCACCCCCGATCATTATCTATAAGGAAGAGAAGTCAGGGACAGAAGAAACAGCGCATGACCAGTTCCAGGAAAGAAAAAGCCCACAGCATTACCATAGAGGCTGTTTTCTCATGGAGAGAATCCTAAAAAGACACAGCTGAGCAGTCAATGCTTTATTTATTTTCCTGTGTTTGTTTTAACCAGCAGTCTTTTACCTAAAAGGAGACTCTGGTGCACTCATCCTGCATTTCTGGCCTCAGGCCATTGCACTGGCAATTTCATCTATCAATTACACCAAATCACAGCACACTTTTCTAAGCTTAGTTTGTGATTGTCTTTCAGTCTGCAGAATGACCCAGGGCGATGGAACAGTTACTGGCACTATAAATGTTTTCAGACACTGAAGCTAGTAATACGTAATCTTATTTGAATTAAATTACCTCTTTAAGAGGGTCTGAAACCGGATGACTTCATAAAATTCATTATGTTTAAGAGGGCAGTTTAGTGTGGCATGTTAAAAACCATTAAATTACTGTGTAGTTTTCTTGGCTGTATTTGGTTTTTCTAAAAAAGACTGTAATTAAAAATAAATATTTACCAATATCCCAGCCTGTGAAATTCTATAGCCAATAATATGAACAAGAACTGACCTGGCTTTGGTTTTCTACATTAATATCCCACACTGATTCATATGCGCATTTGATGTGCCGACTTTTCAACAAACATGGCCAGCTAACGTGGAGCTTTGAGGGGCAACTCAGAAGCTGTACAGTTTAATTTATTTAAACATGAGGAGGAAACTGCTTTTCCGAAGTGATTTTTATGTACAGAATTAAGGCAGTGGGCTCTGAATGGACACTGAAGTAAATTAGTTTTTTCCTTACCAATCCTGCCTAAGGGCCTGATACAAAAACAGGTAAATCAATAGAAAAAGTCCTAATGAGTTTCAACAGTTTTTGGATCAAGCCCTCTCTAATTGTGCAAGGACTAATCAAAGGTGCCTGAGTTAAGTCCATGGGACTGGAGCTCCTAATTCCCTGTTTAAAAAAATGTACCCATGAACTTGAATTTACCTTGTACAACCCAGTGGGTGCATCTGTTCTGGCAAATGAATTTGGCTTACTCCACATCTGATTTTTAGTGGTCTGAGCCAGGCAAGCAGGGTTTAGCTCTGAAATGCTTTTGAGGCTTTTTCCTGCTCTTCTCTTAACTTCTGCATGGTGGGCTCTCTATTATAGTATTATAAATCCTGACTGCTTCCATTAAAGTCAACAAAGTCAAAATTAAGATGTGAAATAGAAACATTTATCCAGCTGGTACAACTGCAGGTTCACACTTCACCAAGCTGAGCTACAGAGAGTCTGTCACCTCTACTCTCACTGGGCCTGATTCATATTTATACTCCACCACTATAAAAGGACTCAGATAACTGTTCTTAGTTCCCTCTATACTTCCATAAGAGTAAGGTTCTCCTTAGCTTGAGGAAAGGCATCAGAATCTGGCCCAATGGCATTACCATCCTCTAAAGAAAGGTGCTGCACAATAGAAATACAAGTGAAACACTCCAGCTGTTTAGCTCTCTGATCCAAATGCTCTCAACAACCATTGATTTTCATTATAATCCATGGGAATTGAGGGTAGGATCAGGTGCCTGGTATATATCATCTGGAAAAAATAGCATACAGTAGGGTTTCTCAGGATGGGAGGCTGCATGCTGAACTCTCTTCTGCCAACATACACCTGGAGTAACTCATCACAATTATTGTTACTGCTTCTGAAAAAGGGATGTCCCTAAACTTAGAATCCAGTCTGGGGGCAGCAGTCTGTTAAATATAATCTGAAGCATAAAATTCATTTCAATTACAGGAACAGGTGTCAAGTAGGTGAAAGATTTGAATTACAGGGGTGAAAAATATGAATTTGTATCCCGATGCTTTTGTTGTTGCACAATTGTTGTTGGGGTGGGGGGTTTTTGTTTTGTTTTTGTTTTGTTTTAAAGAAAGGAGAAAAAAGACTGAGTTGTTGTACATCTGTCAGTACTTGTTTTACAAAGAGTAGAACAACCAATGTTTACAACAGACTATGTTTGCAGGGAGTGGTCTGGGGAGCAGTGTGTCAAAAATACTACTCTTTGAAAGGACTTGTCCTGTAAATAACAACCCTGTAGATTGAAGTCCTCTGTCTACAGCAGACGGACAGCATGAGCAGTGTTGTTGAGATCCTTCTCCAACACAGCTCTACCAGTGTCCCACTAGGGGGAAGAAGTTGTCTCTAAAACTACCGTCTTTAGTTCCCCCACTGTAATTGCCAACAAGAATGCCAACAATTAATGGCAATTATGCTGTTACAACACATCATATGTATTTCACTAATTGTTAAATCCAAGATCTTTTGCCAAAAAAGGGCTTGTTAGTGAGTGGCTTTAGTCAGATGGATGAAATATTGAATTCCCTGCCTCTACAAAAAAAATAGCTTGTATGAAAGTTCTGCATTACTGAAATTCAGACATTTGTCTTTGGAATAATCTGGTTGGATTGTTTCAGTCTTTTGGGGCTCTGATGTGTAGAGAAACTGCCAAAATGATTAAAAAGTGAGCTATGTACATGTCTGAGAAACAATCTGTGTGTTCTGCTAGAATAAATTAAGCCAAATACACTTCCAACTGTACCTTGACAACAAGCCAACTACTCTTCAGCCATCCACCCACTTCTCCAAGCCTTCCTTCAGTTCATATTTTTCATAATGCTTTTGCTGAAACTCTATATTGGCTCTTGATGAGTAAAAGGTAATTTAATGCTAAGCTAACATTCTCTTTGGTGGCAATGTAGTAGGGGCAAATTTCTCTGCCATTAACAGTGACAATAAAGGAAGAAATCTGACAGTTGCAAAAGTCCTTTGGAATTTAAGAGAAGTCCCATTAAAATTATGTTCATAGACTGAGTGATTCCCTATCTAATTTGTAAATTTCCCAGCCAATGTGGCCTGCAGCCATGCTACTCTAGGGTATGAGTTTGTCAGATTTTTGTCACAAGTTCAGCAGAACTGGACCAAGTTAGAATTGAGATGGGAGCATGCCAACAAAAACCAAGTCACTGATAGCAGTGATTCAAAAGGTGACCTGTTTCTATTAGATTTATTAATAAATTAATGCCCTTAGATAGGCTTTGCATTTTTAATCGGGTCTGCAAAACAACATTTCACTGCACCAAGCTTTACTGACTCCATTCCACCATGATGAAACACACGGCCGACTTATGCATTTTGAGAGAACTCTGGGATTTATACTGAATTGCTGCCATTTACAAAAAGCATGTATCGTGAGAATGACCTATGTCCCTGTTCACAGGCAGCTTAGTCAGAATTAATTTGCTACCTGGAATTTGTGCCATCCACTGCAACCTGGGCAGAACTGTCCCACATCTAGACAGTAACCTGAGGACTTTTCATGAATTCGTGGCTCTAATTTTCAAAGACTTCAAACGGAATCCTGAATTGTCCTGGGGAACAGGATAGAGCCCAATGGGTGTGTCTACATGTGTGCTTTAATGCACAGTAGCCTATTCTACTACTCATTAAATCATCACAGCACAAACAGTGCTAATATGCTAATGAACAGTGAGATTAGTCTACTGCACATTAAGTGTCACTAAAAGGTGTTTGCTTTTGCTACTGTGCATTAGGGCAGCCTAACAGGCCTTTATGTAGTGCCTCACACTTGAAGTACTAAACTTAATGATCAGTAGCAAAAGCACATTAATGAACATGTAGACACACCTACTGAGTCTTCCAGAAAACCTGAGATGAGCTTTCAAGCATAGAGATGGATTTGCACCATTTCATTTCAGTTTGCCAAGGTTAAATCTGCGAGGAAAAGGGCTTGATACTTCTTTGCCTAATGAGCCAAAGCTGTCTTTTACATGTGCGTGTCTCTAGAATGAGATGCAATAGGTTTGAAATATCTGCTCTGCTAATGCCAAAGTACGGAGTTGGTCATATTCTGTTGCTAGAAATGTCATCTCTTGGGTATGATTCAAGTCATAGGTCCCAGTTCTCTGCAGTTAATACATGTTCCACAGTATTTCTTGAAAGAACAAGTGTATGAGCTGTGGCAACTTGTCCAAATACAGTTAATGATATTCTGCCTACTTCAATTAGATAAAATAATATTTCTCTTTCTATATTACCTACCTAGTTTTGCCAGGTACTACAATCAGTTGTCACAGTCTATCTCAAAGGTGGCTTTCCATGGGGGGTAAACAGATTCCTCTATTTCAAGGGTGGGCAAAATACAGCCTGCAGGCTGAATTCAGCCCACCAGGCAATTTTATCCAACCTACATGTGCCCACCAACTAACTGTACCCTGCCCAGCCCACGCATCTTGCTCCTACCCTGGTGGGCAGAACCCTCCTGCAGCAGTGACAGCAGCAGCCCCACCAAGGATCAGGGGGCAGGGCTCGCTTCCACTTCCAAGAGAGTCCCAGGACTTGCATGGCAGGGAATGGTGAAGGCATCCAGCTCCATCATGTGGGCATGTGTGGTTTCCCCCAGTGGTGCAAGAGTGCCGGTGCATGTGTGCCATGTGGAGCCCCACGTGCTACAGGTGGACCATCCTGGCTGTGCTCCTTGCCACCACATGTAGCACAGGCTGGAGCCAGGCACTGCCAGGCAACAGCACCTGCATGGGCACAAACATCCTGAGTGCCTGCCTCCTACTGCTGCTACTGCAACTGCTGCCACCAGCAGCACAGGCTGTGTGCCTTGGGGGGGAGTGTGTGGAGGGTCTCCATACCCCCTCACCTTCTCTCACACCCCACAAATGAGACACACCCGCACCTCACCCCATAACCCCCCACATATGCATACACACCCCAGCATACCCTATTGCCCCCCAACACACACTGCCACACCCCCTCACAATCCCCCACACTCCACCATACAGTCTCCCACCCCCAACCACACCCCACACACAATATACAAGAGTAAGAGTTTATTTTTGAGTTATTATGCAATCACTTCTATATGCAGTGCACAAACACAAATCATGACAAAAACATTTTTTGTAATAAGATTAGAATATGTTCTAGTAGGTGTTTGCCTTTTAGTGTATGAATTGTTTTTTTTTTCCTGGTTCCAAGATGGTAACCCCTGCCTTACAAAAGGAGTGCTTCTGGTGGGGGGGGGGCAAGGGGAGGAACTTCTGGTGGCAAAGGTCAGGGGTTAGGGGTGGGACTTCTAGTCCCACTATGGGGACCAGGGGGCAGGACACCTGTCAAGGTGGGGGTTACCCTTGTGGCCCTTGACTGCTCACCAAAACTCAATAAGCAGCCCTCCAGCTGAAATAATTGCCCACCACTGCTCTATTGTATAGTTGGTCTGGGTGGAAGGGAACAGTTTCCTACTCCTGTATAGACATTATAGGAAGTGTCACAGAAATAAAATAAAGACCATATGTATGTGTGTTTGAATAAGTGAGTTTGAGAGAAATGGGGAAAAGGGTGCACTGTGGAAGAAATCTGGAATAAGTAAATAGAAAAAAAAAGACAGAATTAAAGAATATGAAGGAAGAAAAGAACACCCACAGAAAGTGAAAAGGACAAAAGGAAAATAGGAGATGGAAGAGAGATAAAACAGATAGGAAGGGCTGAAGGAAAAAAGGTACCACAGGCAGGAAAGGAAAACATTGTAATGAAGAAAAAGCAAGAAAAAGAAAAAAGACACAAGGACTGCGTCCAGACAAGCATGGCCATGCAGTATGTGGTGCCTTAGACAAATCTGCAGCATCAAATACTGCATATTCAGCTGTTCTCTGTGCTGCAAGGTAGCAGCACAAGGTGGGGGTTTTGACTCCAGGAGTTCCTGGGTTAAAAAATACCTGTGCAATAAAAAGTGTGGTGCTGCACATGGGGACAGCATGCATCGCCCCAAAGAGGAGCCTGGCTAGCCGAAGCCACATTTTGGCTGCCGGCCAGACTGAGTGGCAGGATTGCCACTACTGCCACCCCAGTTAAGGCTCCTGGGACCAACCTAGTGCTGGCCCCAGCCTTCCCTAACACAC
The DNA here is from genome assembly GCF_030867095.1 of Alligator mississippiensis. Taxonomy (NCBI): domain Eukaryota; kingdom Metazoa; phylum Chordata; order Crocodylia; family Alligatoridae; genus Alligator; species Alligator mississippiensis. The sequence goes on along the minus strand of NC_081824.1, from coordinate 192,796,305 downwards.
CCAGGGCAACTTGCCAGGTGCCAGAGAATAGGTGGAATAGGCGTACCCTGGGGACAAGTAGCAGCGGCTCAAGGTGTCTCGCTGCTACTTGTCCCCAGGGAAACAAAGGTCCACACTTGTGTGGACATGGCCAAGAAATGAATTTACTAATTTTATTTAATCATTTTTAATGCTCAAATATAGTAAAAAACAAATAAAATATTTGTTGGACACATAGGAATCCTCTGAGGTGAACCTCATAATACTCTGCAAAACCTCTATCCCTGTGTGTTCTGAAAAACTAAGAAGATTATAGAAGATCTGCACAAAGATGTAGCCTAGGCTGCCTCTCCCTTCCCATCTAGTGTTGGGGAGAATCGGAAAGGAGTGCTTTTGGCCCATGGGGAGAGAGGGAGATGCTAAGACAATGGGACAGTATTTCTTTGATGGGCCCTGCTGAGAGGAAGCCTACCTGTATGTTTTCAACCCATTAAAATACATTGCTCAGTACACTTTGTACCTGTTGGTTCAATTCTGGCTGGACTTCCACCCATTTACACTAGAGGCAAACTTGTCCGATGGTACACTATCGAATAGAGAGTAAAGTAGATAGATTTTTTCACATGTCCCACTGTCATATGCTTTGGATTCTCTTTCATTTTGTATCAAATTAACAAAATCTGTAGCAACTCTGATAATAAGATCATTCCCTTGTAGATGTTCTTGTGCCTTATGGATTCTTCTTCAGGTGCATCTTTTTGGTTATGGTTTAACTGTCATGGTTACTTTATTTCAATAACTATCAGCCTAGACAATCATTAGCATTGACAAATAGAGAGTCTAATTTTGAGTCTGTAGAATCCAGCTAGAAGTTTTAACATGCAATTTGATGGGGGCAAGAATATGCCCAGTAATACGTTCTTTTTCCCCTTTCTTTATTTCACCTCTTAATGTGATACCACATGATTGTTTTGAACTGCTAATCTCTGCTACAGTCAGTTGTTTCCCACAAACTGCATTGCTGTGATGTTTACTTCCTGGATTTAACTCTAGTTTAGCTACTCTGCTAATCCTTAAATAAATCTTTTTTCAGTTCAACTCTCTTTCCCTAACCCTATACACCAATGTTTACACTAATTTAAATAGGCAGGATATTAGATTAACGTTAATTGATGGAGTCAACATACTAATCCAGCTTCTACAGGTTTACACCTTTGAAGGAAATATTAAGTGTAGCCACATAAATTGCCCTCTCTCATGGTCACAGTGGGAGATAATAACTTTAGGAAGAGACCTACTATTAAGTTTCTGAAAACCAATCCATTTGTTTTGTATGTTTCTCAAATCTGTAATAGAAGACAACACAAATACTTAATATGAGTTGCCTGTTTCTTTCCAAATTGATAGCTAAAGCTGCTGGAGTTTAATTGAGAAATTTCAGGCTATTACTTTAGCAGGTGGGAGTATATTGTAGAAATTGTTAGTGTAATTTTGTAGTTTTAGCCTTTCAAACACTACACCAAAACTAAAAGAAATTCAGTGGCATGTTTTGTTACATACTTTAGACAAAAAGGCTCCTTTAAGAAAGGATTTAACTGACCTCCTATTTTTGTGCTTAAAAACTGACACCGATAACTTTTGTGACAATTTAAATAATTAATTATCTGTAGGTACAATTTGCATTGAAAGGATCTAACATACCTGGCCTATTGCATCACCTAAATAAGATACACTGCATGAGATATTACTGTGGGCACAAAGGGAGATGTATAATTTTAGGTATGTTACAAAATATTTTCTATCTGTAAATTTATTAATTTCTGGCTGTACTGCAAAGTCTATTTATCACTAAGGCACAGAAGAGGCTATGGTAAAGGAAATTAGCATCCTTTTTATGGCTATTTACTACTTGCTATTAAAACTGGCATTCTGATAACACCTCAATGTTTCAGCCTCATTATGCTAGGCACTGGACAAACACAGAAGCAAAAGTTCACAATTGTTTCTAGCATAGCATATTTAATGATATATCTTAAAAACACTGCCAAAGATTGCCTAAAAATGGATAATATATTCTTGCTTAGTACCTAAATATAAGTTGATAAGTAAATAAATCAAATAAAAAATAAATACTTTTAAAAATCTGGAAATCTAAACATATACATATTTTTGAAAAAACAAACTGAACTTCTAGCCAGTGCTTTGTTGTCTGAGAAGCTGAAAAGTCACTTCTCCTTTTAAATGCCAAATCTCTACCCTTCTTTAATGTCCTGTTATAAAAAAACTCATGCATTTAAATTCACTAATGAAGCCATACTGGGTGTAATTCAGCAGAGAAATGCAGATGCCTGATTCTCAGCAACCAGCCTGCAATTGCTCTGGATTCATAAAACTCATGCATGCACATCTTTATGTAATATGCTGGAGTCTGTTGTTAACCCCAGGTGCTCTGGGGCAGGAGTTGTAGCTTTTCCCTACAAGGTAGGTGTTTATGAGTATGGTAGCACCAGAAGCATTTCTGGAGCCCACAAACATAATTTAATTCTAGGAATGTAAAATGTAAAATTACTCACTCTCTGCCTCATGCTGACATGTGTTACATGGAATTGTAAAAAGGCATAGAAAAGTTTTACCCGCTTAGCCACAAAGGCATGTTTCTATCTGATTACACTTAACTGTTAATTTAACAGTAGTTAATCGGTGGTGTATAATACAAGCCAACCAGCTCAACAGTCTGGCTGATGAATGGTACAAAAGTTGCTGTTTTGGAGCCTCTGAAAGAGTAGCATGTTTGCTAAGGGGCAAAGTCTGCTTTCAGTTAACTCACACATAGCCTAAGTTACTCCACATTTACTCCACATTTACACAGATCTAACAGAGCAAACTTTGATCCAAAGGCCCCAGCTCTGCATTGCATCATGGCAGTTGTCTGCAATCAAAAAGAACCCATTGACTTGACTAAACTGCCTCACAACAAAAATTAAACAAACGCATGGCAATAAAAAAAAAAATACATTGATTAAAAGATACAGGTCAAAATTTTCAAAAATAAAAGCCTAAAGTTAGGCTCCTCTTCTATATTTAGATTTTGTGAGGTGGGATTTTCAAGCATTTCTATATGTGCAAGTCACACTGACTTCAATGGTACTTGGGCTGCTACATTACCTTGGCACTTTCAAAAATCCCACGTTCAGGCATGTAAATATGGATTGAAGAATCCAGATTTAGGCCCCTGTTTTTAAAGATCTTAACCAGTGTGTTCCATAGTCCACATATTTAAAGCCAGACAACAACTTTTTACTTTCTGAGTTTCAAGGAAAGTCAGTATTCATTGACATATATATTTGGTGCCAACATTTAGGCTAGGGACAGACATTCAAAAAGCCTGAGCCTGAATTGATTCAATCTTTACAGATTAGTCTAACCTGGCTAAGTTAAATCACTTTGTAACTGCACAGAAATCCCAGACATGCAGGCACATGCATGTGGCACATGCAGGCCTGCAGTGGCTCAGGCTAGAAGCTGGGGGGTGCTAGAGCAGCCCTCTCTTCCCTTGCTCAGCACTGAGTTGAGGCGGGGCTTGGCCAGGCCCTAGCAGGATGCTCTGATTAGCCCAACAGGGAACAGTGTTTATCACCCCCTAACTCAGTTTTTATCACTCCATTAAGAAAACAACAGAGGGACATTACCAGCTATCTGTTGATTCTACCTGTTGATTCAGCACAGACCATAGCCAGCATGTGGTCTACTGGCTAATACACAGACACCTTTCTGCAGGGCAGAGGGGAGGGGGGAAATTCCTGCTTAGCAGGGAGTGGTAAGGGGGAGCGAACAGCTCTTCTTAAACAGCTTTTTCAAGGAAGGACATTAAGCTACTTGTTGATTAGCTCCAAAAAGCCTGCCTGCCTTGGTCATCTCCAACAGCATGGAGTATAGCCAGCCTGTGGTCTGCTAGCTAATGCTGAGGTGTCTGTGTAAGGCAGAGGGGATGGGGGAATAATCCCTGCTCAGCAGGGAGAAGCCAGGCATATGCTGCTGTGCCTGCAAATTTCTGCTGAGCTGCAGCCAAGGAGCAGAGAGGAGGGGCCAGCTCTGCTGTGGAGCAGAGAGCTCCACCCACTCCAGAGAGCATGCCAGGATTCTGGGGGGTCTCTGGTTTATCTTAAACTAGCAAGGGGTCTGGGACAGACTTTGCATAAACCAGTTTGAGCCAAATCAGTCAAATCTGATACTACATTCAACCAGATTTATCTCAAACCGGTTTCAGTCACTTTCAAACTGGTTTATGTGCATTGAACATCTGCTCTGTTACAGATTTAAACCAGTTTCTGATCACTTAAACCAGTTTATGTGTAATGTCAGGCCCTAACCTTAAAGGGCCCTTTTCTCAGCCTCTACTGCAGTGAACACCTATGGTTGGGTCTAGGTTGGTACACAAGCATCCATCCAGTTTGCAGGCACAATCAGGTATACTCCTGGAAACAATGAATTCTACCTATCCTACAGTAAGAGCAGATCTTTTTCATAATAGCAAATCAGTGCTATTAAGTGAAATTCAACCTTTAGGGCAGGAGTTACATTAAAAGATAAGGTCAATGATGCAACTGAGGGGGGTTGAGCAGGACAACAGCCCCAGAGGGGGCATGCAAAAGCAGCTGCCACTTGAGGGGTGGATGACCACACCACCACAGTTGAAAAAGCAGTGTCAGGGACCTTAACTGCTTAATGCCCTTAACAACCTGGGGGCTACTCCAGGCTTACTGCCCACCCAGTTGGTCACACCTGCCAGGGGAGCTGTGACTAGAAACCCTACCCCAGCTAGTAATTCCATCTGGCCATTGTCTGGGCCTCATAATTGGCTGATGAGATCAGTCTCCTCATCTCAGTACACCTATGGCAGCAAGCTGCAGGCCAGCCAACAGTTCCTCTGAAGGTCTGTTTTGGTAAACATCTCTGATCCTATGCTTACTAATTTCCTCACCCTGTTTGGCTCTGTTACTAGACTCTATCTGTGGATTTCCACCTGGACCCAGTAACTCAATATCTGATTCCTAACCTCTGATTCAGCCTGTGTTTTGGACTTTGCCCCTGTCTCTGGCCCTCCTCTGGTGCTGTAACCATTAGGCAAGATGCCCCATGACATGGTCCTTATAGAAAAGATCCAACACTGCCCTGTGTGTCAGCGGCTGCCTTGGGCACAGACCTGCCCTGCTACACCTCTGGAATAAGTCACTAGGGTTGTACTTAGATATCCAAGTACTAGAATACAATTTTATATTATATCTATGTTAGGTACTCTGGTGTTGTTCATCACATAAACACAGCAAGCAGTAACAGAGAACGATCTAGATTTGCCCATCTGCCTCTGACTCCATTCCAGCTATTAGATTCCTAAGGATCTTGTTACATATTAATTTTAAGTGACTTCTGGAACATTTAACCTCTGAATTGTTCACACAGCACCTGAAACTAGTTTTAAGTGTACTTTAGGTGGCCTAAAGTTATGCCGCTCCAGGGCAAATTTATCTCTGATCTGTGTTACTCAGCTTCTGTTCCACTACTGTGTGACCACTCACCACAGATGAGCCATCCAACTTTCAGTCTTCCAGCATCCCAGGATGCAGTGTCCCCTACTGCCCAAGGGACAGTTCTGGCACCAAGCCAGTTCCCTCTCCTGCCACTGATAGTGTGACCTTCCCTCCCCCAGTAGTTCAACCCTGTGCAAACAACCTACAGAGCACATGCCAGCTAGCCAGGTCGCAGGGCATGGATGGGTCCAGGAATGGGGATGGAACAAGGTAAGTGGCCAGATAGGATCCCTATGACCTGTGGCTTCTTTCCTAGAGCAGGAGCAGTAGCTCTCTCAAAAATTGCTTTCCCTCACTATTCCCACATCCCGGCCACTCCATGAAGCATGACCAGCACCTCCCACAACCAAATCCCAACTTATTAAAACATGAGACCTTTTAAAATTTACTTCCTCTTTATTTTGTTTTAAATTCTTTTTTTTAAACTTCTTTTTATTTTATCTTTCAGTGGTGACTTCCTTCATTTCACCACCCTGCCCCACTGCCATTTCCTTTTTACCTCCCATTTCATTATCCTCCGTCCCATTAATTCTCTTCCTCCCAGCTTCATGTTCCCATCCTCCCTGCCACCCATCTTTCACACACCCCAACCTAAAGCAGGGAAAGAAGCCTGTCCTGGTTCACCAGCCCTGTAGTGGCAACTCACAGCTGTGCAGGTGGGGGGCATGCTCCAAAAATTGACCTAACACTAAGGTGAATCAATATTTGAGCAGCTCAAAGTAAAAGAGGTAACAAGGCCCAAAGTGGCCCCAGATGCCACAGTGAAATTCTATTCTACTTTGCTCAAATTCCTGGAAAACTTTTAAAATGAAAGATAGATGGGTCATCCTTCTACTTGCTGCCTTTTTTGTGACTGAATCTTAAGGGTAAGATGTTATTTTGTTACTGAAGTAGATGCATTCACAGATTTTCAGGACTTGAGGAGGGAGGAATAGAATCTCACATAGGTGCCTAAGTCCGCTTAAATGCCCAATAGGTAGAATATGATCCAATTCAGAGTGGTTTCTGTATTTGGTAGTTCCCAGGACCTTGAAAAGTATGTTCATGTGCATTATGAGATAACCAATGGATTGTACATGATCATATTAGAAATTCTTAGTAGCTCACTGAATTACCTTTTGGCCCCATGGGCTAGATGAGTGGCAAGAAGCCAATCCGCAAGCTGTTGGACCCCATATTCCAAGAGCAGGCCCACATGTTCAGAGCAGGCCCAGCATGGCACCCTCCCCCTGCACTCCGTGCCTGGCATTAGCCACCATATGCAAGCTTCCTCCACCCCCCTGTGTCCAGCCAGGCAGGAGGTGCTTGCACAGCAGTGTGGGATGGTGTGTGATGGTGTTCCATCCCCGCCCACCTGTGCATACCCCCTAGGTCCTTCTCAAGTACCCCTACACGTACCCCCAGTTGACAACCCCTGATATAGACATATGAGAAATTAATTCCGGTGGAGCGTATCCAAGATTAAAAGCTTCTAAAGAGGATCAATGAGTATTTTTATAGATTTTCCTACTCTGAATGCTCACTAGCTACTGATTACCACTGGAAACCCACAATGCCGTTTTGTACATTAATGTCCTTATTCTGTATCTGTTTTAAACCAGTCAATGTTGTGCTGTTACCTTCACTGGGAATGTGGCCATTGCTAATGTTCAGAGAGGGAAATGTAAAGAAGAAAAGGCTTTTTTTTAAATTTATGAACATATAATAAAGTTTGCTAAATGCTGCCAAAATAATGAGAGATACTCTTTCTACAAGTGATTTAGTCCTGGGAACCATTTCCTTCTTGTATAATTGTCAGGAATGTGCTCTATGCTGGCTATTCCATGAATAATGTTCTTTCATCTTCTCATTGGAAGATTTCAAAGCCAGGAAACACAGAGTCCTTTCAAGCCACTAGTTCAGTCACAAGAAGAATGGCTTAAAACAGGTATGAAAATCTCTGGACTCATAGGACTGGTACAGCAGGACCCTCATTTTTTTAATTGTGGAGCATACCAGTGAGTTTCACCCAGAAACATTAAACCAATAGAACTGTGTTAAATCCAACTCTGCTTTGGTGCACTAGGATGGGAAAAATAATCAATGCTTCAAGAGCACTGGGCTGAAATTACCTAGTTTGGTCTGAGGGGGACCAACCATTTCAAACCAGCCACTGCCACCACCACCACTGCTTCTTCTCACTGCCTATTCCCAACTACCACCACCTCTCTCCATTATTTGGCTGCCACATGGGCTCTGCCACCCAACCCCCACTGAAATACTGAAGAAGCCTCAGCTTTGTGGGCTAGATAGAATGGCTTTATGGGTCAGATCTGGCCTGTGACAGGTAGGTTGCTGATGTCTGCCCTAGGACTAAGTACAGACATTCAAAAAGACAGGGCCTGAGTTGATTCAATCTTTGCAGGTTAGTCTAACCTGCGTAGATTGAACTGATTTGCAAGTGAATAGACATTCACTTTTCATTCCAGAAATGCAGACACATGCTTGCATTGGCTCAGGCTAGAAGCCAGGGTGGGGCTAGAGGGAGGGCTGCAGAGAAGCTGTGTTGAGGGGAGAGGTGTACCCAGGCCCCGGCAGACTGAGTATGATTGAGGAGGGGTTTAAATCCTCACCCTGGCCTGCAAGGACCCCAGCCAGGGTGTACCTGGAGAGGGGAGGGGGAAGCAGCCCCTACCAGGCATTTCCCACCCTCACCCACACCAGTCAAGTAGCAAGGGGCGTGGCCAGCCCCAGCAGCAATGTGAAGTGAATGGAGACAGAGGGAGGTTTAATTCCCTCCTCCACCCCTGCCCAGGTGGCACGGACCCAAGCCGGGGTCTGCCTGGCCGGGGTGAAGCAGCCTGTGTCAGGGCTCCCCCTACCCTTGCTGCTACAGTGGTAGGGACAGATGCATGCCCAGGTGCCGGCCTGGCATGGCCCCCTTAAGTGAAGGGGGCAGGGAAGGAGTTTATTCCCTGCTCCATCCCCTCTTAAACCCCCTCTCTTCCACAGTCACTTGAGGCTACTGCCAATGCTGGCCACACCCCCAGCTGTTCCAATGGTGAGGCGGTGGAGAGTGCCTGACACGGGCTGCTCTGGCCTGGCCAGGCATTCCCCCCGTGCGGTCCTGGGGGTAGAAAGGAGGGGCCATGCTGGGCCAGTGCCTGGCCATGACCCTGCCCCCACCCCTGCCACTGCAGCAGCAAAGCGGTATGGACCCTGACATGGGCTGTTCTACCCAGGCAGACCCTGACTCAGGTCCACATGGTGGGGCAGTGGATGGAGGGGGGGAATTCAACCTCCCCTCTATTTCTGTTCACTTCATGCCACTGCTGGAGCTGGCCATACCCCCTGCCACTCAAGCAGCATGAAATGCCTGACAGGGGCTGCTGCGCCTCTGCCTGGCAGACCCCAGCTGGGGTCCATGCTGGTGGGACAGGGGAGGAAGTGGGGAAATAAACCTCTTCCCTGCCCCCTTTGCCTTAGGGGGGCCGGCATCTGGCCACATCCCCACCCCTACTCTGCCTAGAGAGCAGAGGCATGGGGCCAGCCTTGCTCCACTGGAGCAGACAGCAGAGCCCAGCCCAGGGATGCAGAGCACGCCAAGGGACTATGGTTTAACTTAAACCATGAAGGAATCTGGAAGTTCCATAAACCGGTTTGACCTCAGTCAGTTAAGTCTGATACTACATTCAACCAGGTTTATCTCAGACCAGTTTCACCATTTTGAAACTGGTTTAGGTGCACTGAACTTCTGTTCTGTTACAGGTTTGGACCAGTTTCTGATCACTTAAACCAGTTTGTGTGTAACTTCTGTCCCTAGCCCAAGGGATACATGCTGTGGATTAACAGTTCATTAAGTCTTGGGTATCAACTTGTTCAGTCTTGAGTACCAGCAAAGAGTTAAAGGACTCACTTCATTAGGTAATTTGGTAAGTCATCTTTTGGTTAGAAGGCAAACATGGAACCACCAAAACAAAGCAAATTTCTCCCTATTGTCTTGAAGAAGCTGATTCCTGAACCACATTAAACAGGGTATTCTCAAAATCTAAACAAAAATATCAAGATAATGATTCAGATCATATCCTGCACCGATGCAAGTGTTTCCAAATGATGAACAGGGGCAAGGAACACAAGGAAACTGGCATCTTCATTAAAGTAATAACTTGACAGTCATGTAACTGTTGCCTTATTGCAAGAGTAAGGCAAGAGTAGGAAACCTGTAGTAGTTGGTGAGCATCTTATTAGCATTTGCTTCAGCCTTTGTATCTTTTTACCAGCCACCCCCTTCTCTTTAAATCTGCAATATATGCAGAGACTTCTCACTTGGTGGGAGGTGTTCAATTATAGTCTGCACTTATATTAGTGTGTACCCTTGTAGTACACTGGATGGGCAGCTGGAGGATTGGAGCCTTTTTTAAATAGGGTGAACAGAAAGGTTTTTTGAATGAAAAAAGAAGTGTGTATGAAGCTGTTGGAGCTCTTGCATCCTAGTAGTGTGCACCTGAAGACTTCAAGCTTGCAGTTCCATTTTACAGGTGGAATGAATGGATTTTTACTTCTCAGAACTAGTATGCAATTAATGAGGGGTTTGTGTTTCTACTGCAGTTTGTTATCATAAAAAGTTAAAATACTGTGGGAAGCTGCATTCCTTACACTGCTGTAGGTGTCTGTAAAAATCACCAAACCTTGCAAAGGGAGCAGAGTGTTCCCAGCTCAGAACATAGCAGGCTAGTGAAAAAGGCATATATTGCAGAGAAAAGGTTTTACTAAGAATAAAATGAATATGTGGGCAAGGCAGCATGGTATACTCTTGCAAGTCATGAACTGAGCACCAAGAAATCTGTGGACTATTCCCCACTGTGCCACTCCATCATCTGGAGCAAGTTACTAAAATAAAATATGTTTCTGAAGATTTACGGAGCAAAGGCACCTCCGTGTCTGGGTGCTGAGCTTGAAATATGCTAGTCCTGATTCTTGGATGTGTTGCAAGCCCATGGCACTCATAGGGAGCCATGAGCGCCCTGCGCCTTAGAAAATCAGATACTTATTGTTCCAGATCAGTCCCTTTCTCTTCATTTGTTTGTGATCATTTGCCATCCATGAGTTATCTTAAGCTGCTAGTACAGTTAGCTGTGCTGTGCATTTTTGAAATTGCTATTAAAAAGTTGTGTCCCTGGTCATTTCTTGTACAAGGAGGAATGTCCTACACACAGAAGGGTTCATTCCTGTTTATTTCTACATGTTTGTTTCTGTTTAATTCTGTACATAGAAAAAAGTGATCCAGGCAAACTGTAGGCACAAAATGTCCTCTGGAATTTGTTTCTGGCTTGGTATAAATAGCCAGTCCTATGTACTGACCTAATGTAAACAATCAGTAACCTACATAAACAGTCAGCAGTTAGACCCAGGTTAAATGAAATCCAAAAAGTATGCTTAAGCAGGAAGAAATCAAACATTATTGCATATATGTTTATGTTGCAAACTATTGTTTTTTTTCTTCACAAAAGGAGTGATTTAGGTTCCTCCCCTCACCTCCCCACCAAGTTTTGACCATGGAGCAATACCCATTTCCCAAAAGAGTGAATTGGTGTGGGACGTTGTAAGTGTCTATGTAACAGTGTTACAGCTACTCAGACTTGACTCAGCTTTCAGTATACCTTCCATTGACATCATTGGCAAAACTTTTATTGACCTCAGTGGAGGGAGCAGGTCTATAGTCCAGTGCTATCATAGTTTGGTGGTAGAAAGCAAGGAACCTCTGGATATTTGGAGATTTATCCCTAATAAAAACTAAGCAAAAGTTGAATTATATAAAATTCCAAAAATTTTCATTGAAGAAAGTAAAATAAAAACCTTTCAAGGATACATTGTCTTATATTATTATGTAGTTCACTGGGGTCTCTAAAGAAAGATTATATTGTTTCTGTCAGAATTATCCCTCGTACAGATAGGCAATATATCAAAAAATGATAGATTGATATAACTTCAAAATGCAAACATTTTATAGGCACCACTTTTGATTTGAAAATATAGAAAAAAAATGTTCCTTGTATTTCCTGATGCTTCCAGCAGAAATGCATAATTATTCTTTATTTGAAACTTGAATGCATGGATCAAGATTAATTACATGTGTAATTATAGATCTGACTAGAGCCATTTCTCATCACCTCAAATAGATAGAGACCATGCTAAACTACACTGAGTTTTCCCTATACAGCAAGGTGGAAGAAAATAAAAGACATTGATTTTATTTGAATGAATTGGGTGGCACAGGGAATCATGTCTAGGTTGTTGGTTTCAGTCACAAAACTATGCAATCTAATGGTTGTATGCTATCTTACATAAAATGAGTTTTGTCATCTCAGTCCACTATCTAGTGAACAAACATCTATATTACACACCCCATAATCACAGTTAGAAGCTGGGAGTCTTGTAGACTGAGCTACCTGCCCCAGGCAGGGATGTGAAACACTAGTATAGCAATGCAGAAAAGCAGCCACTTCAACTGCCAATGCTGCATCTGGCCTATAGATCAGGTAAATGGAAGACTTCAGTCCCTTACTATTATATCAGCAGTCAATCTACTTTTTAAAAAAGGTCCTAGAGATACACATTCTAAAGATGAACCTTCTGCCCCAAGTTTTCCTCTTTGCAACACTGCTCACTGTACCACAGCTGCACAGGGTGTAAGTCAGGGCAAGAATCAACCTCATGTGAACCCTGCTGGGGTACACTGCGTCAAGCTCCTGTATTACTGAAGCATGTAATGAATTCCCATGTTAGTGCTAATGTAGAAGTAGTGGTGATGTGCTAACTGGTTTAACTGCTCGTAAAATGGTGGTTAACCACCTGTCCAGTTATTACTGGGCAGAGGAAATTAGCTGCAGTACTACGATTACACTGTATTAAGTTACATCTTTACTTAACATCAGACAACTATTCTGAGCAAACGCAAATAGACAGTAAAGTTTAAATGCTTTATGGGCACCGCTTTTGATTTGAAAATATCATAGAAAATGCTAAATGGTTAAAATAAAGAGGGCAAAGCTTTCCCCATTTGTCTCTTGAAGGAATCTAGACTATTAAATTACATACCTCAGAAGTATCTTGAATGGGCAAATAGCCTTTTTTCCAGTTGTTTTTAAAGCTAGGACTACCACAGGTTTAATTATTTCTAGAACAGCAACAAATAATTAACAAATACAATTAAACCTGGAGGTAAATTTAGCCTTCTATATATTGTTTGTCCAGAAACATAGCAGACATAGCTATGGACAGCAGTGCCATTCACATATGGAGCTAGAGTTGGGGCCATATTGTCAGCCTTAGAAATATAATTGCTTCAAATGATTATACTTTGTGGAAGAAATGATCTGAGAAACAAGTCTCCAAGAATTGAAACCAGTGGCTACCATTATTTAGTGACATTAAAAAATATAAATACAAATGCAATATTAAAATGAGTGTGTGTGTTTAGTATTTAAATAAAACATTTATTTTAATTGTTGCCCTAGAAAACATGAATCCTGACAGCAAGATAACATGACAGCATGAGGCTTGAAAATATTCATCTGGATTTGAACTATTAATATTGATTTGAGTCTGAGGTACACACACCTATCTAAATTTTCTAATGTATACAACATAAGGAAATTTTATATGATTACTATTAGCCCTATTAGGTCCTTTACTGCACAGCTTACTCTATACTTACATATAAATTGAGATAATTGGTTATTAAGCGAATAAGTAAAAAAATCTATTGTATCTGTATATTACAGGAGTGACTTTCTTGCCAATAGTTTCAAAGTTTGAAGTGTCTTTTTCTGAATGGGTGAAGCTTAGTGGAACCTAAGCCTTTTAGATGGCAGGTTTCCATTTTTTCCCCCTATGTTGACTTCTAAATTCTTTAGCAGTGGAAGCATGAATATTACACACAAATACCTTCAAAATCATAGGTTATACTTGGTGACAAATAGAAAAATTATTTTTGATGACCTGTGCACTCTGAACATGTACCAGAGAAATCTCATTTAAAAGTTTACCACAAAAAATTGTTTTGCAATGAGTTGTTTGGTAAAGATTAATATTTTGGCAAATAGGCCCTTGAAGGTTTATGGGGCAGGGGCCAGGAGGAGGGAAAGGGAGGGGCGGTGGAATCCATATTATCCCTTATCAAAAGTCCTGTTCTCTCTGTCTAAGGATAGATATGACACCTTTTGGAACAGCAGTTTTTAACTGGGGGGCTGCAGGCCCCTGGGTGCCACGAGCAGGTTTCAAGGGGCTGTAGATCTGGCATGACCAAGGTCAGCTGGGGCAGCCCATGCCTGGGCTGAGCCTGCCACTTCTGCCATGGTTCATGGAAAAAGGTGGAATGTCTTCTTTAAAGGAGAAAAATGCTGGAAACCACAAGTTTCCTTTTGCAAGGGACTGTTTGGGGCTGGGAGGAGCCAATATGTCAGGGGGCACCACATACATGTGTGCTCATTCACATGCACATGGCAGCCAGGCAGCAGGGGACAGCAGGTCCCACAGCTCCCCACAGTAAGTCAGAGGGGAGACATAGGTGATGTGTCAGGGGGGTGGAGGGTGGGGCTTCAGGTCAGGAGTGAGCGGCATCTGCAGAGCCAGGGGGCTGCAGGTCAGGAGTGAGGGGAGCCTCAGGCCCAAAAAGGTTGAAAACCACTGCTTTAGAGTGCATGAGCCAGAGATGGGTCACATGCAGGACACAATCACTTGGGAATTTAGTGTCCTAATCTCTAGGATTACCCAAAGCCCCTGTCAAAGACTGGTGAGAAAAAAACTAACTCAACACTCAGAACAGTTATCTATGAGAACCCTGGAACTCCTTAGATCTTCCCTGTTGACATCCCTGAAACTGTGTCAAGACTGTTTTGATAGAACATTATAAAGAGTTTCCACTACATCTCAAATCCAGAGCACATAGAAATTTTAAGCAAAAGGACAAATTTTAAAATGCATCCTTGGTCTTCTGCCCACTCTTGAAGAATCCCAACCCTCTGACCTCTAACATACATGCTCAGTTATCAGGTTAGTTTTAATAAACTCACAGATCACTGTTTTAATTAGCTCACTAAAATGATTATGGAACACATCTCATTATACTCATATATACAATCAGGATTATCTCTCGGGTAAGAATGTATGAACCATGTTCATTTTCTTCTAATATTTATACTGCCTACAGCTTTCTAATGAAGCATATCAGATCAAATATTAAAAGACCTAGAAACCTCATTGTAGAGAAATTAAGCAATTTCAGGGTCAGAAGTTATTTGTTTTATGGAAGGAATCTCAAAGTGGTGTGAAATCTAGAATAATTAAAATGAAAGTTCTGATCTTGCTAGAAAAAACAAAATATCTATAATTAAACTAGTTCAGGCTGATGAATGCTTTTTCTTTGTGCAGGCAGTTCTTTAAGCCAGTATCTGGGTAATACCAAACTACTGTACAGAAAACATGTCAGATGCTTTAGATTAGAGATTATTTTTAGTCATTCCTTTGTTCTCTTGTTATACATATAATTTCAAGGCAACTGATTTGCCAGTTGCAACAAGGACTGCTTAAATATTCTTCAATACCACAGGAGGAAAGCCAAGTAGTGAAAACCACCACAGTACAGTACAACCTTTTCCTCAGGAGAGCTACTAAATGCTGTTCTTATAGCAGTAGCACCTGGCTCTGTAGCAGACATTACAAAACACTTGTATTTTCAGCCATTCAGATGATTCAGGTTTTGTCATGTATAGGCTGTTTCTGAGATCTTTATGGCAGATCCAAGCCTTGAAATCCAATACAGAACATGATGCATGTAGTCTAACAAAGGAAGTGGAGACTGTTATTCATTATGAATAGCAGCCCACCACAAGAATACTCTGAACTACAATTAAGGAGAGTCCCCCTCAAGGTTTCATTTCCCTGCTTTTTTTAGACTTAACATTGTTCAGAAGCCCATTGTTTCTCCTCAGTTCTGCCTGATGGACAGAATCAAGAAATGCAAGAAGGTCTGGCACTGTTGACTACAAACGTCCAACTCGGGATCCTTAAAATTCTGGTTTATTAGGCGGATTGAAGCACTGTAATGAAGTTAAATCATAAACCTTAGGGCTGGTCCCCCCCACACACACACACATGCACACACACAGTAGCAAGCTACAAGAGTCAGGTATACCTATCCTACAAGTGCTGGAGTCTGCCGTCGAGGCTTCTTTCAGCGTGGTGTTATCTTCCAGAAGTGGGTCGCCGGCTGGTCCTTCTGGCTGGACAGGTCGGGTGCTGGTCAAGTTGGAGATCAAGAGGGCGCCACTGAGGGTCACTTTTCACTGCTTTTTATCTGTCCTTGGCAGAGTTTGGTGACTCCCCAGTTTTCAGGTTTGCCCAATCCAGGGGTCATTGACCCTCGTGGGACTTCCCCCTTGGTGGCTACTGGATGGCATCTGTCAGCCCCAGGGGTCATCCACATGTACGTGCAGGTTTGGGAGTCCATTGGTGAATTTTGAATAGGGCTCTGGGAGCGGTCGATTTGGAGATATTCAGCCCAAAAGTTGGTCCCCGGCGTTGATTAACTCAGGCCAGGGCTTCTAGCCCTTGATCAGTGACGTTTAGAGATTTCCCGGTTGTTACATTGTCTTCTATTCAGTTCTTCCCTTGGTTGATCTGCAGTTTCCTTAGGTGTTAATTGCTGCCTGCTGCTACAGTGTTACACATTTAATTACTGATTTACTTACTCTTTCAGGGGCCAGCCTGATACTGGGAAGCAGCAGTTTGACTCCTGCCCTTGTTAACATTGCTACTAAACACATTTATAGTTGAAAGTTGAAAGGTGAGGAGTATAAAATATAAGCTACAAATGCCATGGCACACAAATAGATAAAAATACCAACGTACACGGGGAGATACAAAATGCACACATACAAATTTTAAAACACAATTCCTTATCTTAAAGTGAAGGAAAGAGGAAGGAAGAAAAGGTAGAAGAGAAAAAACATATTTAAAGAGGGGAGAGCAAGAGGAAAAGGGGGCTTTCTGCTACAACACCAAGGTTTCAAGAAGAGCAGGAGTGGTTGCTTTTTAGGTACTCCCCCTCTTAAAGAGGTCACACTTCTACTAGCACATAATCAGAGCTCTGAAGCATCTTTTTTTTTCAGCAGGGACAGGAAGTAATTGTCCTAGGTGGGACGCAGTCTTTGGAACTCTGCAGATTTTCATTCAGCAAAGTATCTACAAGTTATTGCTTGTCAGACCATGTGTTATCTGGACCCTCTATCCTAAGAAAAGGCAGTGCACATGATCATAGAAACATAGAAGTAGAGTCGGAAGGGACCTTGTAGATCTTCAGGTCCAACCCCCTGCCTGGGCAGGAAGAAAACTAGGCTCAAATGACCCCAGCCAGGTAGGCATCAAGCCGCTTCTTAAAGACCCCCAGGGTAGGAGCCAGCACCACTTCCCTTGGAAGTTGGTTCCAGATCCTAGCCACCCTAACTGTGAAGTAGTTCCAATGGATGTCTAATCTAAACCTACTCTCCAACAACTTGTGGCCGTTATTCCTTGTTATCCTGGGGGGTGCTAGGGGAAACAAGGTCTCCCCCAAACCCTTCTGGTCCCCCCTAGTGAGTTTATAAATGGTCACCAGGTCCCCCCTCAGCCTTCTCTTGTGAAGGCTGAACAGGTTCAGGTCCCATAGCCTCTCATTGTATGGTCTGCCCTGCTGTCCCCGGATCATGCGGGTGGCCCTCCTCTGCACCCTTTCAATGTTGTCCACATCCCTCTGGACACAGTACTCCAGCTGCGGCCTGACCAGTGTCACGTAGAGGGGGAGGATCACCTCCTTGGCCCTACCTGAGATGCACCTGTGGATGCATGATCAGGTCCGGTTAGCCCTGCCGACCGTGACCTCGCATTGTCGGCCCACGTTCAACTTGGAATCAATGATGACTCCAAGATCCCTTTCTGCCTCCGTGCTCTCAAGAAGGGAGTTTCCCATCTTATAAGTGTGCTGCCAGTTACTACTGCCCAAGTGCAGCACCCTGCACTTGTCAGTATTGAAACGCAGAACTTGTCAGTATTGAAACGCAATGATAGGACAGAGAGGACTGAGCTAGGAATTTACAAGACTCAGACAGCTACATGAAGAAGTCAGATCTCCTCCCAGGAGCTCATACCTTCAGAAACTCCATGACGATTTCTGAACACATGAGTGAGTACTATGTGGCCTTACATATTTAAAAAAAAAATTAAATAGCCTGAAATATTCACTTGTCAGATTTTCATTGGGTATGTAATAGTGGGGTACTATGGAAGTCAGTAGATATAAGCTGAGTTTGCAATGTGTCTCAGAACCCTGAGACACAACTTTAGAGGGCCATTCAACTCTCTTACTTCCTCATGTATTTTCACAGGCCACCTACTGTGTGTCTATGACCTATCATAACAAATAGTAACAGGATAGCCTTTTAGGGTCGGGTCTCAGTGCTGGCCACCTGTCTGTTCAGGGCTAAACCTCTGCTTCACTCACCTGCCATGCCTTGATGAAAAATAATATGATTGCTGTTTCTAAGGTGGGAGGCTGTCCATTACTCACCCTCCTGATGCCAAGGCTCTTGTTATACACTCTAACCTCCCCTTACACAAGTCCCACGCCTTGCTGATGTTCATTCTCACATCCAGTTTTTCCATATTCCCAATTCAGTAATTCTGTCCCTTGCTAGGGCCACTCATCTTTACTGACCTGAACTGGGCTTCTCGATACACTCGGCCCCTCACTGGGACTTCTTCCCCTTCCTAGGGCCACACAGCCTCACTCCAGGCCACTTCCCTCACTCAGCCCCTCTGGGCCGCTTCAGTGTTGCCCTCCTCACTGGGGCCACTTGGGATCTTGCACCCTGTGAGGCTCAGGTGGCTTACATGGTGCCTGGCCCCCTGAACTGGAGTCTCTCACCCACTGGGTTCAGGTGGCTGATGCCATACCTGGCCCTACTACACTGGACTCAAGTGTCCCCCTCTGGGCTTGCCTGGCCTAGGTCTCTTCCCTTCTCAATAACCCACCCATAGGCAGGGGCTGGGGTTTTCAGGTGACCCTCCTCGCCTTTCACCAGAGAGGTAACTGGCCTGGCATTTCCTGGGGAGTCCCCCACAACAGGGTGTCCCACCAGGCCACCCTTCCCAGCAGGATGCAGTTTCAGGTCATGCCCAGGACCAGGAGCCTCCAAACCATCCCCATAGCTCCTGTCCTTACCTCCAAGTTGTTCCAGGAGCAGCTCAACCTGATGTTGCCTCCTTCCCTGCTCAGCTCAGACTGTTCCTTCCCTCTGTAAGGACCTGGGTTAAAATGGAGGCTGTTCCACCCCCTCAGCCAATCCCAGGGTCCTCCTAGGGTCATGTGCTAGCCTTAATGAGGCTAGCACCCACCTGCCAGCTGCTCCACTGCCAACTAGAAACCTTAAAGTGGCAGGTACTGCAGGTGCCCTGTCACACAAATATAGTTCTCTGAACTAATGATGCTCAAATGTCTATGCACAGCAAGGCAGAACAGAATAATAATAGATTAATCATCTTTTACAATACAAAGAAGGAAACAGAATGCATTTCAGACTTTTAATACAGTTCTATAAAAACCTCAGGTTTTGAAGGTGATACCTCTGCTTATTTCCAGATAACATGCAGCCATTCAGTTTATAAAGGTGAACTCTTGAGTGTATTTTCATGGCTCCCACCTAGGAACTGTCTTTGAAAGATCATTGGGTTTACATGAAATTAATACAAGATATTAAAAACAAATCTGGTCTCTCATTACCCTCAAGAGAGTGAGATAGTGTGTCAGAATTTTGTTTTCAGGCAAATATTTTAAGCAAAGCAAATAAATGAGATTATGTTGAATAGGCAAGATGTGTCCACAAAGTGGATATTTTATAGAATTACAGATGCTTTCATATCTTAAAAATCCCTTTATTTATAGCCTGTGATTTGATTATACAGCTCATTAACTTCTGATTAACTGGAATCCAATAACTCCTCATAAAACAACAAACTCATGCAAGCATGTCACTAAAAGAAACATTATAACGATGGGGGGGAAGCATAATTTTCCATAAAATAAACAAAAGAAATTTAATTCAAATTAATGTGTCAAAATCATGTATGTTTTAGGTGGCCCTTAATAATTAACTATACAAAGCCTCTGTGCATGAATTTAGTTTTCTATTGCAAGGCATAATGGCATAGAGGAATCTTCAAAAGCTAAACCCTGTGACCCTATGTTATAGTCCAAACTGATGGCTCTTCCAAGGCTACAGAGGAGGTGGGGGGGGGGAGGATGGGAGAGAAGGGGTGCTATGAAAGCAATGGTTCCAGTCTTAGCTTTACAAGGGTCACCCACAACTGCAGTTCCTGTCCTCTTACTCAGAAAGTGGTGTGGAGAAGGAAAGAGCTATGGTTTTCTCCTTTCTGCCTTCTTGCTAATTCAAAGATCCAGTCTTGTACTCAGAAGAAAGTAATCTCAAGGTACCCTTTGCCCATATGCATTTAGAGACCCCAGGAGAAAATAAGCTCACCGTGGGCACATCTACATGTGCAATTATGGCATGTGAATAAACTGCAGAGTTTATTAATCCAGACTTTATTACTCCTGGGTACACCATTTGAATGTGAGCCCAGGAGCAATTAACTCCAGAGTAATAAGCTCTGCAGTTTATTCAGGCGTAGCATGTGGAGCTGAGTTGGAGCACCCCCCCACTGGCACGGGGTCCTGGAGGTCACCTTTCCAGCCCAGGGCTGCTCCCCCTGGCTCAACATCCTGAGGAGGGGCTGCCTGGGGCATGAGGGGGCTCACCATGGGGCTATCTGGCAAGTAGAAGTAGCCCCCGCACTGAAGCACTTTTGTGCCTAAGCCAGCCCCATCAGCGTCTACATGTGTGCTGCTGCAGAGTTCTTTAATCTACTACAGTCTAATAGGGGCGCATGTGTAGATGCCAAGATGTTTACTGTACAGTTAATTAGTCAATTGTACAGTAAACATCTCATATAGATGTGCCTCCTGTGTACAAATATCCAATGCTTCTTCTATGGCTGAGTGGCTCTGCACCACCCACTGCTCAGGGCTATGGCATAAACACTGTAAGCCAGCCTTCTAGAGGCCTCCAGATGCTCATGAAGGACCCTTTACAGTTATATGTGGGTATTTTTTAACTGCATTATTTACATTAGTTACGGCGGTTAAAAAAAAATCAACATCCTTTCATGGGTGACTTATGGGCAAGGTTTTGAGATGAAGATGCTGAATTAAAGCCATACCCATAAAAGATACTTTTCCCTATTCAAATGGAACAGATGAAAATTTTCCTTAAAACAGCTCATTATTCCTATCAAGGTAACATTTTTATTCAAAACATGTGTGGGTTCTTGAGTCCTGATTGAACCTGACATTCTCAACCTACAGCAACTGTATTACGCATGGCATGCATTTGTATTTACGTGTACATAGCGGGTAAGGGAAGGAAGGAATGAAAATCTTCTGGTAAGATAGGATACCTCCCCAAACAATAGATCCCAAATCACTTCTCAGTCCTTCCATCTGTACATAGTTTTGGTAAGAACATAGTCCTATTCAGTAGAACTTTTTCAGCAGTAAATCTGAAGAACTTATCAGTTACCTCTCCAAAAGTATCTTTGTAGAGAAGAATGTTCATAACATCTGCGCTTTCTGACCAAATAGAACAGGAATCTCTTTTTATTTATCAACACCATTCTTGTTTTCTCTGGTCATGCCAATATTGCCTGCAGTAAAAATAAAATAAAATAGGTAAAAAATTGTCCACCTTGGACAACTGTAACACAACACCGCAGGGTATGCACGTATTTCTGTATAATTGCAACGATCTGTATCTGGCATAGAAGTATGCCATTTAAGGGCCTTCACATAGAACAGTTTAGGATTATGCTTTTCATCCTTCAGAAATTTAAACTGTTGTCAGTTTTTTTCAGCCTTAGAAGGAACAGAAAATGTCAAGCTATGCCCATTCTACCCCATTTAAATTGAAATATGGACCTTCTTCAGACTTCAAAGTAATTCTCTTCAGGTGATAATGATGGATTAATACTGGAAGAAAATACCATAGCAGCCTGTTAGGTTACTTTTTCAACTGAGTAGGACACACCAAATTCTTAATCCATCTGTTCACTGAAGACAGCTGAGAAATGATGACTATGAGCATGCTACAGGGTTCAAAAGTAAATATCCACTGAGAAGCACGTTAAAACAAAAGAAGAAATGTTTTTTCAACTTTCGCTATAAATTAGGCTTCTGCTCCCACTTAAATATATATAGATTAAAGCAATCAAAGTTTACAAATTCAAAGAAATTGACCCTTTACAGTTAAGTTATATCATCAAACAAATGCATTTTATAAGACAGGGGTTTAGGTTGTAGCCAAGTTGGTCTAAGGATATAGGCAGACAAGGTTCCTTGGATGAATTTGATATCTTTTATTAGACCAACCCAAATGGTTGATGAAATGGAGCTCATAGGCTCGTCTCTGGGATACTAGAGCTCAGGGACTAAACATAGACAATGGATTTTTGATACATTACAATCTGCCTGGCAACTGACTCCCCAGCCCAGTCCCTGGCTTGTTTACTTTTCATTCCATCCAGGAAGAGCACACACCAACTGCTGAAGCTTCCTTAGCCTGACGAAGGGTTTTTGAACCTGAAAGCTTGCTTAATAACTATTCTCCAACCATTTGGGTTGGTCTAATAAAATATATCAAATTCACCCAAGGAACCTTGTCTGCCTATATCCTTAGACCAACAGGGCTACAACCTAAACCCCTGCAACATGGAAGATATCGAATTCAGCTGTCTGAAATGGAAACTGTACAACATGAAGAAGAAAGAAGCCAGATTCAACAGCAACATATATTTTCTAAGCCTTTGCAAGACACACAACTTCATTCCCCGAGGACTAAACATCTACAATCCCCTGACTACTACACACAACTCCAAATATGCTTCACAGCTATGCAGAAGAACTTCAGAGAAAATTAGAAATCATCTGCTTCACCTACTCTACTCCAAAAGAGACCAGCTCAGGAAGGAAATCGTCATACACTACAACAACTTAAAAGATAGAAATCCATGCATGTTCCCTGACAATATGCAGTGAATACAAAGAGACTACGAAAAACTTTCTACAGCATTCATCCTACATAAAAAGAAGAAATGGAACAAATTACTCCAAGAACAAGCTCCCCAGCCACAAAACAACCATCAGAGGAACAACACCAATACGACCTTCCAACCTCAGACTTGATGAAACTGCAAGCAGCAACCAACCCACAAATATTATCAATCTCTCCACACACACGCTTACCAAAACTGAAAAATCTGTCCTTTGTAAAGGCCTAAATTTCTGTCCAGAAAAATACCCTAATAAAATACTTCAATGTGGAGAACTAGAAGAATTCTTCCGACGCCTGCGCCTCAAAGAATATTTCCACGACCAAACTGAACCCACTCCCAACAAAACTCATCCTCTGACAACATTCAAGAAAGGATCAATGCCAAAAAGCCCAAAAAAACAACAGATTGGACACCTCGCAGTGGACGAAACCCTAACCTTGACCGCTACATTGACTACTTCAGGGAAAGAATGAACAATGAAATAATCAGCAACACGTGCCACCACAACAACCTCTCTCTACCAGAGAAAAAGGCCATAGAATCTCTAAGATCTAACCACCAGATAGTAATAAAACCAGCAGATAAAGGCGGAGCCATAGTCATCCTAAACCCTGAGGATTACATAAAAGAAGCCAACAGACAGCTCTCTGACACCACCTACTACAAAGAACTACAAGAAGATCCTACTCCCCTTTTCACCAAAAAACTCAACAATACCATCAAATCATTTCCACCAAGAAAAACTACAGACCTTGATCCCCCCGCTACCTAACCCGGGGACTTTTTACATGCTCCCTAAAATCCACAAACAAGGGAACCCTGGCAGACCTATCATATCCAACCATGGGAACCTAACTGAGGAAATATCAGGTTTTGTTGAATCCATCCTAAAACCGCTTGTCACCCACAAAGCAAGTTTTGTCCAAGACACTACAGACTTGCTACAGAAACTTAAAAACATAGACCACCTTCCCAGCAACACACTCCTAGCCACCATGGACGTTACCAGCCTATACACCAACATCCCACATCAGGATGGCATCCAAGCCTGCCTTACATATCTACAGGAACAAGATTACAACCCAGAATGCAGACCCAAAGATATTACTGAGCTAATACACTTCATCCTCACACACAACAATTTCACTTTTAATAATCAACACTTCCTCCAGATTATGGGAACAGCTATGGGCACTAAAATGGCCCCACAGTATGCCAACCTTTTTATAAGCCACCTGGAAGAAGACTTCCTCAAGAACTGCACCATCAAACCCTTACTACACCTAAGATACATCGATGACATCTTCATCATTTGGAGTGAGAACCTGCAATCTCTGATTGAGTTCCACCAGAAATTCAATAGTCACCACCCCTCCATCTGACTTTCTTTAGAATACTCCAGCACCAACATCCCCTTTTTAGACACAATGATCAGTATCCAGAAGGGTAAAATACAGACCACAGTATACAAGAAACCCACAAACCAACATACATATCTGCACAGAACCAGCAATCACCCGAAACACACCAAAAAAGCTTTGATATACAGCCAAGCCCTCAGATACCACTGCATCTGTACTGAAGAGAACACCCGGGATTGCCACCTCACCAATCTTAAAAAGGCTTTCACCCGGTGTCGCAGAGCACTGGGGTGCCCTGCTCCTAGAGGGCAGAAACTGTCAGAGAAAGAGCCCTAGCAGGGAATAGGAGTCCACCTGTGGGTTGCCAGGGCAACTGGAGGGAGCAAATGACCCACACCTGCCAGCAGTCAGCTGCCTGTAAGAGGCAGAGGCGGGCTCTTATAAAGCCCAGGGCTGAGGCCAAGCTGGCAGTTCCCTGCCAGCAGCCAGAGAGGCAGGAGCTCCTGGAGTAGGGATGCGAGAAGCAGCGAGACCCGCAGGTACTGCCTAAGCCAGATAACAGAAGGCAGCTCTAAGATGTCGGAGCAATGTGGTTACAGCCAGGCGGCTTATAGTTATGTAGTAGCCTAGGGGCTTGTGTTTTGTTTTGTTATTACACCAGTGGTTTGGGTGAGGCTATAAGGGGTTGGAGGAGGCCTCATCGGGGACTCACAGCGGAGTGTGAGGACCCCGGCGCCCAGGAGGGCGCAGCTTACGGGGTGCTTAGACCCCAGCCCCAGAGAGGGGCATTTTGAGAAGCCCAGTGTGGGCGTGACGAGCCCCAGAGAGGGGGCACAATTGAGAAGCCCAGTGCGGGCATGACGAGCCCCAGGAAGGGGGCAGCTTTGAGAAGCCCAAGTTGGGCACAACGAGCCCCAGGGAAGGGGACAGCCATTTAAGAAGGCCATTGTGGGCATGGCGAGCCCCAGGAGGGGGCACTACTAGGAAGTTCCAGTGCGGGCATGACGAGCCCCAGAGATGGGGCATTATTGAGAAGCCCGGTGTGGGTGTGGCAAGCCCCAGAGAGGGGTGCGCACTTTTGAGAAGCCCTAGCGTGGGCATGGCGAGCCCCAGGAGGAGGGCATCATTTTAAGAAGCCCAAGGTGGGCACGGCGAGCCCCAAAGCGCCTTATTAGAGAAGGCCCCAGAGAAGGGGGCAGCGCTCGGAGAACCCCAGGAGGGGGCCACACACCAGAGAAGGCCCAGGAGACAGGCGTGAATATAGACAGAGAGACAGACCAATGTCGATTCCAACTGCGAGGCTTGGGGCGTGGTATCAGGGGTGGTTGGAGCCACACATAGCCCATAAGGCTAGGGTGCCCCAAAGCACCTGTTTGCAGGAGAAGACCCACAAGGAGTCCAGGAAAACCACGGGGTCCGAGTCAACATAGAGACGTGTCCGAGAGGGCATAAGGCAGCCTCCCAACCTTATCTAACAGCAAAGACGTGGCGGGCGAGAAACAAAGGGTGCCCTTGGGCCAACTTGACACGGAGAGGGGGCCTTAAGGAGATCACGGCCCTCCTGTAGGACCCCGCCGTGACACCCAGCAAGGACACTCCTCCAGAGAGGTAGATCGCACGTTTGAAAGAGCCACCTGGATACCACGTGAAGAACTGCTGCAGTACAGAAGAAAAACACCCACAAATCGCACACTGCTGGTTATGATGTATCACCCATCCCTTGAACCTGTACGGAAAATCCTCAAAAAATTGCAACCCATGTTAGACAGAGACCCTATTCTCAAAAAGATCTTCCCAGAGCCACCCATCCTAGCCTTCAGACAAGCACCGAACCTTGCCAACCTCATCACAAGAAGCAAACTTCCTCAACCCCAGAACACACCAAAAGGATCCAGACTGTGCCAGGACAAGAAATGCAAAACCTGCCCACACATCTCCAGCACCCCCACTATTACTACAACCCACAACAGAGCCATCAGCATCCCAGGATCTTACAGCTGCACCTCCAGAAATGTAATATACCTCATCCAATGCACCAAATGCCCTGATGGAAAATATGTAGGAGAGACCAAACAACAACTGTGCACCAGAATGAATGCACACCGGAAATCCATCAAAGACAGAAACACTCAATTACCGGTGGGGGCACATTTCTCACAGGAGGGCCACTCTCTCTCCAATCTCTCAGTCCTGATCCTCAAGGGAAACTTACACAACACTTCCCAGAGACGAGCCTATGAGCTCCATTTCATCAACTTGCTGGATACTAGAGATCAGGGACTAAACATAGACATTGGATTTTTGATACATTACAATCTTCCTGGCAACTGACTCCCCAGCCCAGCCCTTGGCTTCTTTACTTTTCATTCCATCCAGGAAGAGCACACACCAACTGCTGCAGCTTCCTTAGCCTGACGAAGGGTTTTTGAACCCGAAAGCTTGCTTAATAACTATTCTCCAACCATTTGGGTTGGTCTAATAAAAGATATCAAATTCACCCAAGGAACCTTTTATAAGACAGGGGTGTCAAAGATATGGTCCACGGGCCAAATGAGGCCTGGGGTGCTACTTGTAGGTCTCAGAACTGACCTACATGCTGCACAAGGTGTCCACACTGGGCTAGGCCAGGACATATGCTGCATGCAGCATCTGCACTGGGTCACACCACAACACACACAGCATGCACCGCCTGGGCTGGGCTGCGACATGAACAGGATCCAGCATGTGGGGTTGGTGTGTGGCTCTAATCTGCGTGAGCCAGACCCATGAACCGGCCATGCACCATTCATCCAGCCTCTCTTATAAGGCAATTCTGTGTTTTAGAAGATTAATACCGCGCCCTTCAAACTTCAGGAGTCATATTCAAGTGTGGTTTAGATTAAAGTGATTTAACGTTATTCCAGCATCCAACAACATGAATATATGCTTTCAATGGATGAAGCTGAAATAGGGTGTTCTGCATTGCTAAGCCTCTTAGAGCAAGCTTTTTGGATTCTGAGCTGTTCAGTACCCCAATGGGACAGATTAATCTCTGAACTCTGGGGCTGACTTCTATTTAGCTTTCTCAAGTGTCTGCTGTTCATCTGGGCAGCCCTCAGACACAGACAACAATTTACCAAAATCAATAACAAGCAATTTGAGATAATGCTGAATCACAGAGAACTCTAGCCCCACAGGGATACAGAGATGATATTTGTACCTTCTGCCTCATAAAACTGTTCCCTAAGGTTATTGTGCCTTAATGCTGCCTTATGGCACTGTCTAGCCCAACTAACTCTAATAATGAGCAACCTCTGGGGGAATTGTTTTTATGTATGGTATAAGCCCCAAATCATTATAAACCATTAGGGCTTCGCACCATATGTGACATTTGCCATACTTCCCCAAAGTGACATCTATAAAGAGTATATTTGGTAGGGACTAGTAACAAAATACGATCTATCTTTTGCATATACATTGCAATATAATCCAAAGGTGAAAAGAACAGAAACTCAAGTCAATAGTGAAGTCCTTCATAATGTGGTTAGCTATAAGTAATAAAGTAGGAACAATAGGGTTTTTCTTTAAAATTAAAGGGAACAGTTACTCAGCTTTTCCACTTCAAAGAACAGAGAGAGAACTCTTTTGTTACTCTGAGCAATGGAATGGACAGGAAATGGAACTCTGTGGATCACTCAGGCAATAAGCCTACGAACCTGAGATTTTTTCAGAGAGAAAAAAGTTCAAGAAAAATAAATGTAACTTAGTAACTCCTATGTATACAAAAAAAAAAAGTAGATTCTTCTCTTTCCCCTCCCCAGCATTATTAAAAAATATATAGGAGCAGGTGCACAGAAAGTAAATCTACAATGTATTTAGTCTTAAACAGAGTTCATTTATAAAATGTATTGTTAAGTGTGGGGGGAATGAAATTTCGTCATACCATGAGTTATTTCATATTCAGTTTTGTTAAAGACAGAACTGTTCAGATTTATACATTAACAGATGTACCAATAATAGCTTAATCCCTACTGCTTCTACTGGTGGGTTCCTACTGTTAATTTTTCTTGAGTACCAAAATGGCCTGGCTGTTTATGAAAATATTAATAGAACCATTACTTACTCTCCAATAAAGGTGGACTTACTAGATGATGCAGTGTGGACTTCATTGTAAGTGTACCCTAAACCTCATGACTGCCAGACCAGATTTTTTTGGTTAGCAGTATCTGTCAGGACTGCGCACGTTCCTTGTACCTCTTTGTGTTAGTATACAAAAGCCTAAAGGATGAAATTGGATAAACCCTTCAATCTGTTCCCTCACAGTCTGAAGTCAGTTTTGCTGAGAAGTCTGAAAAATGAGTATAGAGGAAAGACCGTTAAATCCATAATGACTACATCTTGATGAAGTGCAGTTACATATTCTTTCTTGTTCGAATAGGTGGCAGTATAGAACTCACTGTCAGTGACTGGGAAGGAGTGTCTTCCCCAGATAGTGGAAGTGAGGAGTTTCAGCTGTATCAGTCAAACAAATATTGAAGTATGGCTGTTCTGAACTTAGTATCCAAATTATTTCCTTGTCAAGTGCTTAACATTTAAGCGAAGTGAGAGGGTTGCTCCATAGATTGCTTCCAGATCACAGGCATCAGCATGTTTTTAAGGCAGGCAGACGCTATTGCTATTGCCTTGATGGAGTGTGACTTGACATTTAGAATCCCCAGCCAACTGATGGCATGTAGAAATGCATTGCAATATCTACTTTGAGACTTTCTGCAATGAGAAAGAGTGGCTTTTTGATGTACGGCCATAAAAATGCTGGAAAGAACCAAAAAACCTTGGTCCTTTTAAGGCAATATAACAAGGCTCAGGAAACATCTGAAGCACACAGTTGTTGGAGTGCAACATTGGAAAGAAAGACTGTTTTGATGACAAGATAGTATACCAAGCACTCTGAGGGTCCATAAGCTTTAAGATAATGTTGAGGTCCCATGTGGAAGTCAGGTCCTTGACTGGAGAGTCAACATGAAAAAGGCCTTTTTGGTATTTTTGATACTGTAGGATGTAAGAAAAAAGACTGTGACTTTACTGAAGTATAACATGCTGAAACTGTAGAAAGATGAATCTTAGGGGAGTTAAATGCTGATTCCGTATGTTTCAGGGTATTATATACTCCATGTTCTTTGGTAATGCAGCCTCTACTGGGTTAGTATTATTCTGAGTTGCCCATTGAAGAATCTTGTTCCATTCAAACAAAATTACCTGGAGTAAAGTTTCTTGCTTTTTAAGAAATTCCTCCACTCATAGAAAAGTAGAAGAAGGGATCACTAATTTGGTCCTCTGTATTTTCAGGTAATCATTTACCCAAATAATCCACCAAATCTCCACTTCAGACTCTCACACACAACTGCAAGGGACAATACCCAGAATACCCTAGAACATGCCATGCGGGCGCCTAAGACACTGCCAGTGCCCTGCCACAGTAATGCTCTGCTATTACAAAAAAGTAGTTGTAAGAAGTAGTGTTTGTCATTAATGCTTTGCCAGTCAAAATCCAAGCTATCAAGTACAATGATGATAGCATTTGACTGTGGATGTAGACCTAGGATGGATTTCTGCAGCAAGCTCTTGATTCTTTACCCCTTTTCTGTTCAAATTGTCCAGTACATAACTGTTGAGTCTTGGATGATAGGGTCACCTATCTTGAGGACACCATTAGCACAACATGATGTTAAGCAAAGCAAGCATGATTGAGCACCTCCTTACTTATTTATATAGTGCATCACCAATCTGTAATCTTCAGGATTTTTCTGGGAAGTACTGCATAATAAACTGAAACATTGTACAGACTAGTAAGGCCTTGGACACACATTCATTTGTAGTGCTATAAAGTGCCTAAGCACTTTGTAGCTCTACAAAAATAGATTGCAATAGAGGTGTACACATATGCAAAGTCTCCTAAGTGAAAGGAGTTCTAACTGAAAAAACAGGAATTGGATGCAATCTAAAAGTTGGTCTCCAGCTGGGACCCTTGATCAATCATCCACATACATGTAGATGAAGCATCTCTGTTCCCCTCAGCAACTACCATCAGACATTTAGTAAACACTCTTGGTGCCATGGGGAGTCCAGAAAGTTTGGGGGCCCTGATATGAGTCTTAGATGCTTTCTGTGCACTGGATGGATAGCAATAAAGAAGTGTACATCTCGCAAGCAATTGATCCATTTTGAGTTTGAAGAGGCAAGCATTAACCTTCTGCTTCAGAGGCAGTATGTGTATTTTTGAGCCTCCTTAGATCCAGGAAAGGATGAAGAACCCCTTTCCTCTTCAGAATGAGGCAATGCCAGCAGTAGAAGCCTCCTCTCCTTTGCTCCTGTGGAATCTCTTCTATGACACTTAGATGAAGCACGTATGATTGTGAAATGGATCTTGTTAGAAAGATCCCTGAAAAATGATAGCGTGTTTGCACTTAGGACAGAATGAAATGTAGTAGCCATGAGTCACAATCTCTAATCCTCATCTGTCTGATGGCAAGGCAGATTGTTCTGGGAAATGGAGTGAAATGACTTCCAAAGATTATATTCCCTAGACCTGGTCTGATACACTTTACCAAACCTGCTCACAGACTATAGGAGCATAGCACATTGGCAAAGAAGTGGAAGGCTGGTGCCTCCTGTTTCATCGCAGGCACTTTTTGGCATGATATCCTTTCTGCCTGGAGTGATAAAATAGAGCTTACTGCCTTGACAGTAGCTGAGGCTGATGTAGCTTGAAGTATGCAGGAGGAACTTAAATGTCTAGACACCACATGGTAGCTTCAGAGTCCTTCAGTGAGTGAAGTGTCATCTGTTTGTTGAACAGGTCTGAGTACTCAAAGGACTACTTATCAATTGGGGATGCATTTTTCAGACCCTAAATGATTGAATCATGATGCTTGTTGCATGGTCACTATGCTGGCCACAAATCTGGCTAGTGTCAAAAGCATCCATTGCCACTGTCATGGCCACCAGTTGATCTTCTTTAATTATGTTCTTAAGTTTCTCTGTACTGTCATGAAAGGTTTAGCAAGAAGATTATTACTTTTTCCCATGTTGGAAAATGTATAAATGACATAGCTGTTCACTGCAGGTAGCTGTAATGAAGACAAAGAACATGATTTCCTCCTTACACATCCTCATGGAGAGGGATAAGGATACCCAGAGCTTCTGCTTGAAATCTAACATTCATATCTGCTACTTGAGAAATGTTGTTCCTGACAATCAATCATTAATGCACAGCAGTGAGAACAGGAGATCAGAAGCAGATTGGAAGATTCTCTAGGACTGTAAGCAAGTCTAGCCTGAGGTAACAAGTATCAGTCAAACATTTGAGAGATTCTGCCTTACTGCCCCTTGTGGTAAGAGAGAAATAAGAAACTGTTACCCTGCTCTCAATGCTTTCATATAGGGGCATGAGACAGTAGGAGCCCTGACAAACACTGCTAACCAAACCATTGAGCCTTGTGCATGTGAGGAACATGCACACCTACAGTGTGGCCTATACTGACACATTTGAAAGAGAATCAAAACACTTCATGAATTTGTACTTGACAGACATTATTTGCTGTTCACTATTTATTATTCATTATACACTGGTTAGCCATTTATTATTCACTTTTCTCTTGTTAAGAGTTTTAGTTGTCTATTCAAGGAAGAGAAGCAATCCCATTTAAGCAGTCTTATGTCACAGATAACAAATAGCAGATAGCAATTCATCATCTGAATGGAAAGCAGTTCGCAATCCATCATCTGAAAATTCTGCACTTCAATGTGAGCCTCAACAACCATACCACTTTAATATCTCTTTTATCTGGAGATCTCAAAACACTCCCCAATGACAGATGAGTCCTACTATGCCGATAGTATATACCAGGAAAATGCAGTACAGCAAGATTAAGCAACACAAAGTCAGTGAGATTCAGGAATAGAACCTAAAGCTTCCTGATACCGATCCATTCAGTCCACTAAACCAAAATTGCCCCATTTTCACAACACCATACTCTGATGTCATAAGAGACATACAGAATTTGTTATCAATTCCCTGAAGGTCCAGGCAAAGAAAGAAGCTGAGTAGCAAAGGAGAATTAATGCCTTCGCTGAAAACACAGAATCTTATAATAATAGCAATGGGAAAAAATAATACATTTTCTAATATAAGTGGGTTTTTTTCCAAATTTGATACAGTGTTTTAAATCTGCTCTCATACTGCTCTCCCATAGATACTGAGGAGCATTTTTGATAGATATCAAATATTGACTTTTCACAGTAGATCAGCCTGACGTGAATTAGCACAGATAGGTCTATAATTTGGATGCTCTGGAAAAAGTCATATCTTAAAATAACCCTAAAATATGCCACTCTGGCTGGTCTGTGCCAGCAATTTTTATTCTGATTACTCACCATGGTACTATCCCCTGTTTAGCTCTGCTAGTGGCAGCAATATGAGGAGCCTGACTGTAAACCATCCAACTGCTCACAGCCTGTGGCCATATTGTACCAGTACTCCTACTATGATTGAAGTTTGTGGGTGTAGCATCCAGGATACCTCAGCGCCCTGGACCAAGGTAAAGAATAGTTGTAAGAAATACACTTGCATTTTAAAGCTTGGTGTTTCTTTTTAT
The DNA here is from genome assembly GCF_030867095.1 of Alligator mississippiensis. NCBI lineage: Eukaryota > Metazoa > Chordata > Crocodylia > Alligatoridae > Alligator > Alligator mississippiensis. Next base: position 192,763,566 of record NC_081824.1, on the reverse strand, counting down.
ATTAAAATCCATTTCCAGGAACTTTTTGTTTTAAAGTAGATAGTGTGCAGGTTTGGCATAAACACTATTCTGAAAGAGCCCACACAATACCTGTTAGTTCCAGCTGCTAGAATACAGGTGTATCGCATCTTACACGCATTTAACTTGCATGAATTCAACTATACGCAGGGTGGGGCTTGGGTTTGCACGTGGCGCTGCCGCTTACCTGGAGGCCCATTATGGCAGTGACAGCCACTGCCTCCAAAACCTCCCGCTGCTGCCCTAAAGCCGTGCCCGGAGCTGTGTGGCCAACCGCCGGGTGGCAGTGGCAGCATGGTGGTGGCCAGGCAATACGCAGCCATCCCCACCACCACCCCGTGCTGTGCTGCTGCCACCACCCGCACAGCACTAAGCACTGCGCCGCGTGCAAAGTCAAGCCCTGCCCCACCTCCCACCCCGTGTATAGTCGCCGATTTTCACCTTATGCAATTTTCACCTTACATGCTGACTTCAAAACCTAACCCCCGTGTAAGATGTGATTCCACTGTACTTCCTTGGACCAAATGAAGGAATAAGTTAGAATAGACTTAAGATAGCTCTAGTTTATACCTAAGGTTGAATGGAACTTCTAACTGGCCACTGAAAAGAGAAATTTCAAAATTAGCATAAAGTCAACTTGGCCTCTCTATCTCAGACACTGTACCCAGCACAGCTCATTCAGAGCTGAGAACCAAAGATGGAAACTTTAATATAGGGTTACTGTTTGTGAGAGACAATCCTCAGAGGTTTGGCAATTAGTTCAACTTGGGTAATCACCTCTAAGTTCAGCTGCTTAGCTGAATTATCCAAAGCAAACAGCTGTTGATGTTCTATCGTTACACAAAAATAAATTTAATTTTTTTTTAAGTGATTAAAAATAATCTCAGTATGCCGACTTTGGGTCCAATTCTGCATTCCTTAGTCTGTTCAGCCAAAATTCCCATTTAAGTTAAGAGGAGGCTCACCTTAGCAGACAGGGCAAAACCTTATGGTTTTTAACTGATCACACAATGAAATAGTTTAAAATCTATGTTGGCTTATTTGTCTTGTACCCAGAATGTGGTAGGCACTTTATTGGTATGCATAACCTATAAGATAGTACATTGAGAAGGGGAAGGAGAGATACAAAACAAATTCCAAAACTTAAAGCTAGATTCCAAAAGTTTCTGTATACGGCCATAAATTAATTTAGGCTCACATTAAACTCAGTCCAGGTTTAGCAAGAGGTTTGTAAGACCTGGCCTAAATTTTGGTTTAGTAAAAAAGTCTGAAGCCAAGCAAGTTTCATCTTGTTTCAAGGTTCATTAAAAAAAAGGAAAAAAAAAGGAGGAGTCAGACAAGATATGTGTATAGCTCTATGTAGTTCTCAAATTATAATCATAATGAAAGCCATGGACTAATGCCACAGAGAGCATACACCCTGGTGCTGAAAAGCACAGTTGGGTTAAGCACATTCATTTTTTCATGGGTTTGATGCTGCTTTGTCTAGTAGATATATACATGTATCAGTTGCAGTGAAATGTGTTCTTGGTTTTTATCAAGTACAATATGTATGTGACCTTCTAAATAATTGGGAAACAAAATACTTCATCATAGAGTATATCAGAACATGTAGCCAGACTCCACAGATTTTCCCACAAATATTGTCTGCCCTGAAGCCTAGTTCCAAAAAATGAAGGGATGATAAAGTATTTGCACTATAGTAAGATAAATGCACAACAGCTGGAATGTGAGAACTGGCACCAGAGGGCTTTTGCCAGCAGGCCAAGGAAAAGTGTATGAAGCAAGTAGGAATGAAATTACATGCCTTGTCTGTCCACACTGTGTAAGAACCTGAAGCCAACAAACCCAGAGTGATAGAGCAGTAATTCATCATTGTAAGAGAGGCAGTTTACAAAGAGCACTAGAAACTTTGAAAGATATGTAGCACATTGATTGAATTCTCTGAATATTATTTTATTATTATGGAAACAACAAGTGAAATTTAATTATATACTCCTCAAAAATCATTAAACATTAGTGCTGCCTCCACCCTTCCTGATTGCTGATTTTTATCACCAAAATAAAATGCTTTCAGCTGAAAGGCTAATTAACAGAGTCCAGGTTTTCTGCCTGTTCATATCACAGGAAAAGTCAAGTGAAGCACTGCTACAAATACTCACAAGGATTACTGCTCTGCACTGTCTGATATAGAATAAAAGAACACTTGTACTTTCTTGTTTGAAAGCTTTGTTTCTGCCTCTCTGTTACACACACACACACGTGCATGTGATCTAGCTAAAAAAATGATACAATCATACGTAGGCACCCAAATTCTCCTTGGAAGAATTTAGGTGGAAGTTTTGGATGACTGGAAAAATGATATAAGGCATGCATTCCTCTGAATCCTTTCAGACAGAATGAACTTGTTCTTCCTAGTACAGTGACATATTATGGACATGTGAGAATTTTTTATCTGCTATTTTGTCTCTTGGTGTACTTGAGCTCCATGAAAATTCTACTACACAGAGGGCATGTCTACACATGCACATTTACTGTGCAGTAACCAAAATTACTGCGCAGTACGGACAGGCATCTACACGTGCATGCCTGTACTGCACAGTAAATATGGCAACTTATACTGACTTGAGCATAAATTTGATACCTGCATTATGCAGGTATCAGATTTACGCCCAATTAATTACTGCACAATAATGAACATGAGACTCCTTACTGTGCAGTAACACTGTGTGTGGACCGACTTTAGACTAACTTTAGTCCCTGCATGTTTAGGTGCTGGCCTATTCCCATACTGTGCAGTAAATTACTGTGCAGTAAATTTAAGCTGGCATAAATGCACATGTAGATATGCACAGAAATCTGGCGATTGAAATAAAAAAAACAATCATATAAACCAAGTTAAAGTGGAAAGGAAGAGAGAGTATAATATTCCCTGACTGGGAAGGTTTCAAACAGTTACAGGGTCAAAATGAAGTCAAAAGGAATGTTATCATATACTTTACAGATCCAGAGTTTTACCTGTGTAGACTGATTCCACATAGTTGAAGTCAGCGGCAGTTTTACCACAGGCTTCAGCGGGTCCAGAATCAAACCCCTTTAGAACTGATAGTTTGGGTGGATTTCTCCAGCTTTTCTCCATCATCATTAATACATAATTCATTGTACCAGATACCATGGAAAATATCTATTTCTATAATTTCCTAGACCAGTGAAGGTCAACATGTGGCATGTGTACCACAGATGGCATAGAAGCATCTGTCTTTGACACATAGTGGTTAATAGAGGGAGGAGGGAGTGCAGTGGCAGAAAGGACAGGGAGCAAAAAGCAAAGTAGCAGGTTAGACGGGGAGCACAGCGAAGGAAGAAGAAAGCAGAGCAGCAGGTCAGACAGGGAGCACAGGGCTGGGAGCAAAGCTGTAGATTGAGCAGGAGGAGAAGGTCAGAGTAGCATATTGGGAGTGTGCAGAGTTAATTTGTGGCATGCCTGCCAAAACGGTCTGCCCTCACTGTCATAGAACTAGAATCATCAATATTAGAGTAGCTCTAAGGTACACGCACAAACGTGGCCTTTTCTTCTTGGTAAAATAGTACATATACATCTCAATCTCAATTGTTCACTGCCACTGTAAATATATATTCTGTTTAAGAAATCTGAAGGCTACAATTGTTAATTTATTATTTTAACAGATATTTGTTTTTACTCTGGCATCTGAGTTTTACCAGGTTGTTTCTAGACTACAGAATATTTTTTAACAAACAAACAAAAAAAAGTACAATGACATGAAGTGACACATTGCACCACTTTCATATTAGCGCCTGGATGCTTCACATGACTAAGGCCTGACTCTGTATGTCCTTTACCTTTTGCGCTGCGCGTGTTACCACTGAAATCACTGGGACTGCTAAATGAGTGACATGAAGAATGTGCACATATGTTGGCAGGACTGGAGACTTAAGGGATCAGCTCCTCAGCTGGATTCAGTTCAGTGGAACTGTCCTAATATTACACCAGCAGAAGATGTGGCCCATTTTTTTTTCTAACTGTATTTTTCAAAATTGTCTTTGATTAATATATCAGCTTCATGGAGAAAATGTTTGTATCCTGCCATCATATTTTGAAACTCAGAACTGATATATAGCCATGAAATATAATTGTGGTCATTTCTGAGGTTTTAAGACAATACTGTTCACCGCAGAACCCAAGCTCTGCATTAATGTGAGGAAACACACAAAAACACTACAAAATGCATTTCTTGCCAGATCTTTCCATACTGTGTAAAGTACAGAAATATTTTCCTATATGAAAATGGTGTAGTTTAATTATTTGGATCTTGTCCATTTTGTTTCTTTTTGTACTAGAATAACCTTTCTTCCCCCTTTGGTGGGGTAGAGAATTTATGGGGTAGAGAATTATATAAAAACAATGATGATAGATCCATTGTTATTTGATAATGCCTGAAATTTCTTCATTTGCTGTACTAATGTTTCAGTTTCCAGGCATTATCAGATGTCTATTCTTGGTTGCCAGATGTTATTAATTCAATAATTGTCATCTCAGCCATTTATACTTTTGTACAGTACATGCCCATATAAAAAACAATTAAGGATTTTTTTTTTTTTGTGCAAAAATCTTGTTGGTCTAATAAAAGATATCATCTCTACTACAAGTCCTGATTGCCATATAAAAAACATAACTTCAAACAATGAGCCAGTAGCTATTGTATATAAATGAAGTATAGTACGTGTCCCTCAAACAAATGAACTCATTCAGATTGGCTCAGTAACTTCCTAAGTGTACTTGGGAGAAAAACAAACTGTGCAAACTCAATGACTATTGTGTTGTTTTCATTATCTAGGAAAACCCAGGTTGTATTTCATTGTCCACAGCATCATACAAAGAAAAATGGAAATAAATTAGAGTTCTATAGCAAAACGACTTGCATTTACCCTTAAGACTATACACTGGGCACATTTACACATGCACCAGACTGCACAGTTGTTATTGCTCAGTCATTTAGTACTTGTTTAGCAAGTATTAAAGGACTGTGCAGTAACTGCCATTATGAAGCAGTCCCAGGAGCACATGGGTCATTTCCAACCCTACTGTGGAGGGCCTGCAACCACCTGCAGACACCACCGGCGGCAGTGGCCAGCGGCAATTGGGGACTGCCCACAGATGTGGATGGCAGTGTCGGGGGGCAGGGAGGGGAGGTGAGCAGCGACTGCCCACAGGCACCACCAGCAGTGTCAGCAGTGCCTTTTTGCAGGGGGTGTACTGCCAAGCTCAGGGGGTGCACATATACCCGTGTGCACCCCCTACACATCGCCAGTGTCTGAGCCATGATAAGTATTCTTCCATGATTCCCCTCTAGTTCAATTTCTGATACAAGGCTTAGCCATAAAATAATAATGACTGTGCCTTGAGTGCTTGCACACACTGAGGAAAACATCCAGACCACACTGTGTCTCTTTGCAGAAGCCTACTAAATTTTAGACCCGTCCCCTCAACGTGGAGAAGACTAAAGTGCTCTATCAGCCTTCTCCAGACCATAACTGTGATTCCCCTCCTCAAATTACCATCAAAGAAAAGACCCTGAAGATAGTCAATCATTTCCCTTACCTCAGTAGCCACCTCTCTCAGAGAACAAACACTGATGAAGAGATCCAGCACAGGATGCAATGCACAAGCATTTCCTTTGGGAAATGGCTTAGGTGTGTTTTTATTGATTGCAATCCCTGGAAAGGCACCAAGATCCAGATCTACAATGCAATAATCATCTCCACTCTCCTATATGGATATGAAATATGAATGATCTGCCATTGCCATCTCATGAACCTAGAGAGGTGTCACTGATACTTCTGGAAAACACTCTACATCAATTGGAAACATCACTGCACAAATGCAAGCATCCTTACTGAAACGAATATTACCAGCATTGAGTTGTTGATCTGCAAGCACCAACTTCACTGGACCTGGACATTATGTGCTGATGTCCAGCTCTTGACTCCCAATATGAGTGCTCTACTTCCAGCTTAGCTACAGCCTGAGGTCTCAGAGGGGCCACAGAAAATGCTATGACAGGGATAGGCAATTACTTCAGCTAGAGGGCCACTTAATGAGTTTTGGTGAGATGTCCAGGGCCCCGCACCTTGACTGATGCCCTGCCCCTTGGTTGCCATCTTAGGTCCAGAAGTTCCACCCCCTAAACCCTGACCTTTGCCACTGGAAGTCCCTTCCCTTGCCCCCAGAAGTGCTCTTTGGGTGGGGCGGGATTGCCTTCTTGGAATGGGAAAAATACCAAATAATATACTAAAAGTCAAACATCTACTATAACTTATTTTAATTTTATTTCAAATAATATTTTTGTCCTGATTTATGTGCGTTTGCCTAGTGTATATAGAGGTGATTGCACAAAAGTTCAAAAATAAAGTCTTACTTTTGTATATTGTGTATGGGGGTATGTGGGAAATATGTGCGGTGTGTATGTGGGTGTGGGGATTGTGAGGTGGTGTGGCTGTGTGTGGGAGGTATAGGGTATGTTGGGGGTGTGGTAATGTATACAAGTCAAGAGGGTGTGGAGGGGTATGGTCAGGGTGTATGTGTGGATATGAGAGAGGTTGGGGGGACAGGACGCTCCACACACCCTGACGTGGTGCACAGCCCCTGCTGCCAGCAGCAGCAGGAGCAGGTGGTGGGCCCTCAGGGTGCTTGGGGCCCACACAGGCACAGCCGCATGGTGGCACATGGCTCCAGCCAATTCTGGAAGCTGCATGTGGCAGCAAGGAGTGAAGCCAGTCCAGCCTACCTCTATCATGTGGGGATCACATGCAGCTCCCAGGAATCATGCATCACCAGGGGGAAGCCACATGCAATGGAGCCAGCTGCCATCCCTGCTCCATGTTTACTTGCGGAGTCCTGGGACCTGCACATGGTGGCAGGGAGCGGGGCCAAGTCACCGGCTCCATTACATGGGGCTTCCCCCCCAGTGGCGTGAGTCCCAGAAGCTGCATGTGAGCCCCATGTGATAGAGGCAGGCTGATCTGGCCCTACTTCTTGCTACCACGTGCAGCTCCTGGAACTGGCTGGAGCTGCACACTACTGGGAAGCTGTTCCTGTGTGGGCCACAAGCACCCCAAGGACCTACTGCCTGCTCCTCTTGTTGCCGGTGGTAGCACCTGTGTGCCATGAGGGTGGCATATGGGGGAGTTCCCACCCTCCTCACAGTCACTACCACATCTTTCCCACCTGAGCTCCATGCTCTCAGTGCCCTGTTGGGTGCAGGCTCTGCACTCCCACCAGCCCCAGCCCCAGACTCTGCACACCTGCATCTTGTCTCAAGCCGGCACTGCAGCAGGGACACGAGGAGGAACCGCTGAAGGCCATGGAAGCCAAGCAGGTCCCCCAGCAGCTGCAGCAGTGGCAGCAGCAGCCCTGCCTGGAAGCTGTGCATCCTAGCCAGGGCCAGGGCCCTCCCACTCAAGAGAGTGGAAACAAAGTACATGGGCTGGAAGGGGTACAATTAATTGGTGGGTGCCCCTGAGGTGGATGAAATCACCTGGTGGGCTGGATCCGGCCCATAGGCCATATTTTGTCTGCCCCTTTGCTACAAGGACACATTAAAGTCATACCTCAAAGCAGACGCCAACATCAAGAGTTGGGAAAAACTAGCTGCCAACTGACTACAATAGCACTGCAATCTCAACCAATGGCAACCCATTTCAAAGTAAAGCATCTTGCCCTGAAAGCAGACAAAAGAGAGCAGAGAAAGAAAAAGGAGAAAAATCCTTGCTACAGCCTACTCTCCCCTGCAGAAAGACCTGTAACTTCTGTGGACTGATCTGCGACTCAAGGGTTGGACTCAAGTCACCTCAAGACTTTTAAATTGCCCCATCAATGAACTCTGGTAGAGATCATCCTTGAATCAATTGCATATGACACAATTTAAAGAGACACAATAAGAATCTGTTGAAACTAAAAAGATATTTAGTTCATGGTAAGGACATCCTGCTTAGATGATTTAATCTATACCTCTTTTTTTTTTTTACAGAAATCTTCCCTACCACATATTCCTCACGGATGTTCAGCTGCCACTGACAAAAAGCCAAATGATGCTGCTAAGCAGACAAAGCTATTCTATTGATATTAGGCCAGCATTAAGTAAGCTAGGAACTGTAAAAAACCCTATATTGTTATTGCAAAAATAAATAAATAAATAAACACCTTAGAAAAATTATGATATGGGGTTTGTTTTTAAACCTGCAATTAGATTTCTTTTCTGAGCACTGAAAAACAAAACCCTATTTGCACTCCATTACAAGATGTCATCTTGACTGCAGCCTGCATTATAATATAATATAAACTGCAAGCCGCCAACAGAGATGATCCAAAATAAGCAATTCACTGCAAATCCACAAATAGAAAAATTAGGGCTTACAATTTTTTCTGGAAATGGTCTAAAATTAGGCATTTTTGCTGAAAAGCTTTTCTCAACATTAAAGCACCACAGACTTTACAGCACATGTACTAAATGGCTTTAAAATCCCTTATCTAAACAAATCTGCAAGGGTGGGGGAATCTCTTTCTACATTTAATAATCATTGGTTTATGGAATCATCCATTTTCAGCCTCTGAGCAAAAACCATGGATAAACTGTAGGCCCTAAAGGACCATATGAAGACCATAAAGTTCTGTGGTAGAGAACTAATGGTCCACTAAAGGTTTTTGGTGTCAAATCTTGATTATTGGCCAAATGCAAGTCATTCCACCCTAGTCCTACAAGACACCTAAATAAACATGCTGCACAGAAGGGATTAGCTGGTGTAATCCTCAGAACCAGAGCCTTTACTCATGTAAGTAGTTCCTATGAGTAAGTATACTTGGTAAGAAAGAGAGAAATTGTATTCTACTGCTGTCCTTGGAGCCTGTTCTCCCTGTGCATGGGAGTCAGGCCTACTGATCTGCATAGTAGTGGATAGTAGGGGTGTGCAAAGTGGGCCCTATTTGATTTGGATTTGGCCCCAATCAGGGTTCCCCAATGATTCAATTCATTGATTTGGAGCACTGTCCCTGATTTAAATTTGGCTGAATCCAAAACTGAAGATTTGATGCTGATTCGGACATAGACACAGATTTAAATGTTTTTCTACATACCTTGAGGTACCAGCACAGCTTGTGAATGCTGCGATGCTGGGGTGCATGGAGCATCCCACAGGAGTGCAGGGGAGCCCCCCTCCCACGTGCTCAGCAGCTAACCCAGAAGTAGACTGGAAGTACTTCCAATCCACTTCCAGGTCTGCCAGGGAGCATGCTGGGGGACCCCCCTGCACCTCCCAGCTCAACCATCAGTTGTGGGGAGACCCCAGGTGCCACCCCCAGACCCAGGAGGCACCAGTCACCAAGCTGGTGCCCCCAGCACGCTCCCTAGAGGACCCAGAAGTGGACCAGAACTGCTTCTGGTCCACTTCCGGATCTGCTGCTGAGCACACTGGGGAGCCCCCTGCGCATCTGTGGGACACTCCATGCACCCCAGCACTGCAGTGTTCATGCGCTGCCTGCTACCTAGAGGTATGTAGAAAAAACATTTAAAGCTGTGTCTGTGTCCGAATCACTGAATCTTTCTGAATCTCTGAATTGATTCGGAGGGTTCCGATTTGATTCAGAGAAATTAAAGGGTCCTCTGATTTAATTCAGATTCAGAGATTTGGCCACCAAATTGGGCCAAATCTGCACTGAATAGAATCAGGGACTGAAGCTTCGCACAGCCCTAGTGGACAGAACATACATAACATCCCAGCCCAGATCCATCAAACTTCCAAGCTCTGCTGTAGGCTATTTTGGAGAGAGACCTTAAAAAGATCTCCTGCTAGTGCAAGGCCTGCTAGTACATCTAAGGCCTCCCTTAAACATGAGTGAGGGGAGTAGGGCTTCATTTTGTTCTGCTCTATAATTAGTGACCTAATTTACTTGTGGTGAAAGAAAGCAATTTTCATGGCTCGGTCACAGCCCAAAGAGCTGATTTCATGGTCATTTCACAGCAGCCCTGACCCTTGGCACTGATTGGAGAGAGGCCCCAGAGGGGGAGGGATAGGGGGGTGGCTGCCATCATGACTACTGGCTGCCCTTCATGAGGCCCCGCCCCTCAGCACAGATTGGTGGAGATGCACGAGGAAGTAGCCACCATCTTGGGTGCTGTCCTTCAAGCCACCCCACCAGCAGACACCTTCCCCTCCCAGGTTGGCTACAACACCAGGCCACAGCAGCAGTGAGGACCACTGGCTCCCACTGGGGAGACAGAATTTTATTTTTATTAAGTTTTTTTTGCTTGCTTTGGTTGATTTCCTGGGAAATCACGGCCAATGCCATTTTTCACTGCTATCACAGAGATTGCTGTTTTTGTTTCTGTGAAAATCACAAAACCACGATTTAAGTAGGTCCCTAACTATAACAGCTGATTTTAGGCAAATGCATTTCTTAGTCCTCTACTCTTTTCTGTATATCTCCTATCATTTGACAATCTTAATACTGCTTTGTTAATCTGTTTTTGCTTTTTCTGCTTAGCTTGACTAAATGAAGATCCCAGTGCTCAATGCTCTTCTTCTCTATCATGGAAGACTATCTCTCTGATCTTCCAGAGAAGAGGCTATGCTTCTACCATTATACACCTTCTCAACAAAGAGTTTACTACCCTTCTTAGGGCCAGACAGCTCCACTGGTGAACACACAGAGTGAAGTTACCTCTGCACCCCATTAGGAGTGCACCCCATTAAGACTGCTTAGTCTTACATAAGGGTCAAGTAGATTTGTAAAACTATTTAATAGGGCCACACCTTTTCTTGTTATGCCTCCCATGCAGGGAATGGCCACAGCAAATGTTCTTGCACTCCAAGAGGAACAGAACAACTTTCCAGGGGTAGTCTCAGTGGGCGCCTATACAAGAGAATGGAGGCTGCTCCAACATGCTAGAATTCTGCTCAGAGTGTGTTGGAGCAGACTTGATTAATTAAGCCTGCTGAAGCATGGCAATTGCTGCACTCCATCAGTCTGCTGTGTCTCATGTATCAGTGTCCCTAAACTTAAAAATCGTAGTGGGGACACTTGAACTCAAGTTCTTGGAACTGCTCCAGCTAAAGCACCACCTCCCCACCTCCAGAGCATATGTAAAAGTGCCCAGAAGTAGCACTACACTCTACAGAAGAGCACTAAGAAGATGGAGCAGTGGTCCCCTTCTCTCTGCCAACAGGCAGAATTAGCCAGGCTCATAGAGAAAGACATACTTCTTCCACTGCATCCCTTGGTTGCATCATATAGCTTTCCTCCTCAGCTCAGGACTGCCACTGAAAAACAAGCCCTTCCTAACTCATGAAAAAACAACATACTATCACTAAATGGCCAGATTCACCATATTAAAAAATAGTGTTGTACAACTCATTTGTACCACATCATTTGTGTCCAAATTTTACATGTTGAGATCTGTGACCTGACGGTAATTTAGAAATGGCCATTTCTATAGTTATGTTTGAGTTAATCCTGAACCAGATTTCTTTAGACACTGTGGACGTGTCTCCACAAGTGGGAAGGTGCGTTTCTCCAAGGACAAACAGCGGCAGCATAATGTGTGCTGCTGCTACTTGCCCCTGAGAAATGCCCATGCCACACATACTCTGGCATGCAACTTTGCCCCAGGTGGGGTAGGGGAGGCTGGGGCTAGCAACTGTGCTGGCCCCAGAAGCCTCACCTGGGGTCCTGAGGGCCCCTGGGAGCTGCAGCCATGGTGATCCTTCAGCAGGGAGCCTGGCCAGCCAGGCTCCAGTTTTGAGCAGTGTGCACTGCCACCAGTTGTTCCTTCCTGTCTTTTTTAGGCACGAGTTTTTTTGACCCTGGGAGATCCTCATCAAATTCTCATGTGCAGCACTGCATATTGCACGCCCACGCTCGTTTGGATGCATCCTATATTGTTACGAAAAAGGCAGGTTTAAAAAAAAAAACCATGTAAGTGAATTAGGAGCTTACATCAAATTCTCAAAAGTAACTTGGGCACTTTAGAAGAGGCATTTAAGGCCCCTAACATAAAAAATAAACATAATGGGATTTCTAAAACCAAGGTGTTCTTTCAAGAATTTGATGAGGTATCTATTTAGGTGCCTGTAGATGCAAATCTCTTTAAATATCTGGGCCCTGGCCTGAAGACGTCCAGTTTTACTAGCAGAACTTTGACTGCCTCTGCATCAGAGCCTGCCTGTAGCAGTATGGCCCCACCCTCTGCCAGCAGAGTTATGCTACCTCTGCTGTGTGTAGCAAGGTCTCTGCAACTGCCCTGCAGCCAGCATATACAGACACTCCCATTCTTTCACCTAGCTGGTAAAGTCCACTGAGCAGCTGGTGCCTTCCCAAAATGCACTTCATGTTCTGGAAGCTTAACTCCTAAGTGGAGCTGTGCAGAGCCACTGGAAACATTTGAATGTGTACACGGTCTGTTCGTTTGCTAGGGTTGCTGCTATCTCCCACCAGTCCTGCTGGCAACAGCAAGAAGGTATTGACATAGCCTAAGACACTTTTGAAAACAGGACTTTGTCATTTTGTTAAAAGTCCCACAAAAGCATTTTATTTTTCCTTTGAAGGCTGTTATACTCAAATATCTGAAAAGAGTTTATATGGCTGCAACAACAATTTGCAGAGCATCTTGGACAAAATTAGCAACTTCAGTACCGTATTTCTCAATTGCACAACACTTATGTAAGTTCACCTCGCTGGCTTCAACGCGACAACTTGTATAACAAGGTGACAGACTGAACTCTGTACTACTACACACTGGAAGGGGCTTCTGCCTTGGCTTGCTCTCTCTGTAGAGAATACACAAATATTTGCTAGAAAAAATGACAGTGCCTTTTAATGAAGTACCACCTTGGGCTATTTTTCAGTAATTACCTTTGTGTTAAAAATAAATAAAACTGTTGAAAGACAGGGAAATACTATTATGTATTTTCATACATCATAAATAACAGAAAATGAGACAGATTTGATAGTCTCTAGTAAAGCAAGTGTCTGACACCTTTAAAACTTCATGGATCCAATCCTGCAAAACTCACACATGTGCTTGGCTTTTTTGCATTGTCTTACAGGACTACTCAGCATACATAAGCTAAGCAAGTGTAACCTTTTGTAGGGGTTCAGGGCTAATGTCTGGGTACATACCATTTTAGGATGCACTGCTATTTATTTTATGACGTTTACTTTTTAGTACAGTTTTGTTTTGTTGATTTAACTGAAAGCGTATATTGAATGCTGCACCATTCAGTGATTTAAAGCATACATCATTATCAAAATGACATCTTCTCACAATGATTTTACATCAGACTAATCCTATTGTTAGCAGTGGTGAGACTCCTGTTAATAAAATCAGGTCCGAGTGTTTAATTTTCTCCCTCCCCACTTTTTTTTTTTTTTTTTTAGGGCCTGCTTCAGCTCCCTCTGAAGTCAATGTAAAGACTGCCTCTGCTCTGACTGCAGTGAGAGAAGCCAGGAATTTAAGATAGCATATTACTATACTGTCCTTCCTTCCCAATTGTATTCTCCACAGCATGCTGTGTATTTTCTTTCCTTTCACAAAGGAAATTAAAGAACGCTTTCATCTTTCCTCAGGAATCTTTTTTTTTTTTAAAGGTCTTCAAGAATAGTGCTCTGAGTGAGCTCATTAATGCTTCATTTCAAGTCTCCACCCTCCCCCTCCGACTCTCCCACTCTTTTGTTCCTGTTTATCCTTTATCTTTCATTTTACTGGAATATTTTTGCCCTCTGAGAAAATGGTACATGGGTTGTTTTTCATTTCCAGGGGATATCAGAAGCATAGTTGAGCAACACTGTAAGCAGGGTGCCTGACAGTGCTACAAAAAAAGGCACGATACAAGGGGATGTCCCACTGATTTCCTCATCTGTCTGTCAGCTATCACTGATGGCATTTGTACCCCCTGGCCACCCACCCTCTGATAGGAAAGCAATGCTAAATGTGGACACTTCCTACAGAGGGACTGTCATTGGCTCAGTGTGTAATTTACCTACTGTAACAAAGGGAGGAGGAGAACCAATATATCACATGTCAAAAGGCTAGGGACTTTGGGAAAGCTTTCTGAAAGGGGCTCTCTGTGGGTTTACTGTGATAAGAATGGGGTTGTGACAATCAGGAATGCCATATCGTCTCTTTTCTTAATTCATAATTGCTTTCAAGGAAACACAAGGTAAATGTAAGATTTAAATATTAAAGAAGAAAAAACAAGAAAACATAACATGAGTAACATGACATAGCCTGTTAAGACCCTGGACCTAACTTTACTGTATTAATATAGACTATACTCACCAGTGCAAACAATAGGATTATTTTGATGTAACATTCAATAAACAGTAACTTGAGATATTTTAAATGCATAAAAAATAGAGATGAATTAAACAAGCGCGCCACAGCCAAACTACCTCAAGCTCTGGACTCTTTGAAACCCAAAGCTGGATCCAAATTTTGCAGCTTTATAATATGCTGAGCCAAGTCCTTAGATTATCAACTGCTTTTGCCAAGCATCTGCATGCACTGAATCCAGTTCCAGATGCAATGCAGCAGACTGCATCCATCTCTAGTCCATGTGCTCAAGGAAGCTGACATTTAGAAGTCGCATCATTTCAGACTTTCGACAGTCTGATCCACTCCTGCAGTCCTTCAGGATCAGCCACTTAATATTCCGGGTACTTTGTTTTACAAAGGAAGATTTTTAAATTTAATATTAAAAGTATGTCAACAAGATGTATAGCTTATATGTGCCTCTGGAAGTTTAATATATGTAATAATAGGACATTCTGACATGATACTAGATATCTGCTACCAATCACGTACTCCAGTAGGTGGATACTACAGTTAACTCACCAGGGAAAAAATTTCCCCATGGAAAGATTTTTCTCTGGATTATTGACACAAAGAATGTTTTGGTTTTGGCCACTGAAAAATCACATTTTCAGCTCTCACTTCCTCATTTTATGAAAACCAGAAGAATTTCATTAAAACACAAACATTTCCCACAAAAAAAATTCCACGGAAGATTTTTGCCTAATACGTATCCAAGAGATCTATGCTTCATGTGATCATTATATTTAAAAAACTTGTGTTTAATGTAATAAGTGAGAACTGATTTGTTGCACACTGGAACTGCAAATTTTCATGCATTTGTTACATAAGGCTATTTGCCAAATTAGCAAGTACATTTTTATATCAAATAGCACTTTCTGATTTGTGGAAAACAAGAAAAAACTGTTTGACAAGAAACTTCACCATACTGGTATCACCTGCTCAACTATTAGTTCCAATTAGTCTCCCTTTTGCCAGTGCTTTTGGGTATATAAGCAATCCCAAAAGATCTGTTTGGAAAAACTTGCCACATTCCCACACCTCTAACAATTTTTCATTATGCCTCAGGGTTATTCTACACAGTCTTTGCATTGTCCTGTGACATCTGTTCATTTTAAAACTGAACTGTTTGATAGCTGCATCTGATGCCTTGTAACTAGTTTCTATTATACTATACCATTTGCTTCATCATGCTCTTTCCTACCATTTAATTTCTCTTTCTTCTTTAGCCAGCACCAAGGATCATACAAATGTATTGTACCACAAAGTCAGGAAACTGCAGTAGTACAGGGAGCTTCACCTTGCACTTTATTATAGCCAGAAGCAGTATATTTTCAACTCTGTACCCAGAGGACTGGCCATGCATAGCTCCCATGAATGCTAATGGGTGTTGTGTGACAAATCCCTGAATAGTGAGCTGAGAGTACAGACTCTGGTAATAGGAGAGAGTGTCTGCCTATGAGGCATAATGGTCACAAAATCTAGCACTGTGAATTAAACACAGGTAAAATGGTATTTTTCCAGCTTCAATATCTGCTCTTGAGGCCCCTCTTCCTGTCTCTGCTGGTTGCACCAAAATGCTAACAACAATAAAACTTCATAGCTTGTTACAAATATGTAACCTTAGAGGACACGGAATTCGATATGGGTTCTTAATGATATTTTAATCTAGCAACCAAAGAGTTAAAAACTATTCTGAAGTTTAGACTGTGAGTTAATTAGAACCCTATGGGCTACTATGTTCCTATTGGCTAGAAGCATCTGGGAACACTAAGAAGTGAAACATCGAGGTGACCCATGGTGCCGTGCACCTGCTGGTCTCCCTGAGCGTGTCCCCAGACTTGTGTAGACAACTGCTTGGAAGGTGGGGGTGAGAATAGTTGCAAAGCTGGTAAGTCTGCTGCTTTAGTGTCAATGTAAAGATATTTTGGTCCAGTGAATTTGGCAGTAGACCAGGAATCTGAAAGCCAGCAATCTCATCCCAGGTCTGCTAATGACTAGCTCTGTAACTAGCCATTTACTTATTCTCCTTCTGCACCTCAGGTTCCCCCATCTGTAAAATGAGGATATCTGTGCATATTGGTAAATCTGTCTGAGATCTACAATGAAAATATTACATATAGACTACATAAATTGCATTCTAACTCCCCTTAGGATGCTCTACTGAGTTTAAGTAAAAGGTAAGCCTTTTGTTAGATTTAAATACATTTATATTCTTTATGGCATAATACCACGGTTCTAATAATTGATAAGTTCTCAAATGTCTGCTTAGTGTTATTTAACTGATTTAAATATTAGTGCACCCCTTAATACTAAATAAATAACGAACAAAGATTTTTTTATTACAAATCAAATCCAAAGCCCACTGGAAGCAACAGGAGTTTTTCTGTTCAATCAGATACAAGTTCATGTTAGTCAAGAAAATTCATGCATATTGGTTAATGTTAATATGTCATTCATCATGATTTTGAGGAATAATGTGGAAAAAAATCAGTAACTTACCTAAAAAAGATCATGAATTTTGTCTTATTTTCTAAACAAGGATTTCTGAAGTCTTGATCATTCCCTAAATTAAATGAACAAGAATTTTTCATGATTCTTTATTTTTCCATAGAACTGTAAGCTTACCTAACCATCTTTTCTTTCAAATGAGCACACGTGGTGACATCCATCTCTTGTAACCATTGACCTCAGGAAGCTAAGAAAACAAACGGTTTCAAAAACACGCTGTGAAATATGGCTGCTGAGATCTCTAACACATTCTTCTCATTTTTCATTAGACTCTTGTAGCTGTCACAGGACAAATCAGCAGGCAGGAAACTGCCGGCCATGCTTGCACAAGGCAGAAGGACTGTTGTGGAATGACATTAGAAATATTAAGTATATTCTCTGGGCCCCATTCTGATCTCCATAGACAGGGATAAAGTGAACAGATTCAGAACACGGGTTCCCCAAATTACTCTGGGAAAACAGAATCATCCTTCTTATGCTCCCTCCGACTACAAAACACCCAGGGGGAAACTCCAAGGGGTTAAGTAGTGTAGGGCCCATTTGGCTACTAATATACCATGCTGCATGTATCCTATTTTAAGTGCCCATTAAAAAACCTTCAGGCAATGCAATCATCTAATCCACCTTCAGAGCAGCCAAGACATTAGTCCCAATTTTATAAATAAAAAACTCTGGTCTACTATTAATTGTGGGGCACTCATCCTCCATCTGGACAATTTCTAGATATGCCAAAATTTCTATGAATTCCAGCTTAAAATTAATATTAATTTAATATGTAATGGAAGTATGTTATTTGTTACTTATTATTTATTGTTATGAATCTTTGACTCTGTTTATATTACATTAATGCCCACAGGCCTCCACTACGATCAGCCCTCCTTCACGCTAGACCCTAAATAAGGGGTGGTCAAAATACGGCCCATGAGGCAGATCCATCTTGCCAAATGACTAAATTTAGCCAGCAGCTGCCCCCACAACACTTCTCATGGGGCCAAGACCCAACTGCTCCTGCCAGGGTAGCCCATACTGCCCTCCCACTGGCACCCACCAGCCTGGGCCCCAGCCAACATGCAGCTTCTGATGGGGCTGTTCCCCGTGCAGCTGTAGCTGGCTGGGGGATGCTGTGCTCCCCTTACTTTCAGCAGGAGCAGCATGGCTGATGTTTCTCACCCCAACAAACTCACCTGGAGCAGGGCAGCAGGGACAGGAGCAAGAGGAGGAGCTGCTGGTGGAGGTGAGGAGCAGAGCAGCCCCTGGCTAGCTGCAGTTTCACCAGGAACAGCCCCACCAGGGTCTGTGCACACTGGCCAGGGCCCAGACCCATGAGGCTTCTGCTCCCCTCAACTCCAGCTGTGTCTCCTCCTCCTGCCCCTACTGCACTGCTCCAGATTGGGGAGGGGTGGGGGGGGGGAGCTCCAACATGCGGAGCTCCAACTCCTAGCTGCCTTCCACCTGCTCCACATGCCCAGTGTGATGAGCAGCCACCTGTGGGAGGGTGCAATGGGTGGAAGGTGGCTGGGAGCTGGAGCATGAGCCCAGCAGGCAGAAGCCATCCTGCTAAAGCTTCCCTCTACCCGCCTGCCCACCCAGAGTACTGTAGAAGGGGCAGGGGCAGGAGCTGCAGCTGGAAGCAAGGGGAGCAGAACAGCCCCATCAGCCCTGACCAGCACTTGCAGCTTCCAGTGGGGCTGTTCCCAGTGAGGCTGCAGCTGGCCAGGTGCTGCTCTGCTACACCACCTCGAGTGGCAGCTCTTCTTCCCACTCCTGCCCCTGATGTGTCACTCTGGGCAGGTGGGTGGGGGGAAGCTTCCAACGGGGGCAAGGGGAGCAAAGCAGCACGTGGCCAGCTGCAGCCACACCAGGAACAGCTCCACCAGAAGCTGTGCGCTGGCCGGGACACAGGCCAGGACTGGGGACGGGGCTGGCAGGTGTGAGCGGAAGCACAGTGCAGGCTGCTCGGGCAAGGCTTGGCCCCATGCAGAGTGCCACCGGGGCAGCCACAAACCTTGCAAGCTCTGCTGTACATGCATGCCCCCCTCCTCCCACTCCTTCCCCCCATCCCTGACTGGCTCCCAGACAGCCCACCCACACACTTGGCCTGCCTCACCGCCGCCCCCCCATCCACCCAATAAACACACTCCCCACCTCCTTCACAGGGCAGGTGTCGGGACCCAGGGCAGCCGGCCAGCAGCTCTCCCTGACTCCCACCCGGGCAGATAAGGGTCCGGGGCCTTAGAAGGCCGTCAGGTGGGTACTTGTGATGCTTGGAGTGGAATTAATTAGGCGGATGCTTATCGGTTGCAAAGCAAGATTGTTTACTCACGTCAAGGCGGTGTAAGACGGAGGTCAGAGATACTTAGTTAGTTACAGCTTAGAGATCGTCGTTCAGTCGTTCTGCAGATATATATATACGGGCCGGCGGTCGGCTTATCGGGCATGCGGGGCAAGGGTACGCCAGGGAGGTCGTGGCGGGAAGACGCTGACAACTGATCAAATTGTCAGATTTACTCCAAGGTGTGGGCAGAGTTGTCTTCCACTTTGCGAAAAATGTAAGCGGGTTTTGTTTGTATGATAGCCAATTGTTTTTCGCCACGTCATAAATCTAATTAGAATCGCCAATTATCTAGCGGTCTTTGCTAGGGTGTTATTTTCACAGGGTTACTCCTTGTTTTCTTTGACCAATTATAATGATTTATATAAAGCAAAGAAGGCAAAAGTTTTTATCTCTGTTAGTGGCGCAGCAATAAATTTCTTTTTGACATGCGCAGAAAAAAGCGGTTACTATCATTATTGTTAACCCTTAGTTAATCTAGTGCAGAAAAAACTTTTAAATGGTTATTACTTGTTTGTGACATGGGCACTACTTAATTTGGTTGTGACAGCAGGGTGTGCAAGGAGCAGATTGCACCTGTCCCACTCCCAAACACTGCTCCTCACCCATCCAAAGCTCCATAGGAAGTTTTGGTGAGTTGTTGCACAGAGGGAGGAGGTCGAGGGACAGTGCTGAACTAACCTGTGACAGGTCATCAAAACTCCCTGTGTGTCTTGGGCCCAAATAATTGCCCACCCCTGCACTAAATGAACACAGTACCATTTTGTGTTCATATTCTGAAGCACTTGCAATCTTCACAGAGAAGACAGTCTCAGAGCAGAGTAGTATTTCCCTCATTTTACAGATGAAAGGCAGATGTATGGAGAGGTAGGTAAGAGGTATGCCTACATGGTACAACAGGATCACCCAAGCTAGGTCTGAATAAGCTAGAGCAGGTACCAGAAGTGGTGTAGCCGTGACAGCATTGCATTTGCCCAAGCAAATTATCTCTGCTGAGAAGTAGGTTATATTAGATGAGGTAGAGTGCTGAACTATCATGGCTGTACTACTTCAAGTATACAGTCTAGCTTGGGTGTCTCCACACTGCCTTGTGCCAGATAAACATACCCTAAGTAACTTGCCCAAGTTCACACAGGAAGCTTGTGCCAGAGCCAGGAGTTTCACCCAGATTGCCTTACTACAAAACAATGTTTCCTTTCCTTATATAGATCAGTACTTTGTTAAGTGCTTCATGGGCCCTTTGGTGGGAATCAGTACAGAACTATGGGCTCCTGGCATGCTGCTGGCTCTAAGAAATAACGTCAATAGCATTATCATCAAGAAGGACCAAGTGCTGGAGTCCTTCCACCAGAAGACCTTGGACATACCCTTAGTCAGAGATTCTCAACCTTTTTAGACTCAAGGACCCCTCATTAGACTCAAAGCACCCCTAATTAGACTCAATACACCCTATGGAAAATGCCTGTTTTTAGCTTTCACTTGTTTTTAAACTATGGAAAAATATTAGAGCACTTTTTGTTGCAAAAAACTCAGAAAGACCACAACAAGTCAGAATGTTGTTGACAATGTGGATTCTTATTTGCAATATCTGGCTTTGTCTTGTCAATCACGTGTGGGTGTTTGCATCCTGGTTGAGAATTACTGCCTTAAGGGATCAATCCAGTGGTGGCAGGGAAAAATCAGAACCAGAAACAGTGGGTATGAATCCGGGGCAAACTCTTCCGCAAGTACTTGGAAGTGGTCCAGTGGGTTAAAAGGTGTGCTGCTCACTTTAGATTTGCATTTTGTTTTCATGCAAAACATGAATTACTAGTTCTCATAAAAGCCAGTACGGCTTCAAAGCCCAATCAGTAAAGTTTGTCTGGCAGCCACAATAGGTGTTAACTGATGCTGCTAAGAGGGTACTTAGCAGGAGCTATTTAACCTATCTTCTAATAAACAAAGATAGCTTTGCTATTGTAACTTGGTGTATTTCCTAATTAAGAGTTTGGTTGTACTGGTAAAGCACAACTCCTGCTTTACAGATGGTCTGGATGTGCATCAGCCTGGAGAGCTCAGGAGAGATTTATTACACAAAGAAACAATATAACTATTCCACAAGTCTAACAGAAAGTAACAAGATAGTAAGCCAGACAGAATCAAAATATATACACCAAACCTAAAAACTGGAAGTTTATTGGCTCTTAAGAGGGAGAAAAGTTCTTGATGTTCCGGCTGCTCATAGCTCCAGCGTCCATGATGAACAATAGCCAGGTGTTCAGAATTATTCAAAGTTACTCAGTCTTCCTATGGCTACCTTATGCCTTGGACAAAATAAGGAAATAATTATCACCTATGCTACCATCAGTTCAGCTGCTCCTGTGATAGCACTGGCAAGAGCCCAGAGCCTGTAACCATCATGTAAATTAATCTTGTTCAGCAATGGAAATTTTACAACAAAGAAAGGGTAAGACAAAATGACAAGCACAACAGTGAATTCTCAATTGTTCAGTTCTGTATCAAAGATAACAACTTGCACAACATTTGATTGGTCTTCAATTTAAACGATTAAGTTGACCCACTCTAGGCAAAATAAGATTGCCAGACATCTTCCATCTTCACTCACATGCATACTGTTAAATATTTAAGGTCCAGAATTA
Organism: Alligator mississippiensis; assembly: GCF_030867095.1. Taxonomy (NCBI): domain Eukaryota; kingdom Metazoa; phylum Chordata; order Crocodylia; family Alligatoridae; genus Alligator; species Alligator mississippiensis. Next base: position 192,741,682 of record NC_081824.1, on the reverse strand, counting down.
TGAGGATTTAAGGGAAAGTATTTATGTCCCCTGCCTGCCCTTCTTAGTGCAATAATTGGCTTATATAAATAAACTTGGCTTATTTTATTTGTCTTCAGATCATAGGAAAGTAGTTGCAAGGAGTTTCATGAGGCCATCAAATCCAGCCACCTAATCAGAACAAGATTGTCCCTGACTAAACCACCCCCACTAACTGTGTGTCTAATTGCACCTATACAAGAGTTGGATTTCTGCTTCAACATGTACTAATTAGTGTGTCAAACAAGCTTTGGTTAAAATGCCACCACCCGCCCCCCTGCCATTTTGAAGCACAGGATAGTGAATACACATGATACTGTGGGCACCACACCCACACCCCCTGCCCCCCTCCCCAAGTCCCGTGCCTCCCACCCCAGCTGGGCAGCTTGTCCCAGCCCCAATCCCTCCCACCCTCACGTGCCTTACCTCCCCCCTCTGCCACTACAACAGACTTACCAGCTGGAGGCAGCTGTGTCTAGTATGGTGAAGACTACTGCTTGTTTAGTCTATGGCCAATCTCCAAAGTGGTGCTAAATCTTCAGATCTGATTTGGCCTAATCAAATCAGGACAGTTATTCAAATCTCTGAATAGAATCACCGTTCCTCTGAATTGGCTGAATCCAAATCCAAAGCGAATACTTGCCACTCCGCACAGGCCTACTGCACATGTAGATGAGAAACATTTACTGCACAGTCCATACTGGCTTAGCAGCTCTGCAGAAAAGGATCTGGGGGTTACAGAGGATAATAAGTTGCCAAGAAGGGTAATGGCACACTGAGCTGCATTAGTAGGAGCTTTGTCAGCAGATCCAGGGAAGTGATTTTTCCCCTCTATTCAGCACTGGTGAGGCCACATCCGGAGTACTGTGTTCAATTTTGGGGCCCCCCACTACAGAAAGGGTATAGACAAATTGGAAAGAGTCCAGTGGAGGGTAATAAAAATGGTTAGGGGTCTGGAACACATGACTTGAGGAGAGGCTGAGAGAATTGGACTTATTTAATCTGGAGAAGAGAAGACTAAGAGGGGATTTAATAACAGCCTTCAACTACCTGAAGGGTGGTTACAAAAAGGATGGAGTTAAACTATTCTCAGTAGTGGCAGATGACAGAAGAAGGAGCAAGTTGCAGCAAGGGAAGTTTAGGATAGATATTAGGAAAACTTTCTCACTAGGAAGGTCGTAAAGCACTGGAACAGGCTCCCAGAGATGTGGGAGAATCTCCATCCTTACAAGTTTTTAAGACCTAAGTGTACAAAGTCTTGGCTGGGATGATATGGTTGGTGATGGTCCAGCTTTTAGCCGGGGGTTGGACTAGATGACCTCCCAAGGTCTCTTCCAACTCCAATTTTCTATGATTCTACGATCCTGTGCCTTACAGCATCTTCATCCCAAATCAGCAAAAAAACAACTACATTATGTTCTCTCCTGGTTGATCTCTCCTCAGGCTCTCTTCTGTCAGCAGTCTCTCAGTTCTTCCATGAGCACAGCCTGGGCCAGACTAGCTGCTTTGCTCTGAAACCCTTGGCTCTGCAGTTTATGGCCTTACATTCACCTGCTTCCCAGTAGCAGTGCTGAGGACCCCTGTTACAGCTGGGAATTTAGGAAATCTGCATTTTTTCTGCCTCACAGATTGATTTGCTGTATGATCTGAGATAGAGCCTTTTATTTCTTTATGCCTCTGTTTCCCCTCCAAACTTGTTCTGTATTGGCTGGAAAATCCTGGTGGCAGGACCATAAGTTTTTGTAGCATCCAGAACAATGGGCCTGGGATTTGGGTTTGGGATTCTAGGCAGTTCTCTTTCCTGTAATCCAAACAATAAGATAACAATGTACAAGACACAAAAGATTAACTTAATTTCCTCTGAATCTTGTTGTAAAAAGCATAGTAACACAAGGATCCAGATTAATTTATTGTGGAAAGATCCAAAAGCAACTAATTTAAAAAACAGTATATATACTAGCATTTTAGTCTTGTTTTGAAACAAGATTTCCAGCCTGCTCCAGAATCTACCATACGGAGTGACAGACAGAATGACACACGGCCTTCAAATAACAAATAGTTATGAGAAATGTTGATTCTTCTGACCACAGTGGGCTTCAAAAATTCACACAGGCTTTGTGGAAAAGTCCTTCACCTTTGGATGTAACCCACTGGTACAACACCCTATTAGGACCTGCCAGTTCAGAGTAAATAACTTTCATCTGGCTGGAGAAACTATGTATGTAAAAGCAAATCTGGCAGTCTTCCTTGGAGCTGTGTGCACTGTAGTTTAAGCAAGATAAACATACATTATTCTACAGGACAAATCATTTCCATAGCTTGGTGATGCTATTTACTGCTGTATAAGCCCATCTATGTAAGTAAAGACCAAACTGTGTCACAGCCTTGCATTGGTATGCAACAGCCATGCAAAAGGGCTTCTTTTTTCATAAACTATACACTAAGTAATAACATAAAAACCTGCCCTCTTTTCTGCAGGTTACTACAACACCCACATCCACTACTTCCTTAATGCTCGGGAGAGCACAGCAACTATTTGCTTCCACTCTGGCTCATGCCCAGAGAGTCATCCTCATGAAAAGGGCATGAAAGAGACAGGAGCATAACTGTCAAACTGGAGAATCAATTAATTAGATTGCCGATCCTCTTATTCCTTTGGTCCAAGTACATCCAAACTGGAAATCCATACGCTAGGAATATAACAGTGGATGGGCTCTGTTAATGGCCAGTCACATCCTTCTGGTCCAACTCTACAGAAGTAATAAAGGAAGGGCAGTTGCAAGGGCTTGGTGTTGGTAATGTTTTCCAGACATAGATCTGGTGGGTAAAGCTTGTCTTTTGAACTCTGCAAGGGTGTCTCATATTTCCTGAAAAGATTCTCAGCCATTTGGGGCAACTGGAACCAGCTCAGAATGATTTCTAAGGTTCTTTCCTTCACCAAAGGTCCAAAATCATCATCTTTCAGGGCAAGTTCTCTGTACTTCCTTAGAAACACTGAATTTGCTGATTTGGTAGCTGCTCTGTTGGTATTCAACACAGCTCTTCCTTAAACAGCTTCAGTCTATTCCATTCTCTTAACAACTGCCACACCTCTTGGGAAAATGCAATAATCCTGGCTAGATTGTATCATAACTTTATAACAAAACATGTGTGATGATGACCATTCATTTACATCTGGACCTTAGATCTGTCAGCAGCATTGAGCTTGAATAATGGGGACTAATACAGTGTAATATAGTTATGAGATAGGTCCACTGTTAAGGGATCGCTCCAAAGTCTCTCACATGCCCTTGAGGGTTGTTCTGAAATAGTGATCATAGGCAACTTGCACTGAAAATAGTGTTTGCTCCATCCACAGGAATTATAGTCAAGTTTGGAGTTCATGGATGACAGGTTAGTGCATCAGCACTGTATTGCTTCTTTCCAAAAGATTCTAAATGCTGAGCTCATAGCCACTGCATCTTTTCCTTGGCAAATGAAAATGCAAATCAATGCATTGATAGTGTTGGAGTGATGTTGTAATTGTGAAAGTCCAGGAAATATGAGAGCCAAAGATTTTTGTGTGTGATAGCTTTTATTGGACTACCTGCCTGATTGCAATAGATTTGGGCAAGCTTTGGCAGGACATCTTTCTGAAGGTCTTCTGGAGAAGAATGCCTGCATTTGAAAGCTTGCCTAAATCCATCCCAACAATGCAGTTGGTCCAATAACAGATATCACCCACACAAATCTTTGCCTCTCACAAATCAGTGCATTGTTATTTGTCCATTCCTGGAACTGAGCACCATACAAACATGCTCAAAATTTCTCAGTGACACCCATCATAAGGCCAAGAATTCCTATTTATGTCACACTTTTGGAGAGACTACTCATCTGGCAAAATACAGAGGGCTTCATTTGCCTTCTGGGTATAACATTCCTCTTAAGTTATCCAAACTGGCATCTGTATATAGAACAAAATTGTGCTTTGATCAAAGGTAAAAACAGGGTATGAGTCAGGCAATTAATGATTTCCCAGAAAAACTTGTGTTGATCTAATGATTTCCCAGAGGTCTTGCCTCTCATCCTATCAATTCCCATAGGATTTCAATGGATTACAGTGTAAAGTTTTGAAGACCTTTTGGTTTTGTCTTACATTTCCTTTTCTTCTTCTGGACTGACATCATTTTTCATGAATTTGTGGTATGTTCCCTAAATCAGAAAGTTCTTGGCTTCCTGTAATATTGTGGGAAGAATCATGTACTAAGAGCCTCCAATTTTTGAGGATCTGTATTTAAACTTTTCTGTGATACAATGTTCCCACATATTTGATTGTTCTACAGAACTAGTATTTATCAACTGGTAACTTTTGACTCTAGGCTTCTAGCCAGTTTAATGTGAACAGGATTTTTTTTCAACGTGCTTCTTCAGACCCTAATACCATTAGGTCATCCAAACAGACAGATACCTGTAAATTCATGTCTCCCACAATTTCTCCATGAGATGCTGAAAAGTTGCAGATGCCTAGGGGTAGGCATTTGAACTGACAGAATCCCAAAGGGAAGATGAAAGTTATCTTCTTTTTATCATCCTGAGCCAGCAGGATCTTGCAATATCCAATGTGAAGGGCTGGGACTGGGATTAAAATTCACTGCTCCTTAGCCAGTAGCCCAAGGCATCCTCCACACAAATCACAGTAAATTGAAAAACTACAGTGTATTTGTTAAGTTCCAGAATAGTCTACACAGATGTTTGTCTTTCCATTTATCTTCCTAAGCACTGCTATGGAGGAGATATGCAGGCTGCACCATTCAGCAATATGTAATGTTTTCAAGCATTTCCTGGATATGACATTGGACATCCTCCACCATAGACAGAGGAATTTTCTGACACTGCTCCCTAAAAGGTCATGGATGTTCTAGTCCAGTGGCTCTCAACCTTTTTCGTACTAGGACCCATTTTCCAAGATCGATGGCTTATCCTGACCCTTCCCCCCCGCCCACACTCTGCAAGTGTCCAACCCGCAAACCCCTTCCCCCCGGCATCCCTCACCCTCAAGCCACATCCCTCTGCACCACAGGCCATGCTGGTGCCCCCACTCCCAATCTGCAGTTCCCTGCGTCCCCCCCACCCCACTTAGGCCAGAGCGCAAGCAGCGAGTGCAGGCCCCTGCATGTATGGGCTCCAGCCCCATGCCACTGGCCCAGATACACAGCTCCCCTCTGTAAAGGAGCACCCCTGCCTCCTTCCTCTCTGAAGGGCCCCATGCCTTCTCCCCCAGCTCTTCCTGCCCTGCCACAGCATTGCTCCTGGCCACTGTCCCCAGCGTCCACTGTCCCCAGTGCAGGCAGGCAGGTATGTGTATGCACGTGCGAGTACACACACACACACACACACGCGCGCGCGCGCGCGCATCCCCCCAGTCCTCTAAACAGTCCCCTGAACCTCCATCCTCCACTCCCCATACTTACCTGCGTCCAGCAGCTGGAGCTTCTCCCATGACTTGGCCTCACTCTATGCTGGCCCACATGTGTCTATGTGCACAGACTCACATGTGCCCGCCGCCTCCAATTATCCCAGGCAGCTGCTTACAGGCTGGAACACTGGCAGCCTACAAGGGGACACCCATGCTTTCACAGGTTTTTCTAGGGACCTCCTTGCAACCCTTTCAAATATTCTTGCGACCCACTTTTTGGTCGTGACCCACCGGTTGAGACACGCTGTTCTAGTCAATATCATGCTCAATTTCTTTACAATTCTCACTCCTATAGCGATAGCACCTTTGCCAGAATATTTTTCTCGGACAATTCACTTCTCCATCAGCAAGTTTCCAAAGAAAAACTTTGAAGTGTCCCCTGATGAGGCCTGAGACTCACATTGGACTTTTATAAATGTTCTCCATCTCAAAGAGGGCGGCTAACCTATGAGCTTTTCTTACTACAGTGTTATGAGTTGTCATGTTAGTGATCAGTATAGCCAATTTTTCATTGAATCAGAAAAAAATAGGACTGGAAGTGACCTCTGAAGGTCATCTAATCCACCCCGAAAGGCAGTAATCATCCAAAACATCCTATCTAATCCTTGTCTAAACAATTACAGTAAAACTCCACAGACAATCCTGACAAATAGGACACAAGATGTAGTGCCCTACCCTGCCACAGGTAAATGAGGAGGACAATGACAGCTGCTGCAAGGGTTCTTAAAATATGCTCAGAAAGAGGGCCATGCCCCCTGCTACAAAGGAAGGCAACCTCTCCTCTCCCCCACAGTCTGTACCAGTCTGACCATGGGGTGAAATTCCTTCCTGACCCAAAATATGGAGATTGATCTACCCCTGAGCACAAGGGCAAGATTCTAGGTAGGAACCTCCAGGTTTTAGTCCCAACAGGAGCACTGGTACACCCCAGTCAAAACCTTGGCCTTGACCGCAACCAACACCCTATGCTCCTAAGGGAAGGCAAAAAAAGACGCTGACATGTGTAGCAAAGGGACCAGGGGCAGGGGGAAGAAAATCTATCACAATCCCTTGTGGAAACCAGAAAGCCCAGAAGCATGGGAAATACCAACAGCAGATCATAGGCATAACTACTCCCAGATCATCTCTGACTAATGCATATCTAACCTCTTCTTGAACACCTCTAATGATTGAAATTCCACAACTTTTTGCTAGACAATCTAGTCCACTGCCTCACTGTTCAAACAGTGAAGAAGGTTGGAGGAGGTTTTCTGCTGCAAATAAAGCTATGATTCTCTTGCAGGGGTGCGGGTTTCTTCCAATGGTTGCACTGTCATTTGTACTTTTTAGACAAGTACTTGTGAATAACCATTTTTATTCAGTTCTAGCGGGTACCAACAGTGGTATTTTGCCAGTATACCTTATTAACTCCATTGGTAATTCAGGTATTTTCTCTGTAATTCCTGTATTTTTTTACAGGCTGCCACAGACAGTGAATGGATTATCAGTGTGTTCAGGTATGGCACCCCTTCTAGTTTACAGTAATTAGAAGGTGCACGCAAAAGGTCCCCATCAACAGAGACACGTCAGGACAAAGTAGTACTGCAGTGTTCAACTCTTTTCCAATAATCCATTCAGTATATTCCTAAGTGCACAATAACATATCCTTGGCAGGAATATTCATCTTCTGCATGGCCACACAGAGACTGCAAACAATTAAACATCTCTAGTAGTAGAAGAAGCAGCTGTTTTGGTTAAGTGCAATTTTACATTCTGTCCTTGTACTCATGACAGGACAGATCATTGATCCTAATGAAATAGCATTTCACTTCAAATCCATCTTTCTGGCTCTTATCTTGGCTTTGTTCTGTTTCTTCAGTTTTTTTCTTGGACTGTACTTTCCAAATCACAAAGACAGACCTTTCTTTTTTCCTCATACTTCACAGTAATATGTCCATCTTGGTTACACCCCATAGTAAAAGTTGATTTATCCTCTCCCTTGTCTGGATCTTTCAGAACAACTGTTCTGACTGCTATCTTTCTAACTGCTGAAGCTTGCAGATCCCTGCACCTAAAGTCTTGGAAGCTATGTCTCTGTTTGCAGTTCAACAACTTTATGTTAGTCTCTGGATTTCTTGTGTCAGTCCCTTCACTATCAGTGTCCTTGGAGCTAGATTGTCTCTCTAGTTCTTTGACTTCTTCCTTCTGCTGGGTTAAACTGAGGACTCTCTTGGACTCCCTTAGCCAAATGTGGTTAGGATCATCTGTATGTCTGTCTGTCCATAACACTTTATTCATGCTGTGATTGGCTGACAGACAGCCAATCAGAGTTTGAATAAACGTTTGGACAGGAGGTAACGGTGTGGATGGGCAGACAGACAGACAGACAGACAGACAGCTTTTATAATATTAGAATAATGGTGACACTGTGGCAGAGTGCTGCTATGATGGCAGAGACCCAGGGGACGGAGCAGGGGCACAGCTGGCCTTCCCCCCCTGCTCCCTGCAGGTAGCAACAAAGGAGCCAGTGGAGAGGGGCAAGGCCACCCCCCCCCCCCCCGCTCCTTGGAGGTGACAGAGGCGGCGTGGGATGAGCAGGGTCAGGCAGCCAGCTCTGGCCTTGGGTCTCCCCTCCCCCCTTCTATCATTGCTGCCTGCAGGGCCAACACAGTGGGGGGGGGAAGAGGGGGGCTGACATGGCGGCAGTGCAATAGGGAGGGGAGGAGTGGCCCAGGCCCAATGCAGGGGGGGAGGAGGAGTGAGCCGGGGTTGGGGGGAGCAGCAGGCCCGGTGCAGCAGCAGTGGGTGGGGGGTTGCAAGCTTCCTCCCCACCTCAGGCCTGGGCCCACTTCTCCCCCACCCTGCACTCCCCAACATCGGCCACGAGCCCGCTTCTCCCATCCCCTTGCCACCACTGTGTCGGCCCAGGCCTGCTGATCCCCCACTGCCACTGTCATGGGGAGGGTGGGGAGCGGGCCCAGATGGGGGGGCACACAGGGCTTCATCCCCTCCTGCTCCGCCCCCATCATTCTTGGCGGGCAATTGGCTAGTTTCTTTATAAAGCCTGCTCTTTTAGAATGTGCTGCTTTTACTACTGTTCTTGGTAGCAATTTTTCCAGTCTCTAGATGTAGGTAAAAAGCTTCTCACCCCTCTGATTGTTGGCATTATTGATTGTTGGAAATGAAATTTTCAGCATGCTCCACAGTTCTAAATATATAAGTGCCCATAAAAACTACTTCCTCTAACCCTGGGGTTATGGACTGTCAGGCCACATCCACATGTGGCATGGACATTTGGTTCCCTGGGAACAGCTAGCAGCAGCACGACTTGTGCCACTACGAGTTGTCCCCGGGGAACGCCTGTGCCGCACGCCCCCTGGCACAAGGCAAGTTACCCCAGGTGGGGTATGGGAGACTGGAAACAGCATTGGGCTGTCTCCAGCAGCCTTACCTGGGGTCCTCGGGGCTTCCAAGGGCTGCAGCATCAGTGATCCAGGCATGTGGAACCTGGCTGGCAGCTAGAATATGTCTCTGGCCAGCCAGTTTCTGGTTTGGGGCAGCACAAGCTACAGCCATGTGTGCCGCCCTGATGTTTTGATGCATTTTTTTTTAAGATACCAGGATTTCCTGATATCTAATTTTGGCTCCACACTGCAAACATACAGCTCAGAGAACCTTTTCACATGCACCACATGCATTTTGCAGCACCTCAAAAGCCTTTGAGGCACCACAAAGTCCATGTTCCCATTCATCTGGATGTGCTCTCAAAGTACAGATGATATCCATGATTCCTGAGATGTTTTTATTTCCTTGCACATGGCACCTGCCAGTCCTGCACCATTTCAAAGGTCAGTTTTAACCAGGTGTCAAATCCTCATAAACAAAAGGATTGTCAGCATATCCACAGGAAAGAACAACTAATATTCATTGTGGAGCTCTCATAAAATGGGTCTGAACAGTCTTTTCAAATGCTTGTCTCAGGGTCTCCTCCACATCAGGTGGTGCAGCAGTACCTGAAAGTGGAGGGGTTGCACGTGGTCTAAGAAACCTACATGTTAGCCATAGGCTTTTGCTCTTGCAAATTTAACAACTACACACACGCTGGGTTGTGCGTGGTTTTTTTGTGTGTGTATGATTTGATATGGGCAAGATGGCCCTGTTGTTCTGGCCATGTGCTCAGCATATGGCAAGCTGGGGCCTGTATCTGGGGAAAATATGTAAAACCCTCTGGCCTCATTGGCCAGAGGATGCAGGGGATTCTTCAGGGAGACTGGTTGGGAGAAAGACTGAAATGTGACCCTCCCAGATTGGATGAGGCTTGAGTGATGCCACACCAGGTATATAAGAACAACTCACTAAGGTTCTGGGTCTCTTTCTTCTGGGACTTCTGAGATTTGTGCAGCTACATTGGGAGCCAGAAAACCTGCTCCCTGTAGTGGGGGGGGGTTCTCCCCCCTCTTCACTGGAGAGGCATGCAAACACTATTTGAATGGAAAGCCTCAGGTAGAAGGAGAGAAAGTCTGTTTTAGAGTTTGAGAGTGATAGTTGATGAAGCCGAGTCAACATGGTGTATGGTGACCAGCGGCACCCCCAGGTCTCAGTACTTGGACCAGTACTCTTCAATATATTCATAAATATTCTGGATTTGGGTGTCAGAAGCAGACTGGCTAAGTTTGTAAATGACACCAAATTATGGGGAAGTGCAATCACGCTAGAGGATAGGCTGGCAATTCAGGCCAACCTGGACAGGGTCACAAGGTGGGCAGATTGACCACAAGATGAACATGAGCCACCAATGTGATGCTGCAGCTGGCAAAGCAAATACAACTTTGGCTTGTATCTACCAATGCATCTTAAGCAAGACCCAAGAAGTCATTTTCCCACTTTACGTGGCCTTGGTGAGGTGACAGCTGGAGTACTGCATCCAATTATGGGCTCCACACTTTAGAAAGGATGTAGAGAAACTTGAGAGAGTCCAGAGGAGAGCCACACACATGATCAGAGGTCAAGAGAACAGGCCTTATGAGGAGAGGTTGAGAGGCATGGGACTTATCAGGGTATGGAATAGACTCCCCTCAGAAGTGGTGCAAGAACCTATTCTGGATACCTTTAAGAAATGCTTGGATGCTTATCTTGCTGGGGTGATCTGACCCCAGCTGACTTCCTGCCCCTTGGGCAGGCATCTGGACCCAATGATCTCACGAGGTCCCTTCCAGCCCAAATGTCTATGAATTCTATTAAATTTCCTCTTCCCTTCTTTTCTTTTTTTTCTTAAGTGAGTTAATGCCATGGGCGTGTTAATCATTGGACCAAACTGCCCAGGAATGGGTACTCGCAGTTACTGGTGACAGGGGCCTGCCCCACTCTGATTTGTAATTGCATTGTCTCAATATGTGGCATAGCTGAGACTGGATGTCCAGGCCTCAGCCGTAGACCTGATCGGTTTTTTTTCCTGCTGTTTCTACAGCTATGGGGTTTCAGCCTAGCTGTGTGGCTAAGCCTCAGCTATATGTTCAGGCCTCAGTGCAATATAGGCCTGGCCAGCTATTGCTGCCTAGTTCAGGCCCAGTGAGGTAGGCCTGGCCTCTCTGAAGTTTTCTTTTTGCAGTTACTGCCCAGCAGAGTTGGAATTGGGACTAGGAATTTAAGGGCACAGCATACTGTCTGGAGCTAGTTAACTCCTCAAGTCCATCACGTGGAAGTGGGAATTGCCCTACAGCATCGCACAGAGCAATGTGGGGCCCCTTGCAATGCAAAAGGACCCACTCTCTCTAGCAGCTTCCCGCAGCCCATTGAACACAAGGAGCAGTGTAGAGGACTCCCCAGTGAAACCCCCTCTCCAGCCTATTGCTGAAGGGCAGGTACAAGGGTGTAAGCCCCTGGAACTGCCTTTTGTGTGAGCTCCAGGTCCTAGACTGCCTCAGCATGGGTGAAGCCTCCTCAAAAGGGTGCAATCTATGAACTATGCCTTGTAGTTGGTAGTGTTTTAAATTGTATTTAGTGTTTCCTTTGTTTTCTTTGCCTTTGTCTTCAGTAATACATTTGTTCTCTGTGTTCACACTGCTTGCAAAGAGGGGAGGAGGTGTTAATGTGGGACACCTTAGTAATTTATTTAGTGTTTTCCAGGTGGTCTGGATGGGGGCTTGAGCCAAGGTAAAATATATTTAGACCTCAAAATTGAACCCAATCCTTGTTGCTGCCAACCAGTGCCTGGCAAAAGGGTTACATTAAGGCTAAGATTTTCTCTAACAATTGATCTTTTGAACTGGAGGGTGATGAGCACTTGGTTTCAAAGGCCACCTTCTAGTGTAAGCTGCCTCTCTTCATTACTAATTCTGACAGGGTTTAGTCCCCATAGGGCTCATCCTCCCTCCTCAATATGTGTCCCTGTGCCCTACACCTGTGGCTGCCTGCAAGCCGATCTCAATTGAGCATTCATTGTATGCTTCAGATATCCTTGTTGCCAACCTAGAGCTCTTGGGGCCTCTTGCATCCGTCCTTTAGAATATATACTACCATTATGCAAGTGATATATACACAACAAAAATATTTTGCTTCTCACAATGCATGAATGGCTCGTGCTGTGCTTGCAAGGGGCACTAACCTCTGATGAATCCCAAAATGTAACCCTTCTGCCAAGTGGTTAATTACAGCAAGAAAGGCCAACTTGAATAAATCTAGGTCCCCTCTTGACAGATCACTAAATCTGCTTGAGCACCTATCCAGAAACATAAGAAAACTAACTGCACCCTGTCTCAATATCCAGAAATTTCCCATTTGGGAAAACCTGAGACTGTGTGCAAACAAAGAATTTGTTATTTAAGGAAAAAAGAACACAGTCATCAACTTGGAGAAATGTAGCAACAAGATATATATACAAACATATAATCTTTTTCCAGGAACACTTCAGTAGTAGCCAGGCTAACTCCTTTCACACCTACTGGTGAGAATGTCTCACTAGTGACCACACCACTGGGCAAATAGGAACAGTCCAAACATCTCTTTGTAGGTGCTAGACTGATTCCTCCTGAAGGCATCATCACCCAACCTAATTTCTAGTTCTGCTTTGTTCATTTGTTAGGTAGCCTCTCTCATTCATGTGTAGTAAGATCTGTTACTGTCCTCAGTAATATCTCCTACTCATGGCTACTTGACTAAGTTCACATCACTTGACTTTCTCTCGACCCTTACTAGGAACTCACTTTCCCCAAAACCCAAGTTTACACCTTGTTATGATAACCTCCCAAGTATTACCAGAGGAACTGTGGATAAGCAGCCCAAGAAAATGAAGCCCTCTATTGCAGAGCTTTTCACTTTCCATCAACAGAGAGCAGAGAACTATTTCCCTATGGGAAATTCTGGCTTACATTTATAATTTTTAAGTAATATAAAGTTATAAAAAGCAGTAACCTACCATATTTATATGAAACTCAGTAAAGCAAAGTTTTCCTTTCAGTACAGTCTATGAGATTTTATTATTAATTTTACTGCCTGCTATTTTATTAATATTATTTATTACTTGTATTTCATTTGTAAGAAATACTGTTTTCAGTGTTGCCAGGGAGTAGGGAAATCAAATGATAAAATGGTGGATTTAGTCAGAATATCAGCAAAAATTCCTTAAGGGCAAGATCTAATACATTATGAAACAGTGCCATGAGGGAATTGGTTGAAGCTTCATTGCTTGAGTCTTTTAAAACAGGACTAGTTAAAAGACTGGGAAGTATTCTTCAGCCACCAGTCGTGCATGGGTAGCGGGACAGGTGTGGCAGCCAGCAGGCACTGTTTTCCATTTTCACTCTTCATTAACTTCTCTCATGTTGTTGGCAGGGCTGTCCAACTTCCTGGCAGCTGGGAGCCACATATGTGCAGGCTGCAGTCCTGGAGGCCACCTGAGGCACAGGCCTGAGAGCCAGGGGCTGTTCATATCATGGACTGCAGCCTCCAGCCCCAGGTTTTTCCAATGCCCTGCAGGCAGCCTAACACCCTGACCCTCCAGCCATGTGCACAGTGCAGGTATCCTCGCTCTCCCCACTTCCTGGCCCTCGCCCTGCAGCATAGGCAGCCTCCCCTCCCATCACATGTACAAAACTCCTCTTGGCTCCCAGGCACACATGCCCACCTGCACCTGCAGTGAGGGAGCCTGGTTCCTTCCTTCTTTGCATGCAGCATGGGCAGCCTGCCCCTCTTCCCCACATGCACAGCATGGGAACCCCAGGAGTGGGGAAGAAGTAGAAGCTGGAGGAGGGTAGGGGAGCCTGAAGAACCTGGCTGCTGCCACAGGAGCAACAGCAGGAGGGGAAGAGTGGCAGCTGGACAGGAGCCCACAGACTACAGATTAACCCTTCAGGTGCTGCAAGCAGCGTATGGGCCACAAGTTGGATGGCCCCGCTCTATGGTTTCAGTGGCATTACTCACAGAGAAAGCTACAATAGGGGTGACAGAGCAATGTTCAGTACTAGATCAGGTCTCTCACATAGCACTACATAAGATCTCTAAGGCAAAGCTTTAGTCAGAGGGGAGCAGAACGATTTGCCACAATGGGACCATCAGAAGGTCATTTCACCTTCTCCCCAAGCGCAGAGGGGCAGCTGGCTTGCCACTATGTGAGCTGAAGCTTACTTCTCTTCTGCCTAATCCTGCTCTGTGGCCAGACTGAAGAGGGCTGGGTCCATGCATCCCCAGAGGAGTAGGAAGCAAGGGAGAGGCTTCTTTGTTCTTTCACCTGCACCATGCATCTCTCTGAAAGACAGGCACAATCTAGCCCCAGGTTATTTCTTTCATCCTTAAAGGGGCATCTCATTTGCTTTCTGCATATTTAAAAGTACTTTGAACAGAAAATCTCTCATTTTGATGTCTACACAGCATTCATATAATCATCATTATTGCTGTGATTAAATACTTTATTTCCATCCCAGACACAGCCCCTTTTGAGATTGTTAACATACTGTAGTATTCCATGTCTGTGTCTCATACCCTAGCTTTATCAGATTTGATTCTATGCTCACTCACGCTGGGTGCGTCTACACGTGATGCTATGTCACCATAATGATGCGCTATGCTGACATAGCATCAGCAGGCACAAACCATGGTGCCAACACTACATCACTATAGCAACAAGCTACCTCACTATAGTGGGTCGCTATGGTGACATAGCTGCTAAAAATAACCGTGTGCTGCCAGGATGGTACAGTAACAGCTGTTACTGTGCCATCAATTAGTACTTTCTAAAGCAAGTACTAAATGACGGTGCAGTAACAATTGTGCTATGGGGGGCATGTGTAGATGCACCCACTAAGTAACTCCAGTGTAATCAATAGGTTGTAATCCTACTGATTACACTGGAGTAACACTATTGGGGCACATCTACATGTACTATTAAGGCGAAGCAATAAACTCCAGTGCTTATCATGCTGGAGCTTATTGCTTCCAGGCACCACAGTTACATACGTGCCTGGGACTGCAACATGTTGAGCCAGGTCAGAGCAGCCCCACTGGAAGGGGGCCCAGGGGCCAGCCTGCCAGCCCAGGGCTCCTCCAACCCAGCTCAATGTGCTACAAAGGAAATGGCTGGGGAATGAGAGTACTCCAGTGCGGGGCTAGCTGGCAGGCAGCCCCCATACTGAAGCACCTTCGTGCCCAAGCCAGCCATGTCGGTGTCTATACATGAGATGCTGCAGAGTAAAAAACTTTGCAGCAGGATAGTATTTGTATTTATAAGTACTATCCTGCTGCAAAGTCAATTCATTTCCTGCAGCCTAATAAGGCCGCATGTGTAGATGCAAAACATTTACTGTGGAGCTATTTAGTCTACTCTGAAGTAAACGTCTCATGTAGATGTGCCCTTGGGCCATGTCCAGACAAACGCAGACATTTGGTTACCTGGGGACAAGTAGCAGCAGTGCAGCTTGCACCACAACTACTTGTCCCTGGGGAACACCTGTGCCACGTGCTCTTTGGTGCGCAGCAAGTTACCTCGTGGGTTGTAAGGGAGGGTTGTGCCAGCACTGTGCTGGCCCCTGCTGCTTTACCTGGGGTCCTGGGGGCCTCCCAGGGCTGCAGTAATAATAATCCTGCTGGCCAGAGCTGGCTCAGGGCAGCCTGGATATCCAGGGGTCAAAATAACCCAAGGAAAATAAAACAGAGCAGCGCATGCGTGGGCAGCACGCCCTTGCAACATGGAGAACACCTGACTGTGCAGGTGGTATGTGGCACTGCAAACATGTTTGTGGCACCACATACCACAAGGCCACATTCGTCTGGACATGCCCTTGGAGTCTAAACACTATTGGAGTATGTGCAGCCTAGAAGTTACTGCACTATGAAAAGGCTCTGTATTTGTTCTGTTTGCTTCTGCAGCAAAACCAAAAAACACAGTCTTCTAGATAACAAAATTTTGCACCCAGTTACTTTTTCAACGGGTGGACTGAGTCATTGCTGCAGAACATAAATACCAATAAGATCACAACCACATTTTTAGTAAAGTAATACTTAGATTCAACCAGCATCATATACCAGCATTTCAAAATGCCTCACATGTTGATGTTTCTCGCTGTATTGCTCTGTAACCTATTCAGTTCCTGTTGAAACATACAAAGCAGATGACTGGAAGTGATTAAAATTTTCATCTGCCTTCCAGTCTCAATGGTGTCATTCAAGCAGAAAGCTCAGAGCCCTTTCAAACCCACCACACATTCTCTAAATTGGGGATGTTTTCATAATAAATTCACATTTTAGCACAAAAGCCAAGAATTGCCATTGTGCAAATGACATGCTTCAATACTAATTTTACTATTCAGATCCAAATCCCCTATTTCCTGTTGACTCTCATTGCTTAGTCTAATATCATGCTAAGCCCTTCTCAGTTGAAAGGATAGGCTGAATAACCCCCTCTTCAATCAGTGGAATTACACACGTTTAATAGAGTAGAAATTTTTGGCCCACAGTGCATGCAACTGTTGTATGTAATTCAGTAATAAAAAACAAATGCAAAAACTTCATTTTACACACAAACACACACACACACAGTGTATTCTCTTTAGTTTCATTAAGGACAAGTAAGAACATCGAAATAAAAATGCTACAATATTTTTACATGTTTCATTTTTTTAACCAGCCTGGGCACATCTACAAGTGCACTTTAATGTGCATTAACCTATTTTAATGCATTAAAGCGTCACTAAAAAAACCAGGTTATTTGGCTAATACGGATTAAAATAGGTTAATGCACATTACATGTCACTTAAAAACTGTGGGCATTTGTACACATGCTTGCACTGCAGCACCAGGCGCTTTTAAAAGCTCCCAGCACTGCAGCATGTGCATTTGTATAAATGGGGAAATGTGTGTAAGCACTGAGAAAATGGTGGCGGTGACTTTGAACTAAAACACACTGAAGGTATTTTAGTTCAAAAGCACACTGCCGCCATTTTCTCAGAGCTGCCGCGCATTTCCCTGTTTAAAGAAATGTACGCGATACAGCACCAGGCACGTCAGCTTGTGTGTAGAGTAGACTCAATTAATTGAGTCTGCTCCAACACTCTGGATTTCTAGCGCATCAGAGCAGACAAATGTATGTGTATAAATTCCCTGTACTTTTTAGTTAATGCACATTCAGACAAGGTAATGCGCATTTTCTTAGTACCTCAAAATGGGGAAGTACTAGATTTAATGCACATTAACTAAAGAGCATTAATGCACATGCATAACACCCCCTCCTGTGTTTAAACAGCAGTGTTATTTTTCATCATATGGAAGTTCTGAACTAAAGAACAAAATATTAAAGTATTTTGAGCTTGCTGACTAAGCCATCCAAGACAGCATTTTGCTGGCTGCACATTTATGTTGATAGCAACCACAATTAGCAGGGGACACAATCCATCTTAGGTAATTTCTCTCTACTCTGCACACAAAAAAAAAGCTTTTAGTTAAAATCTTACATGCCAGCCAGGAATTTTCAGTGTTTCAGTTCAAACTTCGCTGAGTAAAAATACAATGGTAAATCAATCCTTGAAATGCCACTATATGTATCTGAACCCCCACTATGTTGCCTACTCAGTGCACTGTGGAAACAGGATTAGAATTTAATTTTTTTTTTTAACATACTTGTTACATACATGGTAATCCTTGAAAACTTATTTTGCCCTTCAATGAATACTATTTCCTCAATATTTCCACTATTCCCTTGGTATTCCTTTCTGCATGGAACATTGCTACTACTATGGTGTTTTTATGTTTATCATTTGGAACATATTTAATTGAGATGTATATGTCATTTTAGTATATGGAGACCACAATAAAGCTAGTCTCTTTCACTTCAGAATATTAGCCTTCATTTATTAGGAGTATCCCAATTTACATCTTGGAAAAACATTCTTTAGGGCAGGGGTGAGCAAAATGTGGCCCACGGGCCAGATGCGGCCCACCAGGCTATTCTATCTGGCCTGCAGGGCCCCTAAAAAAATTAGAAAATTAATATTTATCTGCCCCTGGCTCCCTGTCATGCAGCCATTGATGGCTTGCCAAAACTCAGTAAGCAGCCCTCTGTCCAAAATAATTGCCCGCCCCTACTTTAGGGTTTTCTCAGGGAGCACACTATGAGCGAGTGAAGTGAGGTAAGATTAAGAAAGCACTGTTTAAGCATCTAATTTGCTAACTGAAGACCACCTCAGTATGAGCCTTTCCATTGACTTCAGTATGCTTTGGACTGGCCCTATATATTCCAGAGGATGCTGGACATCAGCTTCAAGGCAGCTAGATGCACAAGGTTCTGCTTCAATGCTTCGAGATGTGCTTCCCTATATATTGACTGCAGGAAAGGAAACTGTCCTGGCCAGCACCATCGAGATCCAGGATGAGCCCATGAGGTAACTGAAGAAGAAGAGCAAGAGCTACCTCCACCTGAGCATACCCCCTCACCACTGGGTGAGAGGAGACCATCTAAGGAATCATTCAGGAAATCCACAAACTTGATTCTTCCTTCCTGGCAGAAGGTTGCTGCCCTGAACATCTTCCTCATCTCCCACATCTCATTCATCCTGAGAGGCTCAGCAGTTCGCTCAAGAAAGTAGACCCTAAAATCAAGCAGCTCCTAAAAAAAGTGGATGACCTTCCCACTACAGGCTAGAAATGAGATCTAGCACATCCCCTACTAGCAGGGAGTTGCCAGGATCCCCTGCATGGGAGAACTCGGCAACATTGCCATATTCACTCATGCCTAGGGGCCTACCTAAATTACAGTAGAAATGCGCTGTGCAGCAGCTCCTTTGATCTTGCTCTTTTTTCCCCAAGCTCCTCCTGCCGCTGATTGACAGAGGGGCTCTGTTGACCTCGCTGCTCACCGCAGATTGACTGGGAAGCAAAAACAGCAGATTTAAATATGGCCAATGAGGACCTGGCCACCTTCCTGAGTTGGTAGCTGAAAGGCAAGTTTGAACAATTTTTTTGCCTCACTGTAGAGGTGGTACTACCACACAGAGCCTTGGGAACTACAAAGACTGCTGCTGGTCATGGTACAAGGTATGACAAGAAGTGAGGTTTTCCTGCT
The DNA here is from genome assembly GCF_030867095.1 of Alligator mississippiensis. Classification (NCBI taxonomy): domain Eukaryota; kingdom Metazoa; phylum Chordata; order Crocodylia; family Alligatoridae; genus Alligator; species Alligator mississippiensis. Next base: position 192,722,684 of record NC_081824.1, on the reverse strand, counting down.
CCCAATACCAACTGCCAATGGGCTCACCATCACCTCCTGAGTCAGGACATGCCTGGAGAGGCTCCTGAAGGACACCATGTGGGCCAAGTACATTGGTGACCTCAAGGCAAAATCTGACCAGGATAAAGTCTTCAAGATCACCTCAGGGTGGGATGTCAGCAACCAGTTCATGGCCCATGGGAACTTCATGGTTCACAGACTGGCATTTCATCCATTAGGCCCATCTCAACTAAAACCTGCTCAACAGAACCATCTGTTACAACCACTAACACATAAGGTGCCAGAGGTGCAGCTATGAGAGCAAGAACCTGCTCCACATCCTGTTTTGCTGCAAGCCCCATGCAAGAGCATGGCAGCTCCACCACTACATGGTACAGGACCAGCTTGTAGGATTGTATCTGTGTACTGTGCCACTCCCAGCTGCAACAGCAAGCTGCAGGTGGGCATCATCGTACAGTAACAGACAAGGATAATAAAAAGATCCTGATTATCTATCTGACCATCCTATTCAAGAACAAGTGACAGGCTTTTTCCAAAGCCCAGGAGTGAAAGCTTTTAGAATATAGGCCACTAGCTTATACCCTGAGGGAGAAGAGCTACAATGTGACAATACAGGCACTGATCACTGGGGCACTTGGAGCATGGGACCCGAACAATGGAGCATCCTGCAAGCCTGCAGAGTACTCTGCTGCTACCTCATAGTATTCAATATTATCAAATGGTCAAGCAACATCCTTATCAAGCACATTACAGGCCATCCCCAGCATGAAGACCATTAGCAAAGACCACCCACCAAAAGCAACAGTGAAAGGACAGAGGGCTTGTCTCCAACCAGAGTGGGGTCTCATCTCTCTTCTTTCCATGGTGTTTCTTTAAAACTTCCTAACCACTTTATCCCAAGCCTAACATAGGCTGCATGATTAATTGCATGTCTTAGATTGTGTTAACATAGACCAACTACGTATGTATGTAGCCACCATGCACAGGGTCCTGTATTGTCTTCCAACTCTACAAAGCTATAATTTTAACTTTTTCTCAATACAGTTTTAAATCTCTGCTAAAGAAAGAATAGAAAATATTAAGAGAGTGCTTCAAATATTGAGCTAACTCTACCATTTTACCACAAAGATATTTTTAAGGGAAACCATTATAACCACAGTAAAGAAAAGGAGTTTCAAATTCATAGTTATCTGTGGTAGCATCTGGCCAAAGGGTACTCCCAGGGGATTTGATTACTGAATCCCTAGGTATGTTGAGGCTTTGGACTCAGTAGCCACATCTACATGAGATACTCCATGCGCAGCAGCTTGTTGCTACTGCATGGTAGCATCGTGTGGCATGCAACATGACACAATGCTACTGCACAGTAGTAATGAGCTACTGTGCAATAGTAATGAGCTGCACAGTCAACATCACCAGGAAGTTGTGCGGGAGCACTACTGTGTGGTAATACCAGTTACTGTGCAGTCATTTAGTACTTGGGTATGCAAGTACTAAATGACTGTACAGTAACAACTGTGCAGTCAGCATTTCATGTAGACACGGTTAGTGTAAAGTAAAAATATTGCCTTTCCACTCTGGAGACTCTTGGAATACTCTATCCAGTGCTACCTCCTAAGAGTTGGAGCCCACAGTCCAACTGTTCTGTCCTAAGAGTACTATACTGTCTCAAACTCTGTCCTCTTGAGCTTAAACAGAATTTCACCAAATTCTGGAGCTATCTTGTTTACAGTTCAGCTTTTCCAGTTGCATGCTAGTTGAACACAGACATACAGAATGACTTTGCACAGTTTCTAAATGCACTATTACTTTTTACTTAAAAGAAAACCACAAGATCACAGATTATTAGGAAAATGGCACAAAGCCTAGCTCATCTCTCCCTTCAAAGTCTTTCAGTGTCTAACCACATTTAGAAAGGTGCTTTATTCTATATAATGTGTCTTCTCTGAACTCACAGCTATGTCAGGCTCTTCTGCTACAAAAGGAAACAGAAGTACTTTCCTTCCTGCAAGTTCTTGGATGTCTCTCCCACTCTTCCATCTGCAAGAACTTTTCAAACTCTCCTTTTTTACATCTGTCTCTTTATCCTGTTGACAGCAATTTTGCACAGTTCCAAACTCCACTCTTTCAAACAAGCTGCCCCTAACTCACTGCATTTAGCCTAGGGGTGTCAAAACATACAGCCCATGAGCTCGATCCAACCCATGGAACCATGTTATCTGTCCCCCTCAGAGCTCCCAGAGAAGACAGGAATTTGGGGACATGACAAGTGTAGGTGTGGCCCAACACGAAAATCCCAAATATGGAGCCCTGTTGGAGATGCATGTCAGTGGTTGGGGGTAAGTGAGAGCTGCGTTGACCCTAATGGCCACCACCACTTGTTCTGCCACTGTTTCAGTATCAAGCCCACAAAGAGCCTTGTGGTCCAGATTCAGCCCACAAGGAGAAGCGAGATTTACCCTCCTAATCTAAACCAATGTTCCAAGCTGTTTCCATTTCATTGGGTGCATCTACACATGATATCAATGTGATGCAATAAACCCTGCCACAGTTCATGCCTGAGTTTATTGTTCCCAGGTCCAGCATTTACACTTGTGCCCAGGACCACAGCATATTTTGCTGGGGCAATGTAGCCCCAGCCGGCAGAGGATCTAGGGGGTCAGCCTGCCATCCTGGAGCTGTTCCCTCCCAGTTCAATGTGCTACAGATGGGCTCGCTGGGGCATGAGGGTGCTACCTTGCTGGGCTAGCTTTAAAATAGTACTTGTGTTGGTTAGTACTATCCTATGGCAGAGATAATTAATTTTCTCTGGTTTAATAGCACTGCTCATGTAGACAGTGGGAGCATCTACACAAGAAGCTTCTACGCAATGGTTACTGCACATTTATTTAGTACTTGTATAAGCAAGTACAAAATTAATGTCCAGTAACCAGAGTTACTGCGCAGTAGCACTGGCAAATGTCTTTTAAGTGACGCTCATGTGCATTAGCCTAATACTACTGCACAGTAGTGTATTAGCACTGTTAGTGCTGTGACATGCTGCTGCGCAGTAATATTAGGTTCCTGTGCAGTCAGCATCTTTTGTAGACACACCCAGTGGGTCTTTACTGCAGAGCTAATTAGGCAACTCCACAGAAAGCATCTTGTGTAGATGCACCCATTAAGATTTAATGACTAACTGCAGTCTTTAGCCCAGAACTGAAGAATCTGGACTTTCCAGCCCACATGGTGGCTACACACAGCCAAAGGCACTCAGTGATACAATTTCAGAATATCAACCAGAGCTCATTAGTTGTATAGACAGATTCTCTAGACTGTCACAGTATAATTTAGGAAAGCAAATGCATAAAAGACAATAGTTTTCTAAGAAATAAATGGGCTGTTTTTTCCCTATCTCTAAATATGAAACAATCAACACAGTTATTATTTTAATGGGGTTCTCTACCAACTCTTTCAAATCCAGTTCTGAATCACACCACCACTATTTTCACAACAATATTTCTTTTCAGTGAAGGAATGCAGAACAATTTTGTTTTCTCTACTGTTCCTCATATGTGTCATAGGATTTCATGGCTGCTGGAATGAAACAAGCAATTTATTCACTGAGGGTAGCACTGCTATCAATCTCTAAAGGAGACTCAGTTTGGAGAATTGAATTATAATGTTTTTCTCATTGTACCCCCATCAGGCACTATGGAATGAACAGGATGTATTGTTTTGCACTGGCATACGAAGGTGAAGACAAATTATTCTATGGTTATGGCAAACTGGCTTCTTGTTTTCAATAACAAACTCACCTAATTAGACATTTAAACCCTAATTTGTAAATCCCTTGTGTTTTAACACATCATTTTATCTTAATTATAATCCTGTACTTCAACATTTTTCCAAATTATTTATGAAAAGAGACTAAATTAATTTATTTTGGTAAAATAAATAAACAAGATTTTACTAACAGAATGCATGCGGCAGCACAGGCACAGGGTTTGAGTATTTGACAAAGGCTTCAAACCTTTACAAACATGGACTGGTAGTTTATTTGGCAATGGGAGTATTTTGGAATGAAGTACTAGAACATAGGCATGTAGGTAACAGCAAGGTAAGCTAAGGATGAAGTTACACATTACACTTAGACCACACTGAGGACATTTAAACTCCAAAAGTCCTCCTGTTAAAGCTTGCTAACTAATGCTGAGTGTCTCAAAGTTACATCACTTCAGGCAAGGTTTAATTTTGGGTGGTGACACCTATATCATGTTAGTGTAATTTCAGTCTGCTCCACAGAGATAAAACAAGCAATGTGCAGTCCTCCAGCATCCCACAATGCATCACACCCAGCTCCCCCTCCCCTCTCCATGGAACAAGGATAGAGCCCAGGTGTCCTGGCTTCTAGCCATGCCCCTGCTCACCAGCCCTCTAGTGGCAAGTCAGAGTTGTGCAGGCAAGAAATGGTATTAACCCTAAATGTGCAACTTCTCACAGCACATTCTAATTTTAACACCATCTAACATCCCACAGATTGAATACAGTCTAAGTGTAACATGTAACTTTGCCCTTTGGGTATGAGCTATTTTGCAGTAATTGCCTGTGTATACTCCCCTCGATTAAACTAATATAAGCTATCTCATATTTACATTCATAGTATGCATGCAAGAATTTACAGGCATGAGTACATCAATGGGCAATTTCTAGAGAGTAGCTGACCTAGAGCAAGTTATCTGGCTGTAATTTGTGTTCCCATGCCCCTAGCCAAAATAGACAAGTGTACAAGGAGGCATTATAATATTGTTACTGTTTGTTTTTCCTTATATACCAACATCAAGTAGTTATGCTCCAAACACAGGACTAAGTAAAGATCTGAAGGGTAGATCTTTAGAAGGAAATGAGATCATGAATGTGGGTCAGGAAATAAAAAATTCTAGTTTCATTTTATGGCTTTTCTGCTAATTTATACTATGAGGTTGGTAAGCCATGTCCTTGTGCCTCAGCTTTTTCATCGAAAAAAGCCACTAAAATAGGAGGTTAAGTGAAACGTTTTTAATTTAACTGTGAAGTACTTGGGCATTCAAAAAGGATAGGTCCTACACAATTCCAGGGAATAAATTATCCAAACTGATATAATCAATTCCTGTTCCAAAGTGGAAAAGTAATAAAAATATGCGTCATTTTTCTCAGAGATTTAATATAGCTACAATTCTTTAAAAAAACATTGTCAAAAGTAATGTATTTAATATTGAGGTCTATAGCGGGTTACCAGAAAGGAATAATGTAGGGCTGATTCCAGCATATCTATTCTTACTGCTTTCTTTTCGAAGTTACTCAAATAATTAAATACTTAAATCTCTCCCAACAAACAATGAACAAATGAGTAAATTATCTACAACTATTGGGCAATGATGGCGTCAACTAAAGGCAGCACTTTTCCGAGCAAATTTCCTCACTGCTGTCTTTATTTATTACCACTTTTATTGCATTCTAATTGAAGCCACTGATGGCTAATTGCTTCATTTATCATCAAGTTTACAGGCCACACACTGCAAAACTAATTAGAGACAAGGCATTGTGCTTTAGTCTCCTTTTGAAATATTGCTGGCATTTACATTTAATTTCAATTCATTATGTTTCAAAGAAGCTGAAAGCGTAGGAGTGAAAGGATTATTTTTAAAAGTAGCATGAAGATTACGCATGTCCAGATCGCACTATGATGCACCGTTATTATTAGGCTTATTTGAAAACAGGACAGAGAAGAATTAGCTGTTTCCCTTAGCTCTGACACTGCTGAGCACAAACACAAACCCACATAAAGAATCTAATATAAATAGTAGCCACAGAACTCTGCTCAGTCCACCTAATTCTCAGCCATACTGATTTTCACAGGGAAGTGGTGAATTTTGCACCTGAGGTGAGAAATACTGCCCTAAGGATTTAAATCTGACAAGTGCCAAGGTCTTGTGAAGGTTCTTCTGTTAGGCATGGAAAGACAGAAAGGCAGACTTCTAAGTTCATTGCTTATTGGTTCTACAATAAATCACCTGAAGCCTGCAGACATTTGGCAGGCCTGCAAAGAAATTACTGTTGTTTTAACTGTTTTTAATTGAAGCTTGATAGATTTTCAACTTTTAAGGTACTTTGATAAATAGATCTGATTTAGAGGTAAATCCTGCTTTTGTCTTATTCACACAGATTTCCCTCATTCACTTCCCTGGGGCTATTCCTGTGATGAAGGCAAACAGGATTTGGCTCTGAGTAGCAATAAAGCTCATTCTGTACACTTCTTGCTATTTGATTTTGCCCTTTCATAGCCATTCTTCTTCCTGTCCCTTTTTAGTTCCTTTTCATCCTGACAGGCTGCTTCTCCCTACATAAACTTACAGCACAGAAGCAAAATGCATTTGTTACGTGGAAACCATGCAATTCAACATAAGGATTTGCCATCTTAATAGAGATACGGACCTCCAAGGATGTTTTCTGTTTTTTAATATCAATAATTTTAGCTGATCAGAAATACCAACCTAATAAAATATTCCACCACCTACTGATTGCTTTTCAAGATGTTTGATGAGTTGTTCATTATAATCTCTGGGGCGTTGGGGTCGCAGGGAGGAGGACAAGGTTTGTTTGAGTGGAGTTTTTGTCTTCCTCTCAGTTATTCTGAAGAAGCAGTGACTGACTCAGTAGAACTTCAGAAATGAACAGGAATTCAGGAATTGTTATTCTGGATGCTATGGAAGCATCTCTGTTTATCTCCTGCATAGCTCCCACATTTCAGAGTGATTATTCATAGTAAAGATGAAAGAAAGCATCTCTGTAAACTAAATTTTCAATCTACTCAGCTCTGTTTTATCACACAATATGCCTTTCATATTTTAGTACTGCCTAGCTTCCTGCTGTTGACGTTGGAAATACATTTACACTTTTTCTCAAAAAGAAGCAGGAAAGCAGTCACTGCATAGGTTTCCTCTAAAAATAATCATCTTCGATGGTGGCCTTCCCATATGGGAAAAGTCACACTCTTTGGGTGAGGCTGTTTGGGAGGTGTGACAAGAAACAGACAAACATATACTCCCAATGTAATCTATACTGTGTTTGTATACACATGTAAATGACCCCAGGATCAGGTATGCATAGACGTGCAGCTAACCCAGGGTAGCTGCACACACTAGACACTGGCGCACTGTTTTTTGTGTCTCGCTGCCGGACAGTGGAGGAACAGGTAATAGCCTCAGGCAGGAGGTTGGACTAAATGATTTCTGGCTGTAGCTCTCTCCCAGCCCTTCGTCTGTATGATTCGTAAGCAGTTAGCCCTGAGATAGGCATAAACACACAACATTTATGCTGGAAGAGTTTATATCCAGTTCTTTTAGGGGTAATTCTCTAAAGAACTGGGTGAAGTTACCCCTATTCAGTGGTTTGGATTATATCTGCCTGCTTCATTTTACACTGGTGTAATGCCAAATCCACCAGCACAAACATTTTGTCTGTACAGGGACTCAGATATCCAGAAGCACAGCAGGGCCCACCCGCCCCCTCCCAGTCGTAAGCCCCAGCAGTGGCTTCTGGCCTGGGACCATGTGGCTGCCCTGGTGTGGGAACCTCAGGTAAGAGGGAGGTGGGGAGGGGCAGGGAAAGAGCCCAGGGAAATGCAGCCCCTCCCCCACCCCATGACCGGTGCTCCCTGCTGCAGCCCCTTGCAGCCCACACAGGACTGTCCTGAGCAGGCACAAGCAGCCCCAGGCAGACTGCGAGTGGCTGCAGTGCAGGGCACTGGCCACGGGGCAGGCGAGGGGCCACTTTTCCCCATGCCCCACACCAGCAGCAGATACGCCCCTCCCCCCCCCCACTTGCTGCGCCAGGCAGTGTTTGCTGCTGCTGCCCACCCAAAGCTTGTGTGCGTGGCAACCCAGAGGCATCAGTGGCAAACACTGCCCGGTGCAGGAAGCGGGGGGGCCACAGCTGCTGCCGCCATGCGCAGCCCTGATGGGCAAGCCCGGAGCCGGTGCAAGGCCCAGGCTGGCAGCGGGGGTGGGTTACAAGCTGGTGCTAAGCGCAGGAAAAACAGCCCCTCACCTGCCCCGTGCCTGGCACCCCACACTGCAGCCGCTCACAGCCTGCCTGGGGCTGCCTGTGCCTGCTCAAAACAAAATGAGGGCAGGGGGTACATGGCAGGCTGCCCTGCTTGTGCCCCTTGCCCCCCTCCCAAGGCCCCTGCCCCCCAGCCCTGCTGCCCCTTGCCCCCAACCCAAAGCCCCTGCCTCCTAGCCTGGGCTCTGTAACTGTCAGCAGCTACCCAGAACCTGGACCAGCTGCAAACATCTGCTGCCTCTCCACCCCAGTCCCCACCTGTGCCTGCTCAGGACAGCCCTGCATGGGCTGCGAGCAGCTGCAGCAGGGAGCACTGGCCATAGGGCAGGGGAGGGGCTGCATTTCGCTGCGCTTCACACCAGCTCGTTCCCTACCATGGAGCAGGGTGTTGGGGCTGCTCGCTGCCCCCCCAGCCTGTACCACAGGACTGGGGGGGGCACTGGGAGTGAGCAGTTGCATGGGGCCCACACTGGTTTCCTGGGGCCAGTGCCAGTGGGGCCCAGAGCAGGGCAGCAGGAGTACAGGGTCCCGGCAGGTAGGGGCTCTATGGAGCCGGGCCCGCTCCCCTGTCTCCCTGCTGGTGCAGCCCAACCCAGCTCCACAGACCCCTGCCAGCCTGCACCCTGCTCTGGGCCCCACCAGTGCTGGCCCTGAAACATTGGTCCCAAGATGGTGACCAGGAGCAGGGCATCTGTCAAGGGGCGGAGCTACCCATGCGGCCCTTGACAGCTTGCCAAAACTGGATAAGCAGCCCTCCACCTGAAATAATTGCCTGCCTCTGGTCCATAAGTATGTAAAGGGGTGAATATTGGGAGCTGAGAGAAAAAGTGTTCACTAGGCTACCCCAGGGGAGGACATTGAGCAATGGCCATAAACTGTTAGAGGATGGTTTCAGGTTGGATGTAAGGAAGAATTTATTTATGGACCAGCAATTCTACCCTCTGCACATGTCCCAAACTACCCTAATGTTCACATCTAGTTCTCTCCTAACCCTGCCACTGAGATCAAGGGCTCCTATACACAAGTGCAGAGGCTGCTCCGATGAGCTGGAATTCCAGTGTGTCAGAGTAGACTTGATTAATTGAGTCTGCTGGAGCGTGGCAATTGCTGTGCTCCAGCAGCCTCCTGTGTCTTGTGTATCAGGGTCCCCATGCTTAAAAATGGCAGTAGGGGTACTTGAACTAAAGCTCGTCAAAGATGAGGCAACTCATCATTGTGCCAAGGCTGCACATGCTCAGTAAGAACACCTGGAGCCCTCTGGAACAGGACTGACCTTGCCTGGACAGGCCCTCCCCATTGGAGACCATAAGATTGCCTCATCGGGAGGCAATTTTATTGCCCTATAAAAAAGGGTAGCAAAGAGAAGACTGACTCCTTGGGAATGCCATTTCCATCTGGACCAGCACCATGCCACACCACCTATCCACTCCAGAGGCCCTGCCGGCGACCCCCTCTGGACAACACCGAGCTGAAGGAGACCCTGACTGGCCATTGAGGACCCACTTTCAGCCTGGGATAGGTAGATATCACCTGCATATTTCCTCCTCCAATTTGGACTCTACCTCTCCCCCCCAGACTTCAGCCCCTGCACCAAGCCTCTTTAACCCCTGCTGCCATTTTTTTGCTGCCATTTTGTGTGTAGGTGTGGGTATGTGTGTGTGTGTGAAGGAACCAATAAGATATCATGTCACCATCTCCCCTGTTCAATAAAACTACTGTCATTACTAACCCCAAGTTGGGTTGCGTTTTACTGAGCCCCGGTCCCTTCCCTATCTTAAATTCCGGTCTCTGTCTCTCTCCCTCTCGGCTCTCAGCCCTGTTCCCACCACCTTTTGCCTCCTCTCTGTCCCTTTTCTGCAGACTTTTAGCCCTGTTGCTTTCTGCAGACTCTCACTCTCAGCCCTGTTCCTGCCACTTTTTGCCTCTTGCCACCTCTTCCCAATCCCTATCTCTCTCTGCCTACACTTTCACTCTCTCTGTGTTCTCCAGCCTACTCCCCCCCCCCCACAGTCCCACTCCCAGTTTTCCTCTCCCCACATACCTCTTGGCTCCCCTGTAGCCTCTTTGCTCCAGCTCCAGCCTCTGGGCTTCTCTCTAGCATTACTCCTTTGCTCTGTCAGCTTTCTGCTTTCAATTAACACCAATTAACCTTAAGTTACCCCAACTCCCCTCCAGTCTGCAGGTTCTAATCCCAGCACTGGCAACTTTCATCAGTCTCCACCAGCAGTAACCTAAAGTAAGCCCAAACCTCAGCTCCTCAGCCCAGCTCTCTCTAGTCTACCAGTTCTAATCCCGGTCCCAGCAACTTTCACCCCCTACGCTTTCACTCTCTTTCTTACCTTAACCTTATCCCAAGTACACCAAGCACATACATACACACCACAACACCCAAGTTAGGAACTCACCTGTGTGTATGTGTAGGTGAGTGGTATGTATGTGAACTGATATACATGTATGCCACTGTGTGCATGATATACAAATTAGTGATCTGTGTATGTATATTTGGTGTGCAGGTATTGGTAATTGATTCTGGTCTAATTTCTTTTGGTCTGTATAGTGTGTGTAGGTGCTTGAATTGGTGATAGGTGTGCATTTGCCTAAGCTGGTAATTTTGGATGTGTATGTGCCTGAATTGTTAGTGTGTGTGTGCATGCCTGGTGGGGGTGCATGCACCTAGAGTGTGTGTATGCACCTAATTGATTTTTGAGTGTGTGCATGTGCAACTGTACACCACCCCCTCCTGTCTAACAGCACAATATTGAGATCCTGAAAATTGGCCTGACCCCACAGGGCAACAACCCCATAGATAGAGGTATGCCTAAATCCCCTGTGGGGCATGATATGCTCTTAGCAGGATTGATTCATATGAGTAGTACTGAGTTCAACTCAAAGCACAGAAGCCAGTGGTGACATGTACAGGGTACACAGAGGTGCACATGCACCCTCTGAGAGTGCCAGAGGCACGTTTCCCCCCTGACTAAGGCGGCACCAGTTGCCCGTGACAGAAGCCACAGGTACTTTCATTCAAAAATAAATTCAGAGGATGTGCTACTAACCACTTTTTCTATAATATCCAAGTAGTTAGTGCTCTCACCCAGGAAGTAGGGAACCTGAATTTATTTTCCTCTTCAATTCAAGAGGGTTCAAGCCCACATATTCCACTACCCAGGAGATAACCAGCAGGCTATGGGCTAATCTAGAAAAAGATCATCCACCCTGCCTATTGAAGAAGAGCCACAAGAAAGGAATACCAGATTCAAGGACCAAAAGTAAAATAAGCAAGAAGCCTGATTCTATAACCTAGTGACTAGGGCAATCAGATGACAGGGGGAAGTCCTGCATGCCAGTCCCTGCTCTCAGGATTATTTCTGTTATCTATCCAATGACTGTTTAATGTAAAATACATTAAAAAGTCTAGACAAAAGACGGGTGCTCAGACAGGAGGATGAAGTCTTAATTTTGGTGTCTTAACTAGACTTTTTAATACATTTTAAACACCTCATTGGGAAGTATATTCCAGATTCTGGTCACCCTTACCATAAAGAAGTTCTTCCTGACATCCAACCTGAAACCATCCTCTAAAAGTTTATGACCATTGCTCAGTGTCCTCCCCTGGGGCAGCAGTTTTTCTCCCAGCTCCCGATATTCACCCCTTACATACTTATAGACAGTAGGCCCGAATTGGGGACATTGATTCCATTTGTTGATTCAGATCACTGTCTCCAATTCGATTCAGTGAATCTGAATCTGAAGATCAATGCTGATTCGGCGAATTAGCAATTCGGCCATAGACACAGATTTAAAAGTTTTTTTTTCTATGTACCTCGAGGTACCAGGCACGGCTTGTGAATGCTGTGCATCCCACAGGACTTCAGGTGGGGTGGGAGCCCATGTGCTCAGCAGCAAATCGGGAAGTAAACCAGAAGTACTTCCAGTCCACTTTCGGGTCCACCACTAAGCACACGGGGGGGGGCAGCCACGCCCCCCTGGCTCAGCAATCGGCCACCGGGGGACCCCGGGTGCTCCCTCAGATTCAAGAAGCACCAGTTGCTGAGCTGGGGTCCCTAGGGGGGCTGCCGGTGTGCTCCTCGGAGGACCTGGAAATGGACTGGAAGTGCCAAGAACACTGCGGAGCCCCTCATGCTCCTGTGGCCCGCTCCATCCGGCCCAACCGTTGCAGCATTCATGAGCTGCCTGGTACCTTGAGGTAAGTAGAAAAAACATTTAAAGTTGTGTCTATGTCCGAGTTGCCAAATGTTTCTGCATCTCTCTGAATCAATTTGGAGGGTTCCAATTTGATTTCGAGAGATTAAAGTGTCTCCTGATTTAATTTGGATTGAGAGATTCGGTCACTGAATTGGGATGAATCGAATCATGGACTGAAACTTCACATAGCCCTAATAGACAGCCACCATGTCCCCCCTCAGTCTTCTCTTCCTCAGGCTGAACAGTTCAAGATCCCTTAGTCTTTCCTCATAAGGTTCGTCCTTCAAGCCCTTAATCATTCTTGTGGCCTTTCTCTGAACCCTTTCAAGATTCTCCCTGTCTTTTTTGAAGTGTGGCACCCAGAACTGGACAGTACTCCATCTGGAGTCTCACCAGCACCAAGTAGAGAGGAAGTATCACTTCCTTAGCCCTACTCACGACACATCGGCTAATACATCCCAATATGCTATTAGCTCTGTTGGCTACAGCATTGCACTGGCGGATCATGTTCATCCTGTGATCAACCATAATCCCAAGGTCCCTTTCACCTATATTCATGTCAGTGGTTGCTTCTCCCCAGATGAAGCACTCTGTATTTATCCTTACTGAACTGCATCCAGTTCCATTCTGTCTACCTTTCCAGCTTCTTCAGGTCCTCTTGGATCTGCATCCTATCCCCTAATGTGACCACTTTTTCCCGTAACTTAGTATCATCCGCAAACTTGGCCAGCACACTTTCCACATCCTCTTCTAAATCATGTTAGCTATTAATAAGAATGTTGAACAGCATGAGGCCAAGAACTGAACCCTGTGGGACACCACTAACCACCTCCCACCAAGATGATATAGACCCATCCACTAACATTCTCTGGGCTTGACCCCTTAGCCAGGTCACACCCCACCTGATCATGGACTCTGCCAGCCCACAATCACCCAGTTTTTTATAAAAGCATCATGGGAGACCATATCAAAGGCCTTTTAAAATCCAAGTATATGACATCAACCATGTCTCCCACATCTAAGTGGTTCGTTACTTGATCGTAGAAGGAGATGAGACTGGTCAGACATGACATGCACACAATGAAACCATGCTTGGACATTGGTCCTTTTCCAGGCTTCCAGGACATCTCCCAAGCATCATAAGTCTTCAAATACCTCCACCAGTGGTCCCACAATGATTCCAGCCAATTCCCTCATCACTCTCAGGTGTAGTCCATCCAGTCCTGCTGACTTGAAGACATTCAGCTGCTCCAAGTGGTCTCTCACCAGTTCAACACCGACCATTGGTTGGCACCCCTTGTTCTCCCCTACATCCATCCAGTATCCAACTAGGCAGGCAACCACCATTTGTATGCAGGAACACTGACAAAAAGTATTAATTAAAGAGTTCAGCTTTCTCCTGACTGTCTGTTATCAGCTGTCCCATCCCATTTTACAAGGGCCCCACATTTCCCTTGGTCTTCCTCCTGCTCCCTATATACCTGAAGAAGGACTTCTTATTGTCCTTGATTTTGGTGGCCAGCCTCATCTCAGTTGCTGCCCCCACCTTCCTTATCCTCTCCTTACAAATACAGGCTATAGTTATGTATTCCTCCTTGGTGACTACCCCTTGTTTCCACTGTCTGTAAGCCTCCTTTTTCTTTTTTAAGCAGTCCTTGACTCCTCTGGTAAGCCAAGAAATCCTCCTGGCCCCTTTATGGGAGGATGTTTCCTGCATACAGGAATGGACCCTTTCTACACTCAGAGGATTGCTCCTTTGAGGAATGACCACCCTTCCTGAACTCCCTTCCTCTCCAGTTCCTCTTCCCATAGAGTCTCTCCCACTATTTTCTTAAGCTCATTGAAGTCAGATATCCTGAAGTGAAGTGCCTCTTCCCTACTGGCTGACTTTCCTGCCCTATGACAGATAGAGAATTCTATCATCTCATAATCACTGTCTCCCAGATTACCTTGAATCCTCAAATCTCCCACTAGGTCATTCCCTTTGGCTAGAACCAAATCTGACAAAGCCTTCCCCTTGGTTTTCCTGTTCACCTCCTGTACTTAATAAAGCTCTTCCACAGAGGTCAAAATCCTTTGTGACCAGTCAGATCTGGCCAAGTGCTCCCCTCCTAGCAGATGTCAGGGTAATTGAGGTCACCCATGATAACCATGTCCCTTCAACATGCAGCCTCCATTGGTTCTCTGGAAAATTCCAGATCCAGCTCCTCCTCCTGCTGTGGCAGTCTGTAGTAGACACCTACCATCAAGTGCCCTTCTCCTCATTCCCCCTCTCCCCCTCATATCTTGACCCACAGGGTCTCAAGTCGCCCTTCTGCCGAACCAGTTTGGGTCTCTAAGGAGGCATACCGGTCCTTTACATAGAGAGCTACACCTCCTCCCTTCTTCCTTGTAGCCCTCCATGAATACAGTCCAGTCAAGTCTGGCATCCCACTGGGTCTCCGTTATTCCAACAAGATTATATTTCCTATTTGTTAGCAGGAGTGCCAGTTCCTCCTGCTTATTCCCCATATTCCTAGAGTTTGTGTATAGACACTTAAGTCCCCCATTGGTAACCCCCAGTTCCCCACAGCCCCAATGTCATTCCAATGTTTCAACACCTTCTTGACTGCCCTCTGCATCCTTCCTGCTTGGCTGTACCCCAGCTTACATTCCCATCTGTACACCCATGCCCCAACACACTTATTTTTAAAGCCCTCTTCTGCAAGTCAGCCATCCTGAAAGAAAACAATTTCTTCCTCCTTGGCATGAGGTGAATGCCATCTCTTCCCAACAACCCTCTATCCTGGAACAGCATTCCATGATCATAAAATCTAAAATCCTTACTATGGCCCTGACCTCTGACTGAGAGGATGGAAGAGAAAACCACCTGTGCCCCCAAATCAGAGCCTTATAGTCATTCATGACCCGCCCAAGGTTGTTCCTGGCCATGTCATTCATGCCCACATGGATGAGCAGCAGGGGTAGCAGTCAGAGGACTGGATGAGCTTTGTAATCCTCTCCATCACATCCCAGATACAGGCCCCTAGAAGCCAGCAGACCTCCCATGCAAAAGGATCTGATCAGCAGATGGCACACTCCATCCCCCTCAGAAGAGAATTGGCCACTACCACCATCCTACATCTCCTCTGGAGCAAGTGCCTCCAGTCCTTTCTCCACCAGTCCTTCCTCCACCAGGGGTGCAAGTTTCTCATACCTGTTGCACAGCTGAACTGGAGAAGTTTCCCTTGAAGAACATGGCCTGGAGCCCTTTCCCATTGGCTAGCTCTAGTTGTTTGCCCACTCCATGTGTTCATTTTTTCTTGGATCACATTTCTAAGATAGCTAGTTCTTCCCATGAATTGTATGGGGAGTCTAGGCACTTAACTCTGAGTTTTGAATTCCAGTCTGGGGCATAGACACCTAAAATGTAGGTGTTGAGATACCTAACTTTTAGGCATGTAAATCCTTTATTGGATCTGGCTATTAGTACCTAAAGGCACCAGTAAGGGTCAGGTCATGTTTTGGTGTATGCCCAAAGAGGCTGTTAATAGCAAAGTGGAAAATAAATATTCACAGATGGACCCAGGGATATGTACATAGGACAGTCACAGTGGTCACAGCTCTTGACTGCTAGCAGTATGTATTAAAACTAGAATTAAACTTGAAGATGGAGAGGAAGAGAGGAAGATGGGAGTTTCCCAAAGAAAATAAGTGAAGACAGAACCACTTTCAGAGAGGTGCAAAAGAGCAAGAATAAATGGCTGCTCCTGTTGGACACACTTTGCACATCCTCACCCCCTCCACAGATGTGGTTTCAGTTATGACAGAAGTTTCTTAGTATGATATATAAAACTATGACAATTACTTGTGCATTATTTGCTAGATTAATAAAATGTTCTTTTCACGTGGTTGAGGATGCATGCAAATCACCCAAAAACTTCTTCCTCTTCTCAGCAAAGAAAGAAAAGGGAACCAACCTCTCTCAGAAACATACATTCCTCATCCCCTTCAGGAAATGTTTGAGAAAAGAAATGAGCTTCGCACTGAGTTCTGAAAGTCAACAAATGCAGAATCCATTGAGCCAAAAAATTCTATGGTCATCTATAGAAAATTCCAGTATTGGCCCACTGGTATTTAAATCCAGCAACTATTAGCTCAACCTTGGCAGCTGACCTCAAAGCTGTAGCAGGTCATGGTGAGAGAAAGTCTCTCAGATACCCTGGACCTATGTCAACTATGCTTTATTAGACTAAATTCAGGACTTTGAATGGCTTTGGGAAGTGCACAGGAAGCCAAGGTAGCAGTTGAAAACCCATGTAATTATTGCTATTATCTAGCAAATAAGCTTTTACATTCTGTACCATTTTACCTTGCAGTACAAATTATAGGCCCAAATAGTGTCGTGCAGTAATCCAGTCTAAAAGTCACAAAGTTATGGATAACTGTGACAAGATCCTCATGCAAAAAAGGCTATAGATACTTTGTTACAGAACAAAATAGTATGGTATTGACTTCCAATGCCAATTGAGACTCCACAATCCCTGTCAAATACTTACCTTCTTGGACAATGAAAAGGCAACTCTCAAAAATTGATGGCAGGAACTATCCATACCTTTTCCTATCCCTGAAGCATCATCTCCATCTTTTCGGCACTAAATTTCAGCCAACTCAGTCTCACCCCACTGTGCTGCCATTTCAGCTAGGCCTTGGGAGAGTATTCATCTCCAGTGACAGCAAGACATAGTGTTGACATGCACTTATGGATGCCAGTACGCTCAAATCATTTCACTGTCCGTCTTTACATAAATGCTGAACAGAGGGAGTGACAAAACAGACTTGGAGAACTCAACTAAGTGTCTCCTGACAGAAAAGTAGTCCCTCAAGCTACCTTTATCATTTTGCAAAGTAATGCTACCCCTTTTTGCCAGTATCTGCATGCAAGTTAAAACAGGGATATTCTACCAATAGAACTGAGCTGTAATTTTTTTTCCCCACTCTGAAACAGCGTACCATTTAAAGACTTCTTGGGTATCAGGGCATTATAATGTAACTTGATACCAGTGGTGACAATAAGAAAAGCGGTGTACATTACCGCACAAGGACAAATAAAGCAGCAATTAACAAGTTTCTATATATTTCCTGTTTGCATAATACAGCTCTTTTTCAAGGCAAAACCTGGCAGAAACTTATAGGCCAGGGAAAGATTTGCAATAAAGACTCATTTGGACACTTACTAATGCAGAAATGGTTGTGCGCTTTGTGAGCAATGTAAAAGGACAAACTGAAATGCTGTCTGAACTGACTAGCGGTGGCAGCAAAGAAAGTTTGCAATGTGGTCTAGTGGCAGATGCCTGTGGAGAAGTTGTCTTACACCATTAACAGCCAGTAGGAAAGTTTCTTATCACAACTGCTGTAAATAAAACAAGACCACGTGTGAAGCATATACAAGTCATAAATGCATTTCAAATATCAATTTTTATGGCACAATCATAAATGGATGTTGTTATTTTTAAAGAGACTCAGTTGGGCACATTGATTTACTAGACCTACCACACAGCCCAAGATACAAAATTATATATGCTTATCACTAGTGAAAAATACTGTGTGCGCCTTTCTTCGATGTGTACTACTGAAGTTTGCTTTTTTTCCATTAGGCTTTAAACTATAATACCACTACAGGGCAACTGCTGTTGTGAAGCCTTAAACTACAGATCTATATGCACATTTTCTGGGTTTTACAGTTTATTTTTTTTCTGAAATTTGGTGCTTCTTTTATAAAAATTGTGACATTTTAATTATATTTTTTTTATCAGTTATAATTTTAAATAATTTGTATCCAAAGTATTTATCTGATCTTTAGTTGGCCTTTTCTACCCAGTTACCATTTTTTATTCAGAGGCCACTCTTTCACTTAACACAGGAAAAGCTATAAGCTATAGAATGGTATTAAACACTCCTTTCATATTTACAAAGCAACTTAGGGGACAGCAGACTGACTTCTGTCTCTGAACTATGAAAACTGTTTCTGAGTAATAAGTTATTTTTTTATAATTAAAACTCAAAACCTTAAGTCTGGGACTAATTCCATAGACTTATGTGCCTTAGTTCAGGAAAGCAGCCCCATTCATTGCCAAAGAAAGTAAGCATGTGCTTTAAACTACCATATTTACCAGAGTATGAGACAACTTCAAATTTAAGACAACCCCCCGATACATTAATTAGAATGTAGACATGGAAAAATTATAAATATATTTTAATTTTCCATGGATAAGATCTAATTATGAGAGGGTAATTTTAAATCCTCCCCTTCCTCCCACCACTACAGCAGGGAAAGCAGCAGCAGTAGTAGAGTGGGGCAGGTGGCAGAGGGGTTTGCCTTAACTCAGGTGTGGCAAAGTTCCTAGCTTCTCTTTAACTGGAGAAAAGTGTTATATTTGATGATGTGCCACACCATCTGCATCATGCTTTCCAAAATCCTAAGTCCCCATACCTAGAGTGACACTCAGTCCATTCATTCTGATTTTAGGTCAGTTAGTTCTGATTCTGAAAAACTTGTAGGTGTGTGATTACCATATTTACTTGAATCCAAGATGAGGTTTCTTCCCCATTCAACATGGGGGAAAAAAAGCCCCTCATCTAGGATTTCAGTACCAAGAGAAGGGGCAGGGGACTGCTATGGCTCCAATTCCATCCCTGACCTGGACTCATGGTCAGAG
The DNA here is from genome assembly GCF_030867095.1 of Alligator mississippiensis. Classification (NCBI taxonomy): domain Eukaryota; kingdom Metazoa; phylum Chordata; order Crocodylia; family Alligatoridae; genus Alligator; species Alligator mississippiensis. Next base: position 192,703,698 of record NC_081824.1, on the reverse strand, counting down.
CCACAGCAGCCATCTATGCCCTGCTTGTCCCCCTTACTGCCTGAATACCATGGCCTCTGCCACCCACAGCCTCTTTCCCCTTATTCCCACCCCCTACCCCCACAGCTTCAGCCCTCCTGCAGCTTCTGCCCCCTAAAAGCCTCTGCCCCTGCTGCTCCTTATCCCCCTGCCACTTATCATCAGGCATAGGAGCTGGATGCTGGAGCTGCTGCCACCACAAGTGCTGCTGAGTGGCCAGGCTGGGACAGAGTTATCCTGTGCTTGTACCCCCAGCCAAAATGGGGCTGGAGCCATGCCTAATGGTAAGCAGTGGGGGGCAGGGGTGCAGAGGTTGTAGGGGGGCAGATGGAGGTTGTAGGGGGGCAGGGATGGAACAGCTGCAGGGGGCATGTGGCTGCTGTGGCTCTGACTCCAACCTTGTGTCTGGGTCAGGGTCAGAATTGGAGTCAACGCAGCCCCCTGCCCCCCCCCCCCCCCACACACACACACACACTTGGTATTCAGATCCAAGATGAGGGTTTTTTTCTTCATGTTGAATGGGGGAAAAACCTCATCTTGGGTTCAAGTAAATATAATCACACACTTAGGAGCATTTCTGAATCAGAACATAGGTTGCCTTAGGTATGCAGGGATCCTACTCCGACACGCTGTAATTACAGCACATCAAAGCAGACTCAAATAATCAGGTCTGCTGGAGCATGGTAATTAGTTCTCTCAAGCCAACCTCCACATCTATGTATTCAGCACCATGCACTTCAAAATGGCAGTGGGAGTACTTTAACTAAAGCTCCACCATTTTGAAGCACGGGATGCTGAATAAAGGAGATGCTGTGGGCACTTTAATTAAAGTGCCCCACCACCACCACTGGAACATATGTAAAGACACCCTAACTGACCACAAATCAGAATGAGTGAATGGACTGTCACTCTGGGCATAGACAGATCTAGGATTTTGAAATAGGGGGTGCAGATGGTGTGGCACATCATCACATAACACAGCACATACTTTACTCCAGTTAAAGAGAAGCTAGAAACTTTACTAAAATGGTAGGGAGTTAGCACTATATTAGTTAGTTTACAATCAAAGCAAAAGACAAATATAATTATTGGAATGTGTACTAATTGGCTAGAGAATATATAAAGATTTTAAAAACACAAGAAATTAAACAAAAACAATCAAAGGATATTATATTATTAGTCTTGTAGTCATTATAGTTACATGTAAATCTCTTGTTCAGATTCATAAAACAAAATCTAGCCTTCTTCAGGATCTTGACAGTGTCTCCAATACTGTACTGTCAGTCATTTCTTCGCCTGAGTTAATGTTACCACACCTCAGTTAATGTTTTTAGTTAGAGCTAAAAACAGTCTACAAAGCTGTAAAATAGAAGAGAGACATTACCAGGAATGGCTAACAAACAGCAACATTGCAGAAGAAAGGATAGTTTGAAGAGTGAAACATCAAAATCATTAAAAAGGATAGAGTCATCAACACCTGTGGAGAGAGATTAGCAGGAATCAGGGAGATGATAATGAGCCAGAAAGTCAATTGACTCTCTCAGTACTATATGGATAGAAATGCTGCTGACCCTCCAAGATAATTCATTTTAAAGTTTGGGTGGAGCTGGAATGAAAGGGGAGAGTAGCTATACTGCTGCACCCCCCTTGGATCCTTCCCTGGCTTCAGGGTCTTCAGTGTGACCTGAAACATCCCTTATGTATTACAGATGTTGGTTTTTCATTGTAACTTCATATGGCAATGGTCAGTTTTCTGGGTTTTTGCTCCTGACAACTTAAACTTAGGTTTAATACTCATCTACTTCATTCAGGGATACATTAGCAGAGTGGTTTAAACAACTCCAGGATTCAAACACTCCAGGGTTCAAACACTGCTTTTGGTGCATGCCAAAGGTTGTAACTGGTCAACCTAATCATTTGCACTAGGAAATCAAAGGTCCCTGTGTGCTAATGAGTATGAAAACTAGCCCTGTGGAATACTAGGCTCAGTAGCTTCTTTTGGTATTTTATTGTTCAGTTTACTTCTCAGCTTTACCCATTGCACTCTTACACATTTTATTATTTTACTATATTTTCCATTATACACAGTTTATTTGTCTCTGAAATAACACCCTTACTATATACAGCTATCTTACATACATTTCTGGTACCCTCAAGTTATATAACTACATTTTTAGTTTGTCTTTTTTGTGATTGTGAAGGAGAAGTTAGACCATTTTAGACGAGCAGTTTTGAAACTGACAGACCTTGACAAGGAATCTGATCATATTAGCCTCTGAAATCTGCAGGAAAATTCCAGCCTACTTCTATGGTTGAACAGTATTAGCAAAGGCATGTGTTGACCTGGTGTAAGTTTTTGGCTACATTTATCATTATATTAACCAACCAGCTCCTCCACTCCACTCCCAGTATCCTGGGAAGAGTATAAAAATATTAATCGCACATGCAGGATAAAATCAGGTAGGCCAAAGCTCAATTGGAGTTGCAGCTAGCAAGGGACAAGAAAGGTAACAAGGAGGTTTTCTATAAATATGTCAGCAACAAGAGGAAGGTCAGGGTCCCTTACTGAATGGGGGAAGCAACCTGGTGACAGATGATGAGGAAAAGACTGAAGTACTCAATGCCTTTTTTACCTTGGGCATCACAGGCAAGATCAGCTCCCAGACTACTACACCAGGCAATGTAGTTTTGAGCAGCCCTCAGTGGTGAAAGGACATATTAGGGATGATTTAGAAAAGTTGGATGTGTATAAGTCCATGGGGCAGGATGAAATGCATCTGAGGGTGCTAAGCGATTTGGCTGATGTGATTGCAGAGCTGCTGACCATTATCTTTGAAAACTCATGGAAATTGGGGAGGTCCCAGACTACTGGAAAAGGGCACATATAGTGCCCATCTTTAAGAAAGACAAGAAAAAGAATACAGGGAACTACAGACCAGTCAGTCTCACCTTAGTCCCTGGAAAAATCAAGGAGCAGGTCCTCATGGAATCCACTTATAAGCACTTGGAGGAGAAGAAAGTGATCAGGAACAGTCAGTATGGATTCACCGAGGCCAAGTCATGCCTGACCAACTTGATTGCCTCCTATGATGAGATGACTAGATTTATGGATGCAGGAAAAGCAGTGGACATGATATACCTTGACTTTAGCAAGGCTTTTAATATGGTCTCCCACAGCATTCTTGCAAACAAGTTAAGGAAGTATGGGCTGGATGAATGGACTGTAAGGTGGATAGAAAGCTGGATGGATCATTGGGCTCATTGGGTAGTGATCAATGGCTTAATGTCTTGCTGGCAGCCAGTATCAAGTGGAGCACCCCAGGGGTCAAACCTAGGGCCAGTTTTGTTTGATATCTAATATCTTCACCAGTGACCTGGAAGATGGCATACAGTGCACCCTCAGCAAGTTTGCAGATGACACCAAGCTGAGGGAAGTAGAAGATACACAACAGTTCTGCAGAAAGGGACCTCGGGGTTACAGTGGACAATATGCTAGATAAGTGCCCATGTTGCCAAGAAGGCTAATGGGATACTGGGCTGCATTAGTAGAAGCACTGCCAGCAGATTGAGGGAAGTAATTCTTCCTCTCTATTCAGCACTGGTGAGGCCATACCTGGAGTACTGTGTCCAGTTTTGGGCCTCCCCACTATAGAAAGGATATGGGAAGTTGGAGAGCGTCCAGTAGAGGGCTCAACAAAGCCTTGGCTGGAATGATGTAGTCAGAGATGGTCGTGCTTTGAGCAGGGGGTTGAACTAGATGACCTCCTGAGGTCCCTTCCAACCCTCATTTTCTATGATTCTGTGATTCTATCCCCTGCACCTTGTTGAAGTGGTATAACTGATAGACCTTTGACCCTTGGCAGCAGACTCTTACCTGATAGGGTTTAAACCCTGGGGTTCAGGAATTGGAGGCAGGGCACCTCGAAACTTCAGCAGTGTGAAACAGAATAAAGGCTACACACTGTTACCAGGAGAGGTGTCACCACCAACACAACAGCCTGGTCAATCCAACTCAGCATACAACCCCACAAATGTATGTGCCCAACAACAATGCAAAGCCCTTAATTCCACAGCAACTACAGGGGCAGAGAAGGGTTACCTGGCTGTTGGTGGTTTAACTCCCTCCCCCCCCCCCCCGCCCCCGAAGCAGCATATTCCATTGGGAGTAAAGTGAGGCAGATAAACGGACTCCTGATTTCTCTCTATTCCACACAGCTGGAGCATTCAGGGCCTCTGTTTCCATTCCAGGGTCCTCCTTTACTAAGTACCCAGGCTTATGCTATGGTTATCCAGCCTTGTTTGAACTTTATTAATAATACATATGGTACTATTATTTAGGAGTTTGTGCTACATTTGAAGTTCAGACATTAAGTTGTTTTTGAATAATTTTCTAGCAAGAAGAATGGGTGACTTAAAAGTGAGGAAAACATTTGCTCCCAGGTTTTTCTAATTCAAAACTGGCTGAATAGATTTCATTCATATTATCCAAGACGTGTCTAAGAACTGTATACATTACTAAAAAAGAAGGGTTTCAATTGGAAATGGCTCCTCAACCTTAACTGTAGAGTTTACTACATAGGCATGCTATAATCATCTAGTTAAATAGGTAAAATTAAGGAAAAGTGTGGGGTAAACTGCTCTGGGACATATGGCCAACCATACTGTGTGAAGTGGGATATAGAAAAGAAATAATCACTGTAACTTACATTTTTATGGTACCTTTCATCATCAAGAGTCTCAAAATGCTTTGCAGACTAAACATGACAGTCCAGATTCTGATTTAAGTTATACTGGTGTAAATATGGAGTGACTTCACTGAAGTTATTAAAGCTGCTCAGTTTACAAAGATGAAATTGAGATCAAAGGTTTGGTTCTATTGTATGTACATAGTAATAAGTTTCATTTGTGCTTTGGTTTAATTCAAACAAGTATAATTGGTGGCAAATTTATTTCCTAGCATGAGAGATGGAGAACTGATAAGTCTGGTACTTAAATATATGTGACAACAAATAAAAAAAGGAAATCAGTAACAAAGCTTTAAGCATTTATCTAAATATGCCTTCTGGTTAATGGAAAACAGCTAAGCATTCATAAAAACGTGAAATATGACTGTATTAATTCAAATTAATAGCAACATGTATACATTCAGCTACAGAATTATCTTCTATTCACACATCCTGGTCAGGGGATGAGCTGTTTAATACATCTTTTGATTTTTGAAAATGAAATTTTCTCAGTCCCAGACCATCAACATAGTGCCATAGCTCTGTTCTACAGCTCTGTCACCACAACCACAATGGGACCGGAAGAACAGTCCAACTTTTAGAAGCAGGAGATCAACCCTCACTACCAAAGTCTTCTATGTTGGCTTCTAGAACAGCAAAGCACATTCTCAGGCTCTGGGCTAGAGACAGATATTACACTTAAACCAGTATAAGTGATTGGAAGCACATTTAAACCTATAACAGAACAGAAGTTCAGCACACACAAATCAGTTTCGAAATGGCTGAACCTGATTTAAGATAAACCTGGTAGATGTAGTATCACACCTAACTAATTTAGATTAAACTGGTCTGAGGGAAGTCAAGGAAGTGTCCATCTTGGCTCCTCTCACACCCCCCCCATCCCCCCACCAGCTCCAGGCTTTGTCCTGGCCCAGCCCTACATAGGCCCTGAGGGGTCCGTGTTGGCTCCCTACACCTCACCTCTGCCTGCTGCAGCCATAGTCAAGGCTGAGCAGAGAGGCTGTGGTCTGACAGAGCTGAAGCCTCAGTTCCCTCCCACACCCAGCTCCAGCTTCCCCCATGCCACCCCAACCCAGCTACCAAACTTGCCAGGACCTGCTTTACAAGCCTAGTGCAGTGTGGGGAGGATCCACAGTGACAACAAGGGATTGGGGGCATGTGCCCTGCAGGCAATCACAAGCTCAGGTAGGCTCAGCTGCCCTCAGCAACATCTGGCAGGCAGGGAGGTGTACAGGAGCGCCCCCAACTTCTGGTCTTGGCCAATGCAGGCATCTGTTTCCTCCCTCCCACAGAAGGAGACATGCGTTCTGTTCTCTCCCGATCCAATCTACACAGTTTAGAGAAACCCACACAGATTGAATCAATTCCACCTCTGCCTTTTTGACTGTCTGTACTTAGCCCTAAAGACAAACTGTTTCCTACCTATGGTCCCACACAATGGCTCTTCTTTCTGACCCTCATCCAAGGCCCCCTAAAGCCTGTGGGAATTTTCCTATTGACTTCAGGGGGCTCTTGGTCATCATCTCTCTGCACAACACACCTAAAGCTCTTTTTGTCTCTCTGTAAAGGGAAAGCTGACAGTCCACTTTCACGTCTCACACAAACACATGCTCAACCAAGGTAAAGACCAGGGGTCAAAGATCTTTCATGAAAAGGAACTGTCACAACCCAAAGTTGTGATTTTTTGTTTATGTGTGCTTCAGCGCTGCTAAATTATGTTCCCGCTAAATTACAGCTTCCTTGCACGGTGGAGTTCTCTGCTGCAGAAGAGAACCCCGGTGCAACGGAGAATTTCCCGCCAATTTGTAGCTTTCTTTGCATGGTGCATTTCTTTTGCATCTCAGAAATGCACGGTGCAAAGGAGTTCCCGCCATTTGTATGAAGATTCGTGCCACATTATTGGCCGATTCTAATATATGCACACGTGGCGGCTAGCGATTGGCTTGCTAGCCGTATAAAGAGCTTGGGTGGCTTCCGCCCAAGTTGGAGAGAAATCAGCTAGAGAGCGTGAGGATCTCTAAGCGCTGTGGATCCTTACGGACCCAACGCATTTCTTAAGAAGGCAACAGAGGTCTAAACAGCCTCTGGCCTCTCCCCGTCGCCGAGCGCAATCCTAGACGTATTCCTTTCCTATATACTAAGGATTCGAACCCACAGAGCTTTAACAACTCCGGGGCCAGAGAACCGAACCGAACCCATGGAGCTTCGACAACTCCGTGGGAAAGAAATTACCGAACCCGCGGAGCCTTAACAACTCCGGGGCCAAAGAACTGAATTTGTCGTAGTCCTCCAACGAGGATTTAAGTGGAGCTGCACCTGGAAACTGTCCAGCCTACACCGTGACCATCTTGGGTGTAAGTAAATAATCTTTAAATCAACCATTACGCCTCTGTGACTAATTCTAGCCCGTGCGTGCCTTGCCGCCGTACGGTCCTCTCCGGCCCCGCGTGCGCAAAGACGGGCCCGGCTCGCCCCCGGCCCGCACAGGAACATCCCCACTTTGTCTGCTTTTGCACAAATTGTACTCTTCCTAATCCAAATGTGTGTCAGCAAATAACTTAAAACTTCCCAGGAGGGTATTTATCTGAGCTCAGGTCAGTAGGAGTGGCTTTAGAACTTAAACTGCTGGTATGTAAAGAGCAACAAACTATGTAGTTTATTTGAGCAGTGAGGTCCGAAAATAAGCATGAAACTTGAGGAAAAAGTTGTAAAAAGTTCACTTTGAATGATGAACATTAAACTATGTACTGTTATTTAAATAAACAAAGTTTATGCTCACCATTGATCAAAACTGAAAAAGTCTTCTTGTATTTCTGGGCTTCTGATTTCAGGCAACCAACAGTCACAACAAGGTCAAATCATTATCTGTTGAGTTTGTCAGGTCTTAAATATCTAATACACATCTCTTCTAGATGTCATGTAAAATAACAAAACCCAAGTTTGGGACCTGACAAGATCATTGTAATGATGGATGGTATCTCTTTTCATTAAAAAATTATTTGCATCCACCCCAAAAGGAATTAATCAGCTGATATACAGTGGAGAATTGTCTGTAGTGCAATCACACATGTATTGCAATAAATTAGATGTTTAAGGCTTATCAAATAAAAAATCCTGAAAAAAAGACTGAGAATTTATATTATATTATAAATTGCATGTAAACTCCACTGGGAATTGTTAACATAGACTAAACTAATATTAATAGCTAAAGATAATTATTTTTTCATCCTTGTCTATTAAAATGTGATTTCCTTTATACTGACCTACGAAGACCACCCAAGACCAGCCCAGTAAATGAATCGGGTCTTGGTTATTTGAAAGAGCCCCAAATGATAGAGATTGGTGCCTGTCTTTTCTCTACTTGGATCTTATGTACTCAGCCTAACCCAAATCAGATCAAAAGTTGCCTTGAAGAGACAGCAAATCTATTTTATTTTTGGAAATGAATCCAGATGATAGCTGGATCACCGACAACATCTCCTTTCCACTCAACATGCCAATAATTTCTAAACTGGGAGTCAGAGATTCATCAGCACTGCTCTTGTTCAGGGCCAAATCCTGGCCCCACTATATCAGAATGTGTTTTGCCATTGTTTCAATGATGTCAGTCTGTCACCCAGATGGTTTGGACAGCCTGTGATCAAATCCACTAATAGGACAGAATTGGGACTTATGTAAAGTGAACAAGCCCTTGCCTTTACACATAGGTTCCAGAAAATGATGAGTGCATCTGGGCAGTCTGTTCACCATTGTATCACCATTTTTTTACTCTAGAAGGGCACCATTTGGTGAGATTACATGTTCTCATTGTAATATACTGTACATTACTCAGGATTCTTTCTTGGTGAAACACCTGGATCTAGAGAAAGAAGCATAAAGACAGGAAGTCAGGAGACCTTGAGTTCTAATGCCAGCTGTGCTGTTGATTTACCTTGTGGCCTTGGGCAACCCACTTTAGATCTTTGGTTCCATTTCTCCATCTGCAAAACAAAAATAATAAAATTTACCTAACAACTTGCCTCAGAGGGCTGTTGACATGTTTATGTCACTGGGTTTTCCATAAAGCTCATCATCCTAGCTAGTAAGTGAATACGTAATGCACTATAGGAATACAAAGTACTATTCTGACAATGATTATGTGATCACATCTTCTGACATTAGCATGCCACAGGGGCCAGGGAACTTTTTCTTCCTTTAACTTCTGAATACCAACCAGGCATGCTGTATTTAGAAAAAAAAAAAATCTAAATCAACCCATTTGGGAAATATCAAAATCTATTTTTCATGTCCCACATTACTTGCAATGACAATTTGGCCAAGGGAAAAACTGAACACATAAGGTTTGTGTTTCCTTTTCATATGTAGCAAAGGCATAAATATTTTTTTCACTTTTGTATTAGCCCAGAAAAAGCCTGATTGTGTGGGACATGGTGAAAGGCAGCATCACATAAGGTGGATCACAACTCATTTGTCTTTCAAACCTTTTCATCTGAAAGATGAAAAGTAGATGAGACATCCATGCTGCGGAATCTTGTTCTCTTGTCATTATTAAAATCATATGGTGCTTTTTGCAAAAGAAAGGGAATTAGTGTTGGTGCCATATTAAAATTACAGTATAAGGAATTACCTTACATCCTGCCTAAAATTCCTATTTACATGCATTCTTCCTATTCTGTACGAAACTGATGCCTTATGTTGTTTAATGCCACTAAATAGCAGCACCAGTTCAGTGGCGGATAAAGAAATTCTTCACATAGGTAAGTTGTAAAGCATTTCAAGTGTTCTGCTTGATCAAAGGGTCAAATTGTATCTTAAATAATGTCATCTCTCTCCTACTAGCACATAGGTCAGCACAGAATGTTTGAATATGGAATATATCACATGGCACAGAGAAATAAACCGCATTCTCTAGTCGAAGTGTTTTACTGCAAAGGTTTGTCTTAGTGAGAAAGACCTTACGAGCATTAATCATTTATGTGAGCACCAGTTATTTTACTTCAATCATTATGGACTAGGCAATGCATTGTGGGCCTATAGGAAGGTTGAAGCCATCCATTGCATCAAATTACTCAGAGCTGAGGCTAAATCTGAGCTCTGTCTAAGTGTTATAAAACTAACATTTTGCATCTTCAGCCTGAGCGTGAAAGGTGCAAGTCCTACCACAGCCTGAAAATTAAATGTAGTCCAAATGAACCTTTTAAGAGTGGCTTTAAAAAGTGAGAAAGAGACTGAGAGGTCCTGATAGAAGTCCAGAAAAGTAATAATGCTTCTGTAGTTAAGAAAGAGTAGTAAATATTAAAGGGCCCTTAGCAACAAAGCATCTGGTCAGGTTCAATACAACCCTGAAACTGAGTCCTGATAAAGAAGCACTGCACTGAGGGATTACTCTTACTTTTAGCCTTAGCAGGAGAAACAGAACTCTACCATGTCCTTATCTGGCATTCCCTTCCCCAAAGTGTCCCTTCAAATGTGGGAGAGGGTGTGGCTGAAGTAGGACCCGATTCTGCCAGCTTTGTTATGAAAATTCTGTCCCATCTCTGCTACTTGCAACCAGAACTTAGCCCACTTGTTCTGCTTGAATGGCATGCCATCAGAAAAAAATTGCTTTCCATATTTCTTGTGTCAGAAATAAATGGCAGAGCACTACTTTGTTTTTATATACTTAAGAAAGTCTCTAAATCAGTAAGAGCCATTACCAACCCTGCATGACCACATATGGGCTTAACTTGAGATGTGGTTTTGCCAGGAAAGCTCTAACTGAAATATATGGGCCTTGCAGGAGCTCAGCATTTCTGGAAATCAGACCCTAATAGTATGTAATGTTGACGTCTTTTGTGACCAAACAGTCAACCAGTACTGAGGGCCTTACGGGTTGAATTTTGTTACAGGAAGAAACTGGTGGCAATCAGGTATTTCCCTGATGCAAGCTCATTTATTTCCAAAGAATATACACAAAATCCTGGGTCCCTGAACAAAGCAGAAGCCAACAGCAGCAAGCAGTCTCCTTTCCTGGAGACAAAATCTGTCTCTCAGAGAGTCCTGTGTCCCCCAAAAAAGTACTATCTCAGCTTCCTGCAGGGCTACAGTACCACCACTTTTCTTTTCTGCTGACTTTCTGTATCTTTAACAGAGATGCATACAGCTGTAACCAATCAAATGCTTAGTCTGAGCATTTGCAACTGCTCCCAGAGAAACCTCTTAGCCCATACAATTTAGCTTTTGATCATCCTTGCCATACAACTCATTGCCTTGGGTGGTAACTTCCCATTGTTTCATTTATTGCTGTTTAAAGTGCATTTAATTACTCTTTCCATTTCCCTGAATAAAATGTGGTGAGTTCACCCCATGACTGTAACCAAGCTTTTTATTAATCTATTGACAATAGACATGTTTCATGGCAGCTCTTAGCCTTCCAGCATAACTATAGCTCAAACAGTGAAGAGAGTGTGGCAGCATGCACACACACAAATTACCATTCTGTTTTAAGAAGGGTTTTAGAGTACTCCACTCTCTTCACCATTGCTTTCCTTCCACCACTTTCTTCCCAACAAACAATCTTTAAAACATTCAGAAATGCAGATGTGTATATATTACTCTTGCTAAGAATTGCATTTAGGAGATCTCTGGTGCCAGGCTGTATGTAAACATTGATCTCAAGGGAGCTGGTTATTTAAAGAACCAGCCAGTGTAGTTGCTACTGCCACAACCAGTTATAATTGCTTCAGTTCACAGTTGCAAAAGTGAATTATTCATACTGCTAGATAACATTAGTCAAAGACAGATAGATGGACAGATATAGAAGAAAAGCAGATAGACAAATGGCATTTTGTTCTGCAAAGAATTTTAAATATTTGAAGAGAATACACTAATAGACATGAAAACACTAGGAGCATTTTATGAATAACCAGAATATTATCTAAGAAAAAGTGCAAAAGGAACAAGCCTCAAAAGGTTAAATAGCCAACAGCACAGTAAAAGTCCTTATTTTCCTTAGAGCATAGATAATTCTACTGCCCTGCTTTACCATCACCGTGCTAGTTTGTCTGTCCAGAACCTATTTTACTTTTAGATCCAACAGTTGTCTTAGGATATGTCTATATAGAATAGTTAGCACAGAGTAAGCTAGAATGTGAAGTTATAAGCACACTAGCTACAAGCATGTGGACACTTTTAGTGAACACTAAAGGCATGTCTACACTGATGTACAAGGTCTGTCTTGACAGTCAGTCTCAATCAACCCAAGACCAGTGAGCCAACCTACCCCATCTATATCATACCTAATAGCCTGCAGCCAAGCTGTCTACATGGCACTGCTTAGAAGCAAAGCCCTTCTAGGAATCAAACTCTAAAATACTTGTGCCTCCTTTCAGCCTCACCTCTACTTACAGGCAGTAGAGAAAGAAAATGGGGTGTAGAAGGGCCAGCAGTCAAGAACAATAAATTAGCCAATTTCCTGTGTTCGAGGCCTGCAATGCCCAGGAAAATTCCAAATATACTGCAGAAAGCAGTGAACAACAGGCAGTGAGGACCATAGCCAAACTCATAACTGGTAGCTCAGCAGAGAATTCAGTGTGTGGAAACACACGACACACTTACCGCAGTGTGGCATCCAGGCAGCTGGTATGCAGGAAAATTGGCAGCACCCCACAGCCAGAAGGGGTTCTGCAGAGTGGTTTGGCCCTGGAGAGCTCCTGGGATAAATGATGCTCCTTGGCAGTAGCTCTGGAGAGGAAGAAAAAAGAGATCGCCGGAAGTGATGCCTGGGACCGTCCCCGCAGCCAGAGCAGAACCAGCATGTCACTGGAGCTAGCTGCCAGGCAAGGCTGCTAAAGCCCAGACTGCAGCAGGAACTCCCCCATGGAGTCTGGGAACTCACCTACCTGTGGCACCAGAGCCAGGAATCCTTCCGGACAGGAGGCCCTGGAGGATGCCACAGATGGCCAGAAACCTATGGAGTATCATCATGGCAGGTGCAATTGATGAGATGAAAGACATGGGCCAGACCAAACACCCACTCACACACCATGATGCTGACAGGTACTCTAAGGGCAGCCAGGATGGAAGGAGAACAGTTCAGGAGTGCCCTGCAGGACTCACCAGCAGAGAGCACCCATCTGGTACCCCTTTGGCTCTGTACACCATGTGTGAGCAAGTACAGACTCAGAAATCCCTGCAAGGGCTGCAGCAGCTTCACAGGGCCCAAGTGAGTGTGAGGGAATGTATCATGAAGTATTGTGGTACATGGCCAGGTACCAACAAGCCAGGGCGTATCTGCAAAGCACATCCCACTATGCTCAGCACACTAAAGTGAAGTGGCTAGAGGTGGGTAGCATTGTTGACCTGCTCACCTGTGCTGTTCAATCCCTTTTTGTTCCATTATTGTTAAGTTATATATTCATCAAGGTGAGGAGGCCTAAGCAGACGCCTGCAGAGAACCATGTGGTGGGAGAGCTGCCTGTTCCAGAGCTGATCAAGACTGAAGCAGACACACTTGAGTGGAAAGGGGTGGGGTGCAGGGAAGGAGGAGCCCCACAGAAGAAGTAGCAGCTTAGGTGCCTGGGGTCAAAAGTTAAAAAAAAACTGAGTAGCACCTCCACGTAACCTCAAATAACATCAAGTTGTGGCAAGCGAATAGGCCCCAAGGTGGCACCCAGGTAGGCAGGGCATGCTAACAGCAACACTGCAAGCATGGGCCAGACACATAGCATTAATCTGTATTGCTGTTTGTTGCAGAGCACTGAGGTGCCCTGCTCCTAAAGAGGGGAAAACTGCTAGGGAAAGAGCCCTAGCAGTGAATAAGGAGCCCAGCTGGGGGTTGCCAGGGCCACTGGAGCTAGCAAGAGATCGCACCTGCCAGCGGTCAGCTGATTGAAAGGGGCAGGGCCTGGCTCCCTTATAAACCCTAGAGGCTGAGGCCAGAAGCAGTTCCCTACCAGCAGCCAAGGAGGAGGGAGCTCTCAGCCATGTTACAGAGGAGAAGCCTGATGCAAGAACAATGTTTTACTCTCCTGCAAGATGAAGAAACCCCAGTAGGCTTGAGCGTGATTATAGCCGGGCGGCTTCTGTTTGTATTATAGCCCAGGGGCTTGTGTTTGTGTTGCTGTTTGTGACTGGTGGTTTGGGTGAGGCTATTAGGGGTTGGAGGAGGCCTCATAGAGGACCCACAGCAGTGTGGGAACCCCAGCGCCAGCAAGGGCATAGCATTCGGGGTGCACAGACCCCAGCCCCAGAGAGGGGCTGCTGAGAGGCCCCAGAGAAGGGGGCATTGCTGAGAAGCCCCAGTGCAGACGTGGTGAGCCCAGAGAGAGGGCAGCATTACGGAGGAGCCCCAGAGAAGGGGGTGTTGCTAAGAAGCCCCAGTGCAGGCATGGCAAGCCCCGGAGAAAGGGGCAGCATTGTGGCGAGCCCCAGGGAAGGGGACAGCATGTGACAAGGCCCAGGGAGAGGGCAGCATTGTGGAAGAGCCCCGAGAGAGGGCAGCATTACTGAGAAGGCCCCAAGAGAGGGTGGCATTACTGAGAAGGCACCAGAGAGAGGGCAGCATTACTGAGAAGGCCCCTGAGAGAGGGCGGCACTACTGAGAAGGCCCCTGAGAGAGGGCGGCATTACCGAGAAGGCCCCAGAGGAGGGCGCCATTACCGAGAAGGCCCCTGAGAGAGGGCGGCATTACTGAGAAGGCCCTGCAGAGGGGGCAGCATTACGGAAGAGCCCCAGGAGAAGGGGGCTGCGCTTGAGAAGCCCCAGGAAAGGGGGCAGCATTGTGGAGAAGCGCCAGAGAGAAGGCGCAGAGAGAAACAGGGCCACGGAGAGCCCAAGCACCAGAGAGAGGGTGTAGACCCAGAACGAACAACGTCTATTCCAGCTGCAAGGCTTGGACATCATAAAGGGGCAGTTGGAGCCATGTATAGCCCATAAGGCTAGGGTGCCCCGAAACACCCACGATAGAACGGGGACCACAAAGGGGTCCAGGAGCCCACAGGGCTTGGAGTACAGCTGAACCATGTCTGAGAAGACGTGAAGGCAGCCTCCCTAACAGATTTGAACACCAAAGACGTGGCGGTCGAGAATTTGAGGATGCCCTTGGACCAACTTGGCATGGGAAGGGGACCTTGAGGAGATCACAGCCCTCCTGCAGGACCCTGCCGTGACACTGTTGGAGATTAATTAAGGCATTCACAGTGTAGATGGTAGGCAGATACTGGCTAAAGGTCAACCTTCAGCTCAACTGGGAATAGGAAATATCATTATAAATATAGCCTATGCCCAAGCTGGTGTATTCTGTTACTTCTAGCCACGGACATATGAATGGATTAAACCATCAGAAAGCAAGTTACTTGGATTTAAAATAGGATGGAACCACATGACACAACTCCTTGAAATAATCCTTCACCAGACTGGGGCCAACCTTTCTGATAGACATGCCTGAAGGTAAGCTCTGCCCATAACTGTCTGATCTCCTTCTCCTGCCCAATCCATTGCTCCACTCTCTTCTGTCTGCCCTATCAGCTGCTGTTCTCTCTGCTAGAATTGTCTCATGTCATACAAAGCAGCTACACATGCTACTTGTAGCATGAGTGCCTCAGGATGGCCATTTCTGCCTCAGCATTTGCAAAATTGTACTTTCATTGCTTTTTCATTACATGGAGCAAGGTCATGACCTCTGAAGTTGGAACTACCTGTAGAAGCAATAAAGGGATCAGCAGCCCGCTTCCCTCTCTTCACCAGCAATCTCCCACCTATCTGCCTGTGACAGCACTACTTAAAGAGCAAGATGGAATGTATTACAGCCCCATTCACACAAGAAGCACAGCTGAAGTACCTCCCTCACAAAGTAGCTGGGGCTCATGCCATCTCATCACCCTTGTGGACTGTAAGTAAGCCATTGCAGCTCGGGTCTGCCAGCAGAGTAAAGCAGATTCCCCTTCCCTGAAATTCTGCTACTTAACATGTGTGCTGGGTGGTAGACAGAAATAAGATTTACCAACAAGAAGATCTTCCAAGACTAAGAGGAGGCTCTGTAACCCATACATGGCTCTGGAACCCACACACTGGAGGTGGGAGGGAGAGTTCAGAGTTGACCTTTGAGTCCCTAGAAATCGCTTACTTTTTATTTTTGTTATCTTTGTTACCTTCCAAGGTTGGTACTTGCAGCTCCCAGACTCTCAAGGGTGCAGGAAATAACAACAGCTGACTGATAGCTAATGTGAAGGACTAAAAGACACAGAGCAAGGAGGAGATACTGAGCACGCTGGTCAACTCTAAGCATCCAACGTAGCGGAATGACACTAGGACTACTGCGAGGAGATGGTGGACAGAATGACAGAGAAGACCCTGAGGCAGCCAAATGAGAGTCTGGACCTAATGAAATGCAACACACGTTTGAGCAGAGGTCGTAGCATGACATACTGGCAAAATGATCTATGTTGTTGGCATCCAAGACTATGGCCTGAACTGCTAATCTCTTTGCCAGCCAACACCACCAGATCTGCCTCTGGTACCACAACCTCTTGAGAACACGTTGGACTAGGACTAGTAGTACATGAGCATCAGGAAACCCAACCAGAACTCCCCTATGGTTGTCATATCATCCAGGAACTCCACTGCCTTAATCTTTCTGTAACCTTGTTGCTACTGTAATTGTGTGACAACCAATCGGTGGTGCTTATTTGCATACTACCACTGCTATGCAAGGTCAGATTATGGGAACAGACTCTCCTATCTGCATATCCTCTGTTAGTATGCGTAGACGAGGGAGTGAAAAACTCTTCCGTGCTTGTTTTGAATGTTTTAACTATTTTTAACATTTTAAATATAAGAAGTTAGTAAAGTCAGACTTGTGTGTCCTCGCCCAATGATCTAACTTGTAAAGTTCATAAGGGGACTGGTGTTGTAAGAGAAAGTTGAGAAACATAGCTACATACTGATAAATCAGTGCTCACCATGACTTCTGTAGAAGTCTAAGGTGAAGAGATCCCCAGCTCAGGAATCACCAGAGGAGTGAGAAAAGGTTTTGGGTTGGAGCTTTTCTATAGAAATGGCACTGCATTTCACCATCCAAACATGAAGAAATAAGTATCGGTGATATACAAATCCTTTTTAGTGGATTCGGTCTGATCCTATTACCTACTTGGTTCTTGTAACAAACAACTTGAACCCTGTTACTTGGACACAAGGGAGGAGAACAAAGACACAGTCAGCACACCCAGAGCCTGTAAATGGGAGCTCTGGCAGACAGCATCCAGGGGAGGATTATGAGAAAATATTTTGTGAGGGCAGCAGAGACTGAAGCAACCAGGCCAGACAGAGAAAGCCTGCACCAGGGAGCCAGGAATCCTATCACTTTAAGAGGACGGAGTGGCAGGAACACAGATTGGTTGCACCTGAATTAAGAGAGTGAAAAACATGTGATTGAAAGGAGAGGGGATTTCGAGACACAGAGGCCCAGTTCCTGAGCCCAAGTGGGCAGTCAGGCCCAGCAGGCTGCAGGGAGAGGAGCTTCCACAGGGAAGCAGACTTCAGGAAGCAATACCTAGAGAAAAAAATGCTACCCAGAAAGGTGAGAAGGAGCCTAGCCCTGAAATTATAATTTATGGGAAGTGAAATTTGTGAAGGCAGTATGCATATATTTTAATTGTACTTGTATATGTTTGTTTATGTTCCTTGTACAACTACCGGGCTGGATGTGGCTATAAAGGGGTATTAGGAGGCCACAGGGGTACCTGAGGGGCACGGGAGCAGGGTATAGACAGGCTGAAGCCAAGAAAGTCAAGGACTGAACCCACATAGGGGTTGCACAGGTGACTAGAGGTTGAGAGGACCAGAGCTGGAGCGCAAAGGGGCAGTGCCCTCAGCCTGAGGCTGAGGGGGGCAGAGCCAGAGCCCCAAGAGGGGCAGGACAGGCAGCCAGAAATCAAGAGGGCCAGAACCAGAGCCAAGAGGGCCAAGGGTCAAGGGCCCAAACAAACTGCAATGGCCCCAGGCCAGAGAAGGCTGAGACTGAAAAGCCAGGCTAAAGCCAATGGGCCCAAGCTACCAGCCTACAGCCACAGTAACCCATAGGCTGAGGCTAAGAAGGCCAAAGCATATACCAGGAAATAACTAGCAACTGAGTGACACCTTGGAGAAATGGGCATGGCTGCAGGAGTGGAAGGATGCCACAAATTTAGCACATAGGGCCTGATGGAGAAAATACTGAGAGAGGGAATGGGGAGCACCCTAGGCTCACCAACATCCAAGAGCAGCCTCCCCTCATTACTTTTAACAACAAGGCATGGCAGGAAAGGAAGCAGGGTGAGACCCCAGGAGGCAGGAGTGGGAACTGGGCAGGATCAAGGTGACCACTAGGAGGTACTACGGCGGCCCTCAGGTGCTAATTGCATCATAGTCCTGAAAAGCTGAAATTCTTAGCATACTAGCAGGTAGAAGCCTATACCTGCCAGATTCTGAAAGAGCCAAGCTTGCATCTAAAGGAGGTAGGTTAACCAAAAGATGAGCAATGCTCCCCAGCAGCAGTGAGGAGTGACAAGAAGCAACATCTCCACCCCCAGAGCAACAGAAAGCAACACCCCAGTAGTGGCAAGGAGCAGCACCCCAGTGATGGTGAGGCAAGGGAAATCTTGGGCTAAGAGCTACACTAGCTCCACTGACTGACTACACTGATCCCACTATGTGTGACAAAGCGAGAACTCTGAATCTGTTGACTGTGCTGAACTGTTAACAGTGGGTTGGGGTGGGCTACTGATTATTAAGGAGTTCTCCAATCTGTTTATCATCCCATCTCCCTTTCCCCCATGAATAAACTCTGTTATAGTTGATATTGCTTGCAAGTGGGGATGTTTGTTCACATTGGAACACCCAGGCAGAAATTTTTCTCCCAGGTTTCTGGGTGGGGGCTCAAACAGGGGACTCTACCTTGTCCCCTCCCTTTTGCCTACCCATTGACTGTTTTTCATGCCTTTAAATACAGTCAATCTTATCTATTTGTGTAAACCCTCCCAAGATTAACTTGACCCTGGTTGCTGCCATCTGGTGCTTGGCAAAAGGGTTGCACTTCAAACCTTTATGCCAGCCTGATGCCTCACCATTCTAGCCACAGAAGACTCTGCCATTGCAAAAGCAGGACACTTTCCTTATTCTTATTCATTTCATCCAGCAAATACTAAAGTCAGTGGATGAAAGAGATTTCCAGCCAGTGCCCCAATAACATGTAAATTAGGCAAACCAAACACATCTGCAGTGCTGGGAATTTAAAGGCACACCTGCAGAGCAGATACACATTCCATCTGCTAAGGAAGATTGATCAATAAATTTTATAAAGAAAAGTACAAAATACAAAAGTATCCATAGAAAGTAAATGTATCGGTGTGATGCTGTAGCTGTGATGGTCCAGGAAAAATGCAAGACACAAGGATTTTTGTGGGTGATATCTTATATTGGATGAACTATAGAGTTTGGAGGGACATAGACAAGCTTTCAGGTAACACTGTGTGCATATGAGCCCTTTATGCCCAAACAGCCCTGTACACCTGGCATTACATGGCACTGAGGAAAAGAAAGCCCATGTAGCACACCTAATGAGTCACAGAGAAGGGAACTCTTAAAGCAGAAAAGATGTAAGCAGTTACTTTGTATGCAAATACTAGTCATGGTGAGGGAGCCCCATAACAAAGTCCAAGCAACAAGTAGGCATCTCCTGCACTTTTTCAAAGTAGAAGGTCAATGTCTCCTAAACAAGATGTCCCTGATAGTTGTCACTGTATACCAGCCAGTGCTCTGGCTGCTCAAAATACTCAAAATCCCATTGTTTCTGTCTTTGTTAACCAACCCTCAGCCAGACTCTTGCCCTTCTCCCACAGTGTCCAAATAGGCCTAGAAAAACCCTTGAAATTCAAGACCTAAAAGGAGCAAAGAATGGGAATATAGCCCATCTGTCACTTCAGGGTAGTCAGGAAACCCCAGATGATCAAAGCTGATGATTACCTCCTTGGGAGTGACAAATTTTATGACACACAAGCACGGTACATTTTTTCCATGATGGTGCATACCTTATGCCTGGTAGTGCCAATAGTGGGTATTTATACATGTGCTTGGGGGAGGTGGCAGGGGAGGAAGGGGTGTTTTAATTAGAGATGCTGTAATTAAAGTGCCTAGAGCATCTCGTGTATCAACCTCCCCACACTTCAAAATGGCAGCAGGAACACTTTAATTAAAGCTTGTCAAACAAGCTTTAGTTAGAGTGCCCCCACCACCATTTTTCAGTACGGAGACGCTGATACACATGATGCTGGAGTCTGCTGGAGCATGGTAAGTACCACGCTCCAGGAGACTTCATAGTTTCATAGTTGGTAGGGTCAGAAGGGACCTGAGCAGATCATCAAGTCCGACCCCCTGCCATGGCAGGGAAAAGTACTGGAGTCAAATGACCCCAGCAAGGTGTTCATCTAACCTCCTCTTAAAGATCCCCAGGGTAGGAGCCAGCACCACTTCGCTTGGAAGTTGGTTCCAGATCCTAGCTGCCCTGACTGTAAAGTAGTGCCTCCTGATGTCTAATCTGAATCTACCCTCTGCCAGCTTGTGACCATTATTTCTAGTCACTCCTGGTAGTGCTCGAGGGAACAGGGACTCCCCAGTGCCTGCTGGTCCCCTCTGACTAGTTTGTAA
Organism: Alligator mississippiensis; assembly: GCF_030867095.1. Taxonomy (NCBI): domain Eukaryota; kingdom Metazoa; phylum Chordata; order Crocodylia; family Alligatoridae; genus Alligator; species Alligator mississippiensis. The sequence continues at coordinate 192,683,275 of NC_081824.1, read as the reverse complement.
CAGGCCACTAGATCCCCCCTCAGCCTTCTCTTGTGGAGGCTGAACAGGTTCAGGTCCCTTAGCTTCTCCTCGTAGGGCTTGCCCTGCTGGCCCCTGATCAGGAGAGTGGCCCTCCTTTGAAACCGCTCCAAGTTGTCCACATCCCTCCTGAAGTGCGGCGCCCAGAACTGGATGCAGTACTCCAACTGCGGCTTGACCAATACCGCATAGAGGGGGAGGATCAACTCCTTGGACCTGCTTGAGATGCATCTGTGGATGCATGACAAGGTACGATTTGCCTTCCTGACCGCGTCCCCATACTGCCGGCCCATGTTCATTTTGGCATCAATAATGACTCCAAGATCCTTTTCTGCCTCTGCGCTGACAAGAAGGGAGTTCCCCAGCCTGTAGGTATGCTGCTGGTTCTTCCTCCCCAGGTGCAGCACCTTGCACTTGTCAGTGTTGAAACCCATCCTGTTCTCATCCGCCCACCTCTGTAACCTGTCTAGGTCTGACTGCAGCCTATTCCTCCTTTCTAGCATGCCCACATCCCCCCACATCTTAGTGTCGTCAGCAAATTTGAACAAGGTGCTTTTTACCCCCTTGTTCAAGTCACTGATGAAGATGTTGAACAGGGCAGGTCTGAGGACCGAGCCCTGGGGGACCCCACCACCCACATTCCTCCAGGTTGAAAAGGACCTGTCCACCACCACTCTCTGGGTGTGGCCCTCCAGGCAGTTAGCAACCCATTTGACTGTGTAGGTGTCGACACCACAGTCCCCTAGTTTTTTAATGAGAATGGGGTGAGAGACAGTGTCGAAGGCCTTCCTAAAGTCTAGAAAGTCTACGTACATCCACTGCTACCCCTACATCTAAGGATTTTGTGACCTGGTCATAGAAGGCCAGCAGGTTGGTCTGACAGGACCTGCCTCTAATGAACCTGTGTTGGTTGCCCCAACACATACAAGCATACACTCCCCTGCTGGCCCCTCATGGTCATGCGCCAGGATGATTCTCTCAAAAAGCTTACCCAGGATCAAGGTAAGACTAACTAGCCTAAAGTTTCCTGGGTCCTCCTTCCTCCCTTTTTTGAAAATGGGGACTACATTGGCCCTTTTCCAGTCCTCTGGAACCACACCAGAGCACCATGAGTGCTTGTAAAGTCATGCCAGGGGTCCCGCAATGTCCTCTGCTAATTCCCTCAGCACTCTGGGGTGGAGATTGTCAGGACCAGCTGATTTAAATACGTCCAGTCCCTCCAGAAGTTCCCTGACTAGATCCTCACTGACTCTAGGCTTGGGTGCACCTCCCCTGGGGCCTGAGGGGCGGGCTGGTCTGGTCACTGCTCAGGAAAATGGAGGCAAAGAAATTGTTAAATAGGTCAGCTTTGTCATCTGGTGTGATGACCAGATTTCCTAGCATGTCTTGCAGAGGCCACACATTACCCAGTACCTTCTTTTTGCCCCCTATGTATTTAAAAAAGGACTTCTTGTTGTCCTTGATCCGGGTAGCTAGTCCCAGTTCCACCTCCGCCTTGGCCTTCCTGACCGCCCCCTTGCAGCCCCGAGCAACCAAGGTATAGTCCTCCCTCGTGATGGCCCCTCCCTTCCATTGGGTGTACACCTCCCTTTTAGATAGGAGACATTCCCGTATGCTTTTGGTGAGCCATGGGGGCTTTTGCGCCCTCTTGCCCCCTTTGATCCATGTTGAAATTACCTCCCTTTGGGCTTGGAGAATCATCTCCTTCAGGAACAACCACTCTTCTTGGACGTCCGCCTCCCCTCCCCTCCGGGACCTCAGTACCTCCCTGACTATTCTCCTTACCTCATTGAAGTCCACCCTCCTGAAGTCCAGGGCTGCTGCCTTGCTGCAGGCTTTTGCCACCTTGTGCTGGATGGTGAATTCCAGCAAGCGATGATCGCTGTTGCCCAGGTGGTCAAGCACCTGCAGCTCCCTCACTAGGTCATCGCCTGTGGCCAGCACCAGGTCCAACAAGGCATCTCCCCTGGTGGGGCTATACACCTCCTGGGCTAGATGGAGGTCCTGTATTTAGGCTAGGAGCCTATGTGAGTGGTCAGACCTGGCTAACTGCTCTTCCCAGCAGATGTCTGGAAAGTTCAGGTCACCCATGATGACCACGTCTTTTGACCTAACTACCTCCATGAGCTGACTTAAGAATTCCCGATCTAGCTCTTCCCCTTGGTTGGGTGGTCTGTAGTAGACTCCCACCATTAAGTCCCTTTCCCCTTGACTTCCTTGTACTCTAACCCAGAGCACTTCAATGTATCCCTCATCTGAACTTGTGCTACTTGGTTAGGATGTATATTCCTCCTTGATGTAGAGCGCCACACCCCCACCTTTCCTCCCTGTCCTGTCCCTCCTGTACAGCCTACAGCCCTTGATATTCACCACCCAGTCATGCGTTGGGTCCCACCATGTTTCTGTGAGCTCCACTATGTCTGGCTTGGTGTCAGCTAGCAGGAGGGTAAGTTCCTCCTGCTTGTTCCCCATACTACAATAATTTGTGTAGAGGCATTTGAGGCCCCCTAATCTCAGTACTGTCCATGCCCCTGTTGCTTACCTGGGTATTTGATCTGCTCGTCGTCAGTCTAGGCTGGGCTGTTCTTGTGGGTGTCACTTGGTTTAGTGGTCCAAGGCTTCCTCCATCCTCATCTTCCCCTTGATTGAGTCTGCTCCAACACACTGTAATTACAGCACATCAGAGCAGCTTAGGTGCCCATTATGGACAAGCCAAAGTGGTTTGCAATGATAGTTGCAGGTTGTCAGCTTCTAGATAGCTAGGTAGATAAACAATCTATGTGATTTTCCATCTTTGAAGTGCTGGGATTAGCTTCAGCCAAGTTTCCAGAAAAGTTGCTTTCCTCATCCTGAAGTTCTCACACCACTGCTGATCATCCCATGTCTGTAGTACAATCCTCTCTCACTAGTCCAAGTTTGCCTCCCTCATTCAGAACCAACCATACTCATTATCTGCCTGGAGCCCTCATCACACATGCAAGACTAGGCTGCACAAGTTTATTAATTGTCATGAAACAGAACCGTCCATTTGATCTCTTTGTTGCTGCTGCTGCTCCTGCCAGAATGAGATTTTTTAATGTGTTCAGATCCAGCAGAGGACTCACAAAGAGACGTATGCTCTGCAGAGGGACCCCAGGTGCTTTATCATGATCTGGTAATTGTTGCCATTTATCAGGCTAAGGAAATTGAGAAGGGATCTACGCATCTATGCTGCTGCCCTTACAGTTTGAAAATGGAGTGATTGCCTTCTCAGAGATTGCCAGAGGAATCTAGGGATTTTTTGCAGCTAACCACCAGAAGTAGAACTTGTTAACTTCTAGCTATCCTTCCTCAAATGTCCCACCGTTCACTAGAGCAAGTATAGGGGGATGAATAGGGAGAGGCAACAGAACAAAGACTACTGAGCTACCAACCTCCCCACTGCTGGTATGACTCAAGGCAACCACATCCCAGGCATATGATCTCCTTTCCAGCAAATTAGAATAACTCACTAATTTGTACACAGCAACCATGATGTGATTTATACCAGGCTGTTTCTCATGATGTAGCCCATTCATGTGCCTATGGACTTAGGCCTTGTCTACATGGGGCCACTTGGAAAAATATTTTGAGACAGTCAAATAAAGGAAGAACTAGAAGTGCAAAATGACATCATTGTTAGGGTATCAAACAAAACACCGACTGCTCTTTGAATTAAAAACAAGGGGGTTCTATGTTTTCAACATACTGCAAAAGATTTTTGCATAAAATGGAATTTTACAGCTAAAAAGTAATGTATCAAGTCAAGAATATAGCCTTAAAATGGGATGTTAGTCATATCTATGGTATGTTTTTACAGCTACCTGGATAGCAAAATTGAAATATTCTATCACCACTGAGGTTTACATCATCCATTTATAAATGTATTCCCTTGCTCAAGCTCCAGTCTCTATTGAATGGGAATTTCTATTGTTTTCTGAAGTGTAAGGGTATTATTTTCCTTAATGCAATAGAATGATGAGACTCATTGATCATAGAAACAAAAACGGAAATGTTGTTAGAATGACTTATATAAATATTAAATAATAGATCATTACTTGAGGGTTTACTTAGAAGACAGTTCTGCCACCTGCACTCATGCTTTGTAGTACTTACAAAACTGTCTTACAAAACTCAGAGGAGGAAGTACTACAAAATTTAGCATCATAGAAAAACAGGGCTAGGAGGTGCTTCAAGAGGTCATCTACTCCATCCGCCCGCTGAAAGCAGGAACACCTCTGTTTAAACCATCTCAGAGAAGTGTTTGGGACACAGTTTGCAAAATGGAGCTCTGAGGTAATACTGCAGACGAACAATGATCCATCCAGGGCTTCTATTTCGAAGAACATCAGCTTTCCATATAAGTCTTTAAGTTTAGTATTATATTAATAACCATCAAATGAATAAAATGAGTTCTCTTCATAAACAAATATTATGCATTTACTTGCTCAGTCACAGTTCTGTCTTGTGCTGTTTCCCCCAATGACTGCAGAGAAACTAACGGGTCTCCTCCCATTCCAATCCACTACATGGAACGTGATCCATCCAGATGCCACCTTGGGCATCCCTTTAAAATACCCATCATGGCAACAGTTGCTCAGGGGTGAGCTGGCAGCAGTACCATATCTGCTTATCTGAAAAGTTATATGTGGAATCTACAGGCATTTTTACATGTGTTCCTGATGTGACACGGGACACTTTTAATTAGTGAGCCATGCTAATTAAAAGAGCCTGTGTGTCACATGTATCAGCAGCAAGCAAATGGCAGCAGGGTGCTTTGAACTAAAGTACATCAAATGTGTTTTATTTCAAAGAGACACGCTGTGCTGCTAATACACATGACATGCAAAGCTGCCAGAGCGCATCAATTTATATGCTTCAGAAGACAAGATTAATTGAGTCTGCTGTGACGCGCTGGATTTCCAGTGCATCAAAGCAGGCTCCCTGCATGTGTGTAAGTGCCCTATAACATAATATGTGTGCATCTTGGAAATCTCCCTCCCACTAAAATGTTATCCATAATCTGAGCTTCTATCATCTTTATTACAGCAGCCTTCTCTGCTTTTTTTGCCCCTTGCCTCGCTCCTGAAGTATTAATGTCTGTAACATTAATTCAGAAATTCAAACAGAAATTTTTTATATTATTGACCCAGTTTTAAATGTGTGTGTGCATGTAATTCTCTTGTATTAACTCAGCAGGAATCTGTCCTTTGAAAAAGAAAGTTCTAGCCCAGCTGTCACAGTTTGCAGCACAGCAAGACCTAGGTGGCTGGAGAAGATCTAGGTGGCCGGAGAAGATCTAGGCGGCCAGAGATTTGCTACAATATCTTGTTTCATGTACGGCTTACTTTAAGTTCCTATAACAATGTTTTCTTCATTTTGGAAAATGACTTAGAGGAATTATAAAAGAGTCCATCTCACATTCAAAGCCAGCAAAATATTTCTTATTTCATTGGCAAAGAGCACAACAATGTTTTCTTCTTTATATCAATTCCAAAGCCATACAAGGCCTTTGCTCCCCCTACCTCTACCCAATCTTTCCTACTTATTTTTCTCCTGACAAAACAAGTGACATGACAGTTCTTAAATAAATCAGATCCCAGTTGTGTTTTATGATGTCATGGTAAGTGCAGTCCTGACCCTTAGTAATCAGCATCTCAACACAGCAGGAAGCTTCCTGCTTTAACCACTCTAGCAGCCAGGCAAACTTGCCTACACTGCAGAAATAATGTGAATTACCTCACCTCTGTGTATCCTAATAGCCCTTACCACACATTATGTCAAATGTTCAGCTCTGGATTGAAAGAAGCCAAAATGCAGGCAAAACCCAATAATGTCTAAAACAGAGTTCGAGTGAAGCTGGGCCCATGCCAGGCTGCAGGGCTCATTCTTCATGTCAAGCTTATATCTGACTCTTATGCACACAAACAAACCAAGTGGGTTGGGAATAAAACAGTATTTGAGTTATTCTCACAGAGCAGGTACTTAATAATATCCACATTTCCAACATTTAAATGCTATACTTATATTAATCAAAGAACCACTCCCACCAAATATCCCTTAGTTGCAGTAAAGGCTGCGAGCATGATTTTATTTCAGCCTGTGAACAAAGCCATATGGATTCCATCTACGTGATTTTTGGTTTTGCTTTTTATGAAAGTCATGATGTCAAACAAAACCTTAGATCAGGCCCAAAACATATGCAGTGTGACAGTCAGCAGTGCAAACTACACAATGACATTCTTTTGAGGCTCAGATAAAGAGCAGTCCAGCAGCATCCTTAAAATCACCAAGGAACTAAACACAAATGTCAGCAGCTAAAATGCCCTAAATCCAAGCCAAGAGAAGCGACTGACAGTTGAATTACAGTATTCCTTGAAAGGGTACAAATTTTGAAAGGCAAGTACAGAAATTGCTATTCATGAGTACAACTAGTTTTCAAACTCGTATGAAATTTGCTATTCTTAAAAGACTCTGATTTTTCCTCCATTTGTCTGTATTTAGAATCTTTGGTACTAACCCAGAAAGAGACCAAGACTGCTACCAAATATTTGGTAGGTTCCTTGAAAAATAGATCTCTATTCAAAGGTCTCTGATAAATGCTCCTTAAACCTTTGCTTCAAGAAGAGAAGAGAAACTAGTAAAACAAAACATAATATTAAAAAAACTTGTAAGCATACTGAAGCAACTACTTATTTTTGCATGCTGTAATAAACTGCTTAGAAACACAGTAACACATTTAGGGTTATTATGCATAGTGGGTTCAAAACAAAATTCAGGATATGAAACGAGATCTAGGTTTATTGGCTCTGCTTTTTCCTATTCAGACAAGCCAAAAACTAAAAAGGCCTGTTTACTTTTAATGCCAAAAGAAAAATTACTAAAACATTTATAACAGCTGGTCATACTACTGAACAAAACCACTCAATTAATCAGCTAACTACCGTATGTTTGAAAGAGACAATGCAAATTTTCCATTCCTAATAAAGTCCAAAGTATTGATTAGTTCTGGGATAACACATGAATAAATGACTTGCATCCAAAATTAGATTTTAGAAAGTCCAGCAATTCTAGGTTCTTTTTATACATCGTTTATCACTATTCTGTCTTCATTTCTCTTTGCTTTCACTTCAGGTTTTTAGAATTATGTCCAAAATAAACAAAATATTTCCTCATCGTTCCCTCTCTGGCTTCCTGCTCATGAAAGAATTTTCACTCATGGCCCCTTGCACTTCTTGGAATCAAGTTTCTCCCAGAAATCTGCAGCGCTGTTCTCTTCAGCAGTCCGAATGCAGCATTTTAATTATGAGTGTTATTACAATCCTTCTTTGACTTCCCCACCCCCACATTCCTCTTTCTGCACTTTAATGACTAGTCCCTCCCAATCCAGCTGTTAGAAGCAGGGCTACAAATTTAGTGCTCGCTTCCTCAGTATAATGCCCGCTCAACACTACTTTACGAGTCCTGTTCCCTAAAAAAAAAAAAAAAAAGGGGCTCTGAAATTTTGTGTAGAAGCTCTTTCCATGTGGTCTATTTTTAGGTGCATTTTATAGGTTGTGAAAGCCTTAATCTATCCCCATATGCTGTAGCTCTATAGCTTATAACAATGGCTTCCCCCCAACACAGCTAATGAATACAAGGGCTCTGGGATATCTGCACTCACTTTGGGCTTAGTTACATTGCAGCATCCAACGTTGCAGTCATCAGTGAAGGCCACATGGCTAACACAATGCACGTGGGTCCTCTATGAACGGGTTATTTCCAGTCGTGTATAGTAAACAGCTAATTCGCTAATTGTTTTCTATAACTGCTCAGAGTAATTGAGTGAGATTGCATTGTTATGTGTGGGTGTCCCAAACTCTTAGAAGTTCAGAGGATTTGGGAAGGGGGAATTCCTCATAAAGCCAGATGGACCATGTTGCAAATACATCGCAAACCAAGCCGCTTAAATTGGCTGGGACCTGTCTTTGGACTGAAATGCTTTCCAAGGAAGGAATCAAATGGCACAGCCAATGTGAGAAAACATTCCGGGCACTATTCCCCCGCACTTTAACTTAAAACTCTGACACATTTCAGTTGAAGAAAGTATTAAATATACAACTGAAGGAGGCCACAGGCATACATGATTATACACAAGACAGCTGTCTGGTGCAAACTCAGGGTAAAATTTATCTCTGTAATAATTTAATTGACTTGAGTGGAATTACATAAGGAATGAATTTGGCCAATGATACAAGAGTGGGTGTAAACTGATGTTACATTTTTTAAAAATTTCTCTTCCAAAATGCACCCAAGAAATATAGACAAAGTTAGCTACAGGGCCCCAGCTGTGTTTCATGGACGGTTCATCAGTGTTGAATGAATAATTCGTTTCATATTGTAAATGACAAACAAATTACTGCCCTAAATTAAATTTGGGGGAGGATTCTATATAACTAGCTCTGACAATAATACTTTTCCCAGGGAACAATATATTAACTGAATGTCTTTACTCATGTGAAAGTCTTTTAATCTTTGGTACCTTCTGCAGGTTCATTTCTATTTACAAGGGCATTCATTTCTGAGTGTTATTGCTTTTATGCATTGTACAAGAAACCCATCTCCCATAATACTTCAAACTAGTAAGTAAAAGTGGCACAAAACCCAATCTGATAATGCAGAGAATAGCAATGTGTTATGGCCTTGCACTTCTTGGAATCAAGTTTCTCCCAGAAGTCTTTCAGCACTTAGATGGTCTTTGGCAATTAGATGGTGGAGTTTTAATGTGGATTTTAGCACAATAATAATAATTAGCACATAAATAGTGTTTTTACCCATTAATCTCAAGTGTCTTACTGCTAAGTATTATTAGCAACATAGAGGAGGAAACTGAGGCATAGAGGAATAAAGTCTGTTTTCAAAAGTGAAAAATAACTTCAGCTTTCCACTTCCAACACCGAGGTAGAACAGGGAGTAAAATATTTAATTCTGCATCATAGTACCACTTGAGCACATTCACACTGAAGTATTCCTTCTGGGAAGGTTTTCTGAAAAAGCAATGATGATAGGAGATAAATTCAATATTTCAAAAATGAAAATAGTCTGTCTAGAGCTACTCTTCTGTGATATTTAACTTTTCATTGTAAGCTATTTGGAGTCTTGATGAAACAACTAACAATCCAGAATAAAAACCAAGTTCACTTTAAAAGAATCTTCAAGTGAGTTAGCAGTGAGACTCTGACCTCCAAGATATCTAAGTGGCAATCAGGCAGTTTTTAGGCATCTAAAGCAAAGTGCAGACAGTAAAAAAGCCCAAGGCATAATTGATCCAACCTTTGCGGGTTTCTCTAAGCTGCAAAGATTGGATTCAAAGCAAAGGGAGCTCACATTTGGGGGTGGGGCAGACAGACAACACAGGCAAATGTCTGCACTGGCCAGGCCAGAAGGCAGGAGGTGCTTCTGCGTGCATCCCAACAGGCCAGACATTACTGAGGGCAATCAAGCAGGACCATCTCCGATTAGCTGTCAGGCACATACACACACCCCGCCCCAACCCCCTGCTCTCAACATAAACCCTCCCCCAAGCCCAGCCCTAAACTTCCAGAGCTGGTCACCATGGTGGCCCCAGGAGGGCAGGTGGGGAAGGGGATGGAGCCCCCGACCCCAACCCCCACAGCTGATCTGTACAGTGCAGGGGGCTCCACTGCAGCTTAGTTTCCCCCCTCACAGCCCAGCTGGGCGATCACTTTAGCCCCATCCCCACACCAGACCTGGCCTCTCAGCCACATGTGGGATAGTATGTGGGAGTAACACTGCCCTGGCCTCCTCCCCCAGCTGGAGTGGGCACAGTGCAGGGGGCCCCCCTGCAGCAGGGGCTTTTCCCCGCACAGCCTGGCTGGGCAATTACCCCAGCCCTGCCCCCATTCCAGACCCAGCCTCTCAGGGGCTGAGGCCAGGTCTGGCATGGGGCTGGGGTGGGGCTGTGCAACCCCAGCTGGAGGGACCAGGAGGGGCTCCATTCTTCTGCTTGCCAGCTCCCCCATGCCCCACGTGGCCTGGGTTGTGGAGCAGAGGCATTGCTGTCTCAGCTCTGCGACAGAAACCAATAGAAGGGGCCAGCCCAACTTAACCAAAGCAAAGGAGCACTGGCAGAGGCTAGCCTGCCCACCCTGCAGGGGTGGGGGAGGGATTAGTGGGAGCCACAAAGCATCCTGGGGTGCTGGAGGACTGTGACCTAACTTGAGTTAGGAAGAGATCTGGAACAGAAGTTCAACAAACCAGTCTAACCCAAACTGATGAAATCTGATACTACATCCATCCAGGTCTATCTTAAACCTGATTCTGCCATTATGAAACTTGTATTTGTGCACTGAATTTCTGTTATGTTACAGGTTTAGACCAGTTTCTGATCACTTATTCCAGTGTATGTGTAATTTCTGTCCCTAATATAAGTCTTTAAGCATGATCCTCTTCCACCCTGCTTGAGTCCCTAAAAAAAAAAAATTAATATGTCTACTCTTGTAGCACACTGTCATCTTAAGTGCCTGCATAAAATGGGGGAAAGAAGAGAAGGTCCCACCTACTTTTTATCCTATATACAGCCTTGCTCAGGAAGTGGAGGACCTAGGTTCTAGACTGGGGTGGGCAAAATACAGCCTGTGGGCTAGAGCCTGTGGATCCAGCCTGTGGCTACTCCTGCAGTACTCAGCATGAAGTCCAAGCCCCACCCACTTCCACCAAGGCAGTCCACACTGCAACCTTGCATGTGCTTACCAGCCTGGGCCCCAACCAGTGTATGAAGCTTCTCCTGGGGGCTGTTCTTGGTGCTGCTCTGCTCCCCTAACCTCCAGTGAGAGCTGCCCAGATGAAGCTTCCCCCCACCCCCCACCTGGTGGGGCTATTCTGCTCCCCTCACCTCCAGCTATGGCTCCTCCTACTGCTCGTACCCCTGCTGTGCCACCCTGAGCGGTGGAAAGCTTCGCATGCAGGGCTCCAGCTCCAGTTCCCAGGTGCCTTCCACCCAGTCTGCCCACCCAGCAAAATGAGCAACTACCTGTGGGCAGGCAGAGGGGGTGGAAGGCAGCCAGGAGCTAGAGCCAGAGCCCTGTGCACTTGGGCAGGAGCTGCCCGGATGAAGCTTCCCCGCCCCCACCCCCCACCCAGAGCAGTGCAGCAGGGGCAGGGGCAGAAGGTGGAGCTTCCATTGGAAGTGAGAGGAGCAAAACAGCCCCACCAGCCCATCCCCCTGCCAGCATGTGCAGCTTCTGGTGGGGCTGATCCTGATGCAGCTGCAGCTGGCTAGGTGCTACTCCACTCCCCTACCTCCAATGGCAGTGGATCCTCCTCTTCCTCCTGCTCCTGCCCCTGCAGTGTTGCTCCAAGTAGGCAGGGAGGAAGCTCCAGGAGCAGGCAGCTTCAGCTAGAGTCAAGGGGAAGCAAAGCAGCACCTGGGTGGCTGCAGCCACACCAAGAATACCCCACAAGAAGCTGCATGCTGGCCAGGGCCAGGGCCAGGGCCAGGGCCAGGGCCAAGCCAGTGGGTGTGGGCAGGAGCACAATGCAGGCTGCTCTGGGCAGAGCTCAGCCCCTTGCAGAGTGCTACAGTGACAGCCATGGACTGCACTGCCAGCTCTACTGCACAAGCCCCACACCTCCCCCTCCCTCTCTTTACCCCCAGCTGGCTCCCAGGATCTAGTGCCCAGGCAGCCCCCCCACACACACACACACATGCACACGTGGCCACCATACACCCCACACATCCCCTCATACACATCCCCCCACTTCCACCCCACAAGGCAGGGCATGCAGGGAGCAGATGGTGGCTCAGCCCAGGCTCAAGCTGTCATTGCCCTACAACCCAGCTCCATGATCCCAGCCTTACCCACCTGTCCCCTTCTCCATCCACCCAAAGCCCCATAGGGAGTTTTGGTGAGTTCTCGTGTGTGTGTGTGTGGTAGGGGGGTGCTGACCTGGCCCACAACAGTTCATCAAAGCTCCCTATGTGACCCTCAAACCCAAATAGTTGCCAACCCCTGCTGTAGATCCACTCAACCAGAAAGGGTTTGAACCCACCTCTCCCACTTTCTGGGAAAGTTTCATAGTTTCATAGTTGGTAGGGTCAGAAGGGACCTAAGTAGATCATCAAGTCCGACACTCTGCCCTGAGCAGGAAAGAATGCAGGGGTCAAACAACCCTGGCTAGGTGTCTATTTAGCCTCTTTTTGAAGGCCCTCAGGGTAGGAGCGAGCACCACTTCCCTTGTAAGTTGGTTCCAGATCCTAGCCTCCCTGACTGTGAAGTACTGCCTCCTAATATCTAGCCTGAATCTACTCTTAGTCAACTTATGGCCGTTATTCCTTGTTACTCCCGGTAGGGCTCGGGGGAACAGGGACTCTCCCATAGCCTGCTGGTCTCCTTTGGCCAGTTTGTAGACAATCACCAGATCCCCCCTCAGCCTTCTCTTGCGAAGGCTGAACAGGTTCAGGTCCCGTGGCCTCTGCTCGTAGGGCCTGCCCTACTGACCCCTGATCATGCAAGTGGCCCTCCTCTGGACCCTCTCAATGCTGTCCACATTCCTTTTGAAGTGCGGCACCCAGAACTGAACGCAGTACTCCAACTGTGGCCTGACCAGTGTCGCATAGAGGGGGAGGATCACCTCCTTGGACCTGTTTGTGATGCATCTGTGGATGCATGACAAGGTGCAATTAGCCTTCCTGACCGCATCCCCACATTGGCAGCCCATGTTCATTTTGGAATCAATAATGACTCCAAGATCCTTTTCTGCCTCTCTGCTGACGAGTGGTTGACAAGTGCCTAACCACTAATGAATAAAATGAAGCCTGACTCTGTAGTCCAGTGATAGTTGCCCTCCACCTTCTGGGTGGGAATACACTCTGCATTCTGTTCACAATGCACAATGCATTAGCAGCATTAGAAACAAGGACCAGAACCTAGGACTTCCTCCCTCCCAGAAGAGTGCTCACATTCCCTCTTGCTTGCTCTTCTTCTGGCACCATTTCTTTTGTATCTTTCTCTCAGTAGTCTAACTTCTGCAGGAGGGCTGGAGATTGTCCTTAGCCCTGCCTAGTCTATAACCTGGTGATTTGGCATTTTTCAGCCAAATGGAAGTAGTGGATACAAACCACCTCAGGCTGACTAGTACCTGGAACCCAAATCTTGCAGTGTGCTACTAGGAAAGAAGTATGGGGGTCGCGACCACTGCCGCCTCCTCCTCCTAGTAATACACAAGCCTGAAGGACATATTGGTTCCATGCCTGCTATTTGCTGTTGGTTGCCTATAGGTGACTCCTTACTTTAAAGGCACTTTAGGCTGTCCATTGAAAGAATGAGAGGTGAACTGCCTGGGCAGAATAGCATCATTTTCCAAAGGCAAGACATGTTGCATTGGGGAAAGTAGCTTCATAGGCTTAGATATCTAGTTGGACTTTTTGCTTGGAAATACAACTGGGAGGACAAGATACAAACTTTGAAGATAAAATGAATATATGTGATGATTAAAAAGTTATGAATAGGATCGGAGCATAGAATTGACAGTGACTGGTTATACCAATGCAATGGACAGCTCTTGCATCCTAGCTATGGAAGTGATCACTGTCTGAACCATCAGAGATGAGCACTTCCTCCTAAAATTACCTGGGCAAAGATCCAGTGCTGTGAACAAGAGTTGTTTCTTGACTCTACAGAAATAATCTGATACTTAGGAAAGAGATTTGCCTTTCCTTGAATCACAGTGCTTACTCTTCTGGACCAAAGTAACATATTTTTTCAGATTCTGAGAGACAAAACTATAATTCCTACTCCACACCTTGTTGTGCAGAGGTTTACAATATGCTACCCTTGGGATTGTTTGATGATGAAATAACCATCCCACAGGCCCTGATTTATCAAGGTCAACACAATTAATGGGACTGCTCCTGTGCCAAGCATTAGTCCTGAGCTTTATTACTTCACTGAATCAAGACCACTGTCCAGACAATATTGGGGTCACTGAACACTGACATAGTCTGTTTCCCCATCCTTCCTTTCTCCTGCACCTCCATACTTCTGTAGTCTATCAAAATGTATTTCTTTCTCCCATTGGTGCCTGGTCCTTATTCACATGAAGATTTCTATTGGCTTCAGGGGCACTCCTCACATAAGGTGGCATTTTAGGATCGGACCCTTAAATTGTAAGCTAAATTAAGCAGGAGATACTTCTGTATCTGAGTGGTAAAGTGCTAGGCTTATCTACAGTGCTATCAAATAATAAGATAATACATAACAATTATGAAAGACAACTTACAAGTAGCAGATAGTATAACAGAACTTGCATCTGGCATGTACATAAAACTAGATTTTCTCAGAGTCTTCTTTTTCTTTCAGGAAATATGTGAGTTTGCCAATGGGAGGAAAAAGAAGTTTAAATGACATTTCATGGAAAATATTTCTTGGAAGTATTTTTTATCTAGGTTTCTTTTCATCATCAGCAGATGACTGTTGGCAAGCATGCTTCTTTAATACTACATCCATATTGAGCCATTCTTTTTAACACAATGCACATAACCAAAATGGATGAAGTGTTGGCCTTCCAACATATCCTTTGTGTTGCCTGGAAAGACAGTGAAGCTGGTTCCTGAAGAATCTTCCTGCCAAGGCCTTGTATTCAAGAATCATGAGAGATCACAAAAATCACAAGATTTGCCTAAATAAAAATATCATGAGATGTACTTAAAAATCAGCAGGGGTGTTTGGTTTTTTGTGTGTTTTCATGGGTTTTTTTAATGGGGAATTTTGAATGGATTAAATTTGTCATGTTTGCTTTCCGCTGTTTGCATCATCTTACTTCACTTTTTCAAGTTTTCTCCAAAACAATGAGAGTTAGAAACTTTTCTCTTCACCAAAATCAGAGTGTCCCAAGAAAAAACACTTAAGTCCAATAACTGAGGATTTAAGAAAAGTCCTAAGTGTCACAAGGGTTAGTAACATTCAGATTCACACTGAGCAGGTGGAGTGTCTGAAAGCTGCATAATTCCTAACCCTAGGTAAAAGGAGTGTGCGGGTGTTTAGGGTGATCTTAAGCCCCAAAGAACCAGGGTCGTTATAATGGCACATAGCTGCCAAAGCACAGCTAATCCGAGCTGGACCAGGGGTGGAACTAACTGCTGGTTGCACCCAGAAATGGAACATAAACTTCACAGGCGACTGGTGCCTCTTCAGTCGGGGGGGGGGGGGCACATGCCCCCACTGACACTAGTCAGTGACTGGGGGGGGGGGGTCTCCCGCCACCAATCATACTGACCGAGGGGAGGAGGGAAGGAGCCCCCGCAGCCAATCTCATTCACCAAAAAGTGGCCACACCACTTCCAGAAGTCCTGCGGCCACTTTTGCTGATGGCCCCGCTCCCGGGCTGGCACTGGCACTCCCACCTGCCCCCCTGCTTGTCATCAAAGCAGGGAGAATGGCCTGACACAGGGTGCACCAGCACTCCCTCGTGCACTCCCTATGTGTCCCCACTGGTAAAGTTCCCTCAGCTGCCCTGGTCAAGACTGCAGCTTGGCTAGGCCAGAAATGATAGATTCCTTAGTAAACGCTCCTGATAATGTTGGTGGGAATGCTGTTTTCTTCACTCCAGCTTTTTTGCCTATCTGATGTTAATCATTATCTGTTCTTTTGCTCTCTTCCTTTAAAAGCAAGGAAATGCCAAGAGCAAGTATTCTTGATAAATTGTGTAGAAAATCATATTTCTGCATGCTTGTAGCAAAGGTCAAGCACAGTAAAATAAAAGATATGCCTAATTATAATGTGATTCCTTCTCAGAACTAGACTCTGTGATGTATATGTACAGCAAGAAGGTCCTTACAATGTGTCTTTAATGAAACAAGCCTGCTTCCTATTTAGGTAGATGAGTAAAGCATGGCACTGGCATTAAATGGAGTGAAGTGTGCAAAGTCTAAACCTTTCCATTGTCTCTGGAAAGAGGAGTGCATTCAGATGTTTGTGTTTAACATGAACAAATATATGATCTGATGTGCACTCCTTTGAGCACAGATGTATTCCAACAATTTGCTGAGTCCTAATTTTGAAGGAACAAATGTGAGTACTTTGAAAACATAACATTTTCTAGTTATTTTGTTGAGGGATTTTAGTGAAGACTTTTCAGTGAAACGTTAAGCACCTATCAGGGAGAGCCAAAATATTGCTAGAAAGCCAAGACTAGAACAATCTTAAGAGAGTTACAATTTTAAATTCATTCCTTCATCCAGTTGTTCCTGGCCCAGTCTTAAGATCTACTACAAGCCTCTAGGCACCTCAATTCCTTCTCGTCCTGTGAAAGCTCCCAATAGTAGTGTAAATTAAAATAATGATTATCACAACCATTTTAGATAATGTTACAACTTTTTCAATTATGCTACAGAAAGATGACAAGCAAAAACTTGATTAATTGAGTTTGCTGGAGTGTGGTAATTATGACACCCCAGCCAGCCTCTGTCTCCTGCACTTTGAAATAAAGCACATTGAATGTGCTTTATTTCAAAGTGCACCGCTGCCATTTTCTCAGCGCAGAGGCACACTGTACCACTGACGCATGTGAGGCTGCCAGAGTATGTCAATTTACATGATCCATCAGACTCGATTAATCAAGTCTACTCTGATACGCTGGATTTCCAGCACATCAGAACAAGCTCCCTGCATGTGTGTAAGGGCTCACAGGTGCCACCCTGCCTTGCTTTTGCTTGACTTCAGACTAACATGGCTAACTCATTGAAAAATGTAATTAGCCTGGGTAAAGCATTACACTAACGCAGCTCTACTGTTTTATGTATAGATACCAGCACTGTTTTTTGCATAGCTCTGCATTAAGCAGTATAAACAAACCCAAAGTTAGAAAGGGATACATTTTAGTCTAGGGCACAATGTCTGCAGATGCAACCACATTACAGGTAGCCCCTGATGTTGCAGCAGTCTCTAGAGATGTTCTAATCCCACTGATTAATATGATCTCCACTTCCTAATCTCATAAAACCATCTAATTTTGTGAGATTTTCATACCCTTGAATGCTTGGGAACCAAGTAGGTTAGCATTCTTATGAAATCTCTTCTGAACCACAGTCATAAACTAAGCCACTTGGTTTGAAATCCAATCTGGAAGCCAAACTATAGGAGTAGAATTCAAAAAATCCAAATCTAGGCATTTCTCCCCAAATCTATTGAACCTGAAGAGGCCTGAATCAAGTTTCTTGTTTCATCCAATTTCTTATTCATACAAAGACAGATTTCCAATTATTAATAGCCTCAAGAGAACTCAGAGAGTACATCCACACATGCACGTGCACTTGCAGTAGCTCAAATAGAAGCAGCACAAATTAGAGCCTTGGATTTTTGCCTCAGCACACATGACTGGACATGCACTTTGGTGAGGGGCAAGTTGTGCCACTTGGGGCAAAATAACCCTGCCATCTGGTCCAGGAGGTGAAATCTGCCCTACCTCCCAATGTCCTTGCCCACCAGGTTCTGCACATTGGCAGTCCCTGCTCCCCCATGTCCTCCAGTCCACCGGAGTTTGTCATGGGACTGGCACCTTGCCCAGCCTCGTGGCACTCCCTGCTCCACCACCTAAGCTGGCTGAAGGACAACAGACCAGTCCGCTTTTCCACTGTCCATCTTTTCTACCTCTACACACTTGCATGCCACACGATCCATCATGCCTCCCTCACATCCTGCCCAAACAAGTGTCAGGACCTGACAAGTGGAGAGCTGAGTCTGTACTCCACCCTCATCCCACGAGCCACTGGAGATCTCAGTTGGCAGCTCCTCCATGGAGCCATCACCACAGGAGTATATGTGGCCAGCTTCATGGACACCCCGGTCTTCTGCCCCTTCTGTGGGCAGAGGGAGACCCTGGCACACATGACCCAGGAGTGCGCCAGGCTGCAGCCCTTCCACCTCCACCTTCAGAACTTCATTCTGAGGTTCTGGTTGAATTTCATCCCCCATCTTTTTGTTTTTGGTTACCCCACCAAGTCCCAGGACCTCCTGGTCAACCTCCCGGCCCTGGCCAAGTGGGCCCTGTACATGATCAGGAAGGAGGCTCTGGCCGGGAAGGTGCCCAGAGACTGTGGGAATGCTTTCCTCTCACTTGTCCATGCACATTTCCAGGCAGAGCACCAGTGGGTGACACCACTGGCTCCTTAGATGCCTTTGAGGACCATTGGGTGTGGCCCAGCGAGCTCTGAGTGGTGTCCCCCTCAGGTGCACTCATTTTCATGTTTTGATCCTTTGACCCTCACATCACTCCTGTCCTGGTTTTTGCCTTTTTTGTCCCAAGTATTTTGTTGTAGCATTCACCCATTAGCCTCCATACAATAGAGGCTACTAGTTAGCCGCGTGGGCTTTACAGCGCACGGTATTTAAATGTTACAAATAGACAGGAGCCTCTGGGGGGGAAGTTGGCCATGCCCCTTCCTGCCCCAGGCTGATGCTCCTGCTCCTGCGGTTGCTGCTGCTGCTGTTGCCACCCCCCCCAGGGGGGTTGTCCTCTGCCACACACTGCATGCCGCTGCCCACCCCAGGGGGGGGGACACCACATCCCTACCGCACTACACCACACCCCAGCACTGCACCCCAGCTTCTGTACTTCCATTCTGGTCTTCTGCCCAGCCCACCACCAAGCCATGGCCAGGGCACAGCCTGGGGAGGAGGCCTGTGCTGCCTGTGAGCACCTCCCCCACCACCACTACCAGCACCAAAGGGTGCCTCACCTGCCCCAGCTGGCCACCCCCTGCCTTCACTTTTACCTTCACCTGAAACATACCTTGGGTGGCTGACCTGGATGGCTGCTACCATCGCCGCTGCCATTGCTCCTGCTGATGATGATGATGATGCCACCTGTGCTGCCACTGCCCCCCTGCTCAGGAGAGGAGGGGGGAATTCCCCACTGCACCACCTTGCACTGCCCTGCACCACACCTGCACTGGATTACTCCTGTTTGCGTCTGCACTCCCTCACAGCTGCCTCACTGCATCTGATCCTGTGCCTCATTTCCTGCCTGCTGCCCTGCTGTTAAGTGCCTAGCTGGAGGCCTGAGGGGCTCCTGGACTGATCTTCAACAAACGGAACCTCTCCACTGCTTCAGCCATCTTTTACACCTGCCTCAGCAGCCACCCCTGTGTGTTTTGCCCTCAGGTGGTAAGTCCTATAAGTCAGTGAGCTTCAGCCCCCTTCCTCCCCTCCCCTCTCCCCACACCCCCCACACCCCCAGCCTGCCGCTATTGGATTCACTGACATTTTTGTGGGGTTTTTTGGTTTCCCTCTCCCTTATATTAAGCAATGGCAGGGCATAAGCCTTCGGGGGGTGGGCAGATGCCCCCACAGAACTTCCTGCAGCCTCTGCTGTGGGGGCAGATTCCAGCCAGGTCCCCTAGGGGGTGCATGCCCCTACAGCCCCCACCCTGGGGGCAGAATCCAATTGATCCCCTCTGGGGGTAGACAAGCCTGTTACCCCCCACTGCAGGGACAAGCAAGACTCTAACGGAGAGCCAGCAGAGCCAGGGCATCTCCCCTGGCCATCCCCCTCCCCTCCTGGAGGGGGTCCCAACCCCCCCACCACCACCATCAGGGACCTGGGGCAGTGGAAATGGTAAGGGCAAGGGCCCCAGCCCCCAGCCCAGACCACCAGAAGCTACACCAGCCAGCATGCCCACTCAGCCTGTCCCTGGCCCTAGCCCTGGCCCCACCAAGGTGGCCCCCCAGTGAGAGAGCCACAGCTATGTCCAGGCAGCTGTGGACCAACCTGCAGCTGCAAAGCCTGGACCCTCCACTGCCAGCCCTTCCAGCTCAAGTGGCGGGGCTTCCTTTCTGGCACTCAACCAGAGGCACAGGGTGAAGTGCCAACAACCCATGCAGGAGAATCTGTACTTTGAGACCTGGGTGCAAGATGTGACTTAGGTGTGACTTAGGCCCCCACGATCATGGTGGCCTCCTGTTTTCATGGCAAGAGGTTTTTTTCCTTGCCTCAGGGGCCACAGCAAAAACAGGCAGTGGAGAGGCGGCTCGTGGTGGAGGGTGAATACACCTCCCTTGAGCCCCTAGAAGAGCTGGGGACCCGGGTGTTCCTCAGCTCTGTCCAACCTTATATCCCCAGCTGGGCCCTGCTCCCCCAGCTCCAAACCCTGGGGGAGGGTTATCTCCCTGGTGGTGGCCCTCCTGCTGGGCTCATCTGGACATGACTAGAGGGCCCAAATTCTCCTGATTTCAGCTGGAATGGAGTCAGACCTACTATTTGTTACTAAAAACAATCAAAACTTCATTCTGATTGGCATTTACCTGAAGTGCCATGAAGCTTTTCAAAATTAAAAATATGTAGCTTGCTTTGGTGAAACTTAGGTAGAATTTTTTGATCAAAGAGAGAACATTTTTTTCTAGTGTGTCTTACTAAAACACCCTTCTGTTTTCAATGCTTTGTTTTCCTATGATTACAGCTGTATCTTTATCCCTCAAGACCTTCTATTGTGTGCCCCATATTGCCTTACTCAAAAGCTTCCTGTCTGACTTAAAACAAATTAAATTACTACCAGAACAGATTGATACAATTCTTTAATAGTTTTGGAACTATTTTTTATTTAAGGTTGTATACTTACCACTTAAATTAGATAATATTTTTCCCCCAGGGAGAAAGGATACAGGACATAAGGCCACGTCCAGACAAGCGCGGCCATGAGGTATGTGGCGCCACAAACACTTTTGCGGTGCCACATACAACACATATAGATGTTCTCCGCACTGCAAGGGCATACTGCCTGTGCGTGTACTGCTCCGCTTTTTATTTCCATGGGGTTTTTTTTACCCCTACCCCAGCCAAGTGCTGGCCCCAGCCTCCCCTACCCCACCCAGGGTAACTTGTCACACACCAAAGCATGAGTTGCATGGGTGTCCCCCGGGGACAAGTAGTGGCAGCATAAGGTGCGCTGCTGCTACTTGTCCATGGGGAACCAAACATCTACACCCATCTGGATGTGGCCTGGGTGTGTCTACACAAAACACTTTGCTGCACAGGAGACTAATCTACTGCACAGTAAAGCATCACTACATAATCATGTGCTGAGCTACTTCACAGTAAAATCAGCTAATGCACAGTAAGTCTACTACCCATAGTCACGGGTAGATTTACTGTAAATGTAGATCTACACTTGTAGATGCTGACCAGAAGCAATTTGCTCTCAGTCAGTCCAGGCAGCAAAGGGTCCACTGTTACCTGGCTAAGGCTTCTGGGGCAGCTGTCTCCCCACCATGTGGAGATCAGGACTGTCCTGATCCCCACACGGCTGAGAGAGTTGTTTTGGCAGCCAGGACTGCTGCTATCCCAGCCAAGTGGGAATCGGGTCAGGACCTGATCCCCATGTGGCAGCAAGAAATGTCCCTGCCTGGTGGGGGGACAGCCACATGGGTATCAGGACCTTTCCAATCCCCATGCAGCCAGGAGAGGTGTTCCCACCCAGCAGGAATGCTGACTGGCAGCCACATGGGGATCCAGAGGGTCCTGATCCCTACGTGGTCAGGAAGAGAATCCCCGCCTGGCAGGAACAGGCCAAGCAAGACAGGGGGGAAGGAACATCCCTGGTCTTGATTGCTGCAGTTGTGCTCAGTTTACTGTGCCTTATTTTAATGTTCAGTAACCTTACTGTACATTAATAGAGTGTATAGATCCTCCCAGTGAGTAGCAATTCTTTTTAATGACCCATGAAATCTCAAATTCTCCTTCTGGTTTATAGCTGAATTCCTCCTTTTTTAAGATGGAGCACAAAAAGCTCATGTCATTTGCCTGTGGTCACATTGCTGGTCAATAGACTTAAAAGGATTTTAGTCCTTTTCTGTAAAGATAATATAATTATGTAAACATTATAAGTTAGGAGCATAAAGATATGATCATCACTTCCACTAGGCCAGCAGAATCATAGTAAATATGTGTTTTTTATTTATAAAATTCTAAATACAACATCACATTAAACTCAGTAAAATTTACTGGCAGATGTGGGCATAAATTAAACTACATATTTTCCATTTTATCAGTTGCATTCTGTTCTCACACATCACTGAACGATATTTAATAAGTAGAAGGGAGGCAAAACATGCTGCCAAACTTGTGTCTTTCATGTTTTCTCTGCACAGTAATCCATCTAATGCCTGATTATTAGAAAACAACAGAAGTTGCAATGTCACCATCCCAGTTGAGGTTTTTTTTAGTCTAAAATAATTAAACCCATATTATAATCTTTCCTGATGAGCTAAATTTACCTTGAAAGTGAATATAGTGACTTCATGGCTATTTGGACCCTGATTAATTAGGAAAAGATATGGCAAATTCAGGGTGTTTAGTAAATCACTGTAAATTGCATACTCTAATTGCATTAAGAGAAAACAATAACAATCTGTTCCCAGACTACCTTATCTTTTGTTTCCTCATATACAGATATCTATTCCCTCTGGGGTGCATCCACACATGCAAGCACGTGAGCTTGCAGCAGCTCAAACAGAAGTGGTGCAAATTTGAGCCGGGGCTTTTTGCCTCAGCACATGTGCTCGGACATGCACTTTGTTGTGGAGCAAATTGTGCCACTAGAGGCAAAATAACCCTGCCTGGCTCCTCCCAGATCTGCAGCCAGCGGGAGCTAGAGACTGGGGCCAGCACCTGTGCTGTCCCCAGCAGTATAAAAAGCTGCCCTGTCCTCGCCCCAGCAATATAAAAAGCTGCCATGGCAAGTAGCTCAGGGCTACTCACTCTCAGGAGCTTCTGGGGTCCCAGCCAATTGGTACCTGTGGACACTACCCCTTGTGCCAGCTGGACTGCTGAAGCAGCCCTGAGAGTTCCCTGCACCCTCTACCCACTGCGGCAGTCTGGCAGTGGGGGCTGGTGCCTGGCTGTGACCTGCTGCACACCTGCCAGACTTGGATGGGGACTGAAGAGCCAGTAGAAGCATCCGCCCCTCTGGGCCAGCTGCCAGTGGGCTGCGGTTGCAGGGTTAGCCTTTGTGCGGCACTACTGCCATTTGCGCCCCCTGCCTGGCCATCTGGGCAGCTATCACCCAGAAGATGTTCCAGGTGTGGTGGCCTGCTTCGAGCTGTCAAAGCATGTCCTCCTGGCCCCATTTGGCCAGGAGGTCAGCCACAGCCAGATGGGTCCAAGGTGCCAGCTCTGAGCAGACAGGGTCCTGCCACTGGCCTCCCTCGCAGGAATTCTGGTGTTCCCTATTGGAAAACTGAAAAATCTCTGATAAAAAAAAAATCCCCAAATCACTCTCTAAAATACCCCCAAACCCATATTCCTCCACAAGTAAAACAAAAAACCACTATAAAGAGAGAGAGAGAGTGAGACAGAGACAGCGATCAGTTGGACAATGTTTTATTGATATAGCTACAGTGTTAAAGCAAGTCTCTTATCATAATAATAAAGTGAACTCTAAATACAGGTTTTATGAATTCATGAATACATATTTTGCTGCCCTCCCACAGGGCGATGGCCCCCACACAGGGGGTTGGTCCCCCACACAAGGGCTACAGCCCCCCAACACGGTTCAGCCCCTAAACAAGGGGTTCAGCCCCCCAACAGAGTGTTCAGCCCCCACACAAGGGCTACACCCCCCAACAGGGGATTCAGCCCCCCAACAGGGGGTTTGCCCCCCACACAAAAGGTTTGCCCCCCAAAAGGGGTTCAGGCCTCCAACATGGGGTTTGGCACTCTCACAAGGGGCCCCCCAACAGGGGGATTCATCCCCCACACAAGGTGTACAGCCCCCCAACAGGGGCTAAATGGCCCCTTCAGGGGCTTACACCCCCCTGCAAGGCCCACATGCCCCACCCCAGCCCCCTCATTGCTGCCCCACCTGGCCGGATTCCCCACCAGCTGCTGCAGCCCCCCAATGACTGCCCCACCCAGCCCCACTCCCCCAGACCCCCCCAATAGCTTCCCCACCCAGCCTCACCCCCCAACCTGCACCCCCAGGCCCCCAAAACTACCCCCACAACCCCAGGCACTTGGAAAAAAAAACCAGAAAAAGAACAGAAAAAAAATGGAAAAAAAACCCCTCTGCTTACCTGAGAAGCAGGGGTGGGGGGGCTCCGGGGCCTTCTGGCAGAGGCTCCTGGGGCAGCACAGGACAGCGGGGGGGGCAGGAGGGCTCAGGATGGGGCCACTGGGGCTGTTAGCTGTGTGGGCGGGGCCCCAGGCAGACACACGGCAGCTTCAACTGCGGGTAAGTGCCGGGGGGGGTTGTTTTTTTTTTTTTTTAAGTATGGGGTAGGGGGGCAGAGATGGGGGAAGTTTGGGGGTATGGGGCCAGACAGGGCAGGGGTTGGGGGACTGGCGGGGGGAGGGGCCAGACGTGGCAGGAGTCGGAGGCCTCGGGGGGCTGGCAGGGGGAGGGGGGTTGGGGGAGTGGGTGGGGCCGTCAGACGTCCCCCCCCACAGTCCCTTCCCCCTTCCTCCAGGCTCCCCGACCCCTTATTCACCAGCACTGGAGCCCTGGTGCTGAAACACAGAGCCTGGTCGGGCCGCATGTTTCAGCATCAGGGCGAGGGGCAACCACAGAGACGCTGTGGCCTACAGATTGTCTCTGTGGAGGACCCAGCCTCCGGTTGCCTCTGGTGCCGTTTTTTAAACTTCGCTTTTTTTAGACCCCTGGATATCCAGGGGTCTAACTTTCTCCCCATGCTGCAAGTTTGCAGCGTTGGGAACATTTTTTTGCTCCCACACGTGCCTCTTGTCCTGTCTCAAAAGGGGTTTGAGGCGGGGCAAGAGGCACGTGTGTGCTCGTGTGGACGCACCCTAGTTGTCCTCCCCACCATGGGATGATGGTATTTTTCAGATCTGCATTCCAAACAAGTTGTGTCCTGAAATCTGCTGTACAGTACCTCTAAATATCTGTGCATCTTCTTCTCATCATTGCTGCAAAACAAGCTATGATTTAAATCCCAACTGGAATCTTCATACTCATACACTTTATACATAGGCAAAATGGGAATATTTATACTTAGATTCAAAATGCACATTTTATTATATAACAAAATATATGGCCATGTTCCAAGAGATCAATACACTTGGTGATATTTTAGAAGAGAAATAATTGCTAGGCTGAAGCCTAACAGCACTCACATTTAGGGCATGAGAAGTTGGTGGAAAAATTCAGATTGATTTCAGTGGTAGTTGTTTTTTTCTCAAAGTATGAAAGATTTACAAGATGTGTTAAAAATTGTATTTTAAACCTGCCAAAATGTTTTCTATCAGTTAAATTACAGACTTGTTTAAAATATGTACCAAAGTATGAAATACATGTGCAGTAATGAATATGTTTTGACAAATGTTTAAAGGTGCATGACACTGACCCTCCACCACATACACCTACACAAATCATGGTATATTGTCTGAAGAGTTTCTGAATCTTATACTCTTTCACCAAGCTTTCCTGAAGAAGCCCTCTGCTTCAGAACACATTTACTTCTCCATCTGGTCAACTACAGCCTAAATTTTTTGCCTTTGCAACTGTTGCGAAACTTACTTTTTCATGTTTTTAGGAGATAATATGATAAATATAAAACTAAGAGACCTAGTGGGTTTGGAGGGGAAAGGGAAGGAGGGGAAGTGCTGACAACAATAGATCAACAAGGTTCTGATATTTTAGAGGTTGGCTTTTTAAATAACTGTTTACGAATTTGTATTGTAAATTTCAAATGTTATTTTTCTGACATTTCTTTTTTTTATTGAAAGATCATTTAAACAGCATGAAATGTCTTGAGCCTGGACTGTCAAACTCTTAATACAAGTATAAGTGGAAAGAACATAAATAATATTGATCGTGTGCTTTTCCTGAGTCCGCTTAAGTGTTTCCTGTGTGGGGGCCATGGTTTGTGGTGCAAAGCCAGGAAACTCACTTTCTAATTCATTCAGGGACTGATCCAGAGCCCGTGGAAGTGAAAATGATTTTTTTCAATAACTAATTGTTTTGAAGCAGGCCCACATACTTCTTCTTGCCCTATAATGACATGCCTATAGGATAAAATATCTACTTTAATTTTCAGCTTCCAGAGGTATGAAAAGCAGTTGATTTGTCTCCCTTCCAGTCCTGATACTATTTGCAACAAATATTTATTTGGTCATCATGAGTGATCTACTGTTGTATAATGCGTACAAAGTAAATCTAAATTAACTGCAATACCCCCTGTGTAATGGAGTGTTTATAGCCTTTATTGAACAAAAAGTGCTTTCACATGCATTATAGCTGATGGAATGTGCTAAATCCACTTAATACCTGGGTATTATGCAAATATATTATAACTTTGAAGCCTCCTGTGTTAGGAGAAATTAGGTAAATTGCATGAGCTTCTTGTATTATGATGCTGTGTTGCAAGTCCCTGAAACCACTTCTACGAGCAGAATGCATTACACTTTGTAAAGATTATTTTTGGAAAAATGGCTTCTTTGTCATTTTAGACATGTTTTAGGCCCATAACTTCCTTCATGTGAACACAATTCCACTAAAAGCAGTATATTATTTTGACAGTAAGACAGTTGGCATAAAACTTCATTGTGTATGTCTTTTGTTTATATAATCCTTCGTAACAGTAACAAGGTGTTTACTGTTCAGCAAACACATTTTATTTTAACTGCCAACAGTAAAACTGTCTGATAAAGTTTGATTTAGCTAAAGAAAGCAAGTTCTCATTTAGCCCAAATAAATCCATGATGCTATAGACAGCTGTTTGGAGTGCATAATCCTGGAGCTCTTATAGCAAAGCAACTCTCACTATTGAATGAGCGAGAGAGAGCAGGCTCAGCTGTTCAGGATGTGCTCCATTACAGCTGTAATCTATAGCATCATACTGCCATATTGTGAAAGCATTATTCACATTCAGCTGCAATAAAGCAAGTACTCCTCTGACAGATGCTCTGCAGACTGACAGCTGACACCATAATCAGGGATCTATCAATTTTTCACTAAACACATTCTGTAATCCAGATAGAAGTGACCTGACTTGGTTTTTGCCTGGTTCTTTTGCTTAGAAATAAAAATCTAATGCCATTTGTGGGCAATTCTCAGAGAGTTAACTACTGGGCAGTGGGAAAAGTTCACACTTCAGGGAAACAGCATGATGCACAAATGTTTCTAAAAACAACAGCATCTTTCAGCTTATAAAAATGGATTAAGGATTTCAAAAGGAGTTTTCACTTCCACTGCATGGCTGGCTTCATCTGAGAGAAATTTGCCAGCACAACAGCATTCTTAAGTCTGATATTGTAAACACTGGTTTTGTGAGGAAAAGGTAAATACAAGAGTGGCAGGATATGGGGGAGGGGAATAATTGATCTATCCCATTTCATTAAAAAAGCAGTTTATAGTGAATGCAAAAAAAAAAAAAATTCCAGAAATTTTATTTCCGTCAAGGTCAAAATCAGAATGAAGCAATTTAATTTCACACATGCATTTTAAAAAGGGAAAGCTACAATATGTACCATCCTCTGGGAAGAGGTATTATAATCTTTTAACCCTGGACTGAGTACAACGGCAAACTATTTTACTTCTCTTTTATAGAACTACTGGAACAAATCAAATTCTGCTCTCATTAAAGATAACAGCAAAACTCATGTAATTCACTGGGGACAGAAACAGACCCATGATGTAGTGGTGGTTTGGAAAATGCTTTAATGGATGATAATTAGTTCAAAACTGATAAACAGTCAGTCATCTAAAGTGAATGTAAAGGAATACACATTTGTCTTGAAGTATATCAGTTCTTCTCCACATGTAAGTTTTGTACTGGAATATTGTAATGTGGAATATTGCATTTTTTTGGTTTTGAACCTTGTACCATTATCCAAGAATCCTGGGAGCCAAGAGAGTTTTTTGGCAGATTTCTCTACTACTAGATCCCATTGGAAATTCCTAAAACGACCACACTAATTCTGTTTCTGTTTTTTATCTTGCCATAGTGCACACTGCATAGAAAAGCTAACAGATATGTGTGTCTTCATACATGGGGAATAGTTAGGTAGGCTTAACTGTAAAGGAGTAAAATTCCTGTCTCTACCAGGTAGCCTTATGTGTGCAAAGACCATTAGACATTTAGTGTGTTGGTTCATTCCTTATTAGGCTGGACTTCGTGGTTACATCAGTATTCTATTAATGCACATGCAAAAAATAAATACCTGTAGAGGGGTGGATCTAGAGGAGGGGTTTGGTGTGGTTGTACCTAGCTGGGGGCACTAAAGCAGGCTTCACTGCTCAGCTGGAACAGACAAGGGGGGCTTGCGGGGAGGGTGCAAAGCATCCTGGGATGCTGGGGAGCTGGGAGTTCACTTGAATCTGAAGGGGACAAAAGTTCAATCAACCAATTTAACCTAAATCAGTGGGCCCCTGATATGTAGCACAAGCGTTTGTGAGCTCAAAATCATCAGATGCTGTGAAAGGGCAGCATAGAGGAGTATATAAAGTGAATGATTTGAATGCAAAAGGTGGGGAGGGAATAGGGAGAGGAAAGGAGAGAAGGGGGCAGTGCTGGGAGAGGCAAACAAGCAAAGAACCCATGGGAATAAAAGGGTCACAAAAGCTAATCCAGGTCATGGAATAAGAATCTATAGTCCCCATTTAAACCATACTTAACACAGTCCAGGTTAGCAGTTACTTGAAATGTGCATGGTCTCACTTGAGGATTCCTGTTAACTCTAACTCTGAAGAAGGAAAATACTTAAAAGAAAACCTAGCATTGAGCAGTGTTACTTCAGTTCAGCTGAAGATTATGAATTCATTACAGAGACATTTGCTCCCTCCTCCCCCAGTCTCCCCTTCTGGTGTAGTTTAATTTAATTTGATTTAATGTTTTTGCACTAGAAAATCATCATGAGCTAAACAGCTTATTTCATAGGAGTCTCAGGCCCACACTATTACCTCAGTACAAAGCTGACATAGTAAGGCACAACACTATCTGCCAGCCCCAATGAACTACTACTGTAAAACCATGGGCAGCATCCTCAGCCTATGTAAAGCATTAACTTCAATAGAACCTGTTTATACCAAGAAAAAATCTGTCCTGTAGAGTTTATAAATAAGAAACATGCTATACAGAGTTGATACTGTTGTTAAAATACTGCAATTGATAGCCAGAATAAAAGGGATTAAAATGTGGCATCAACACAGAGGGCCAGTTCCTCAGCTTGAACTAGCTATCATAACTCCAGTGGGACAAATCAACAGGGGGGTCTTCTTATCAAAATGTCCCTGGCATAAACCAGTGACCACAAGTTTAATTGGAATCCCAAGAAAAGAATCCAAAAGATCAGGTATAGCCTGCAGTAAAGTAATACAGTCATCATCACTGCCTAACTATAAAGTCACCCCCACACTTTTCAGTGACCTTACTGAAAAATATTTTAAAATTGCAGCCAAGTCATTTTGCTGTGGGATTTTCACAGAGTGCAAATAAGCAGATTTCATTAGTTGTTTGTTCTTTCAATACCTTTGGTCATAGTTACTGGGAAGTAGTTCTCTGTCCTACAGCTATCAGCCCTGTTCTTATCCCTGTGTTAGCAGCCCTAGTGCTAGCACAAATATTTGTACGTGTGTGCAAAAGAAGATCCAACTAGAAAGCAGCATTACAATGGTTATCAAGCACTCCTGTTCTTCTCAACTGTTCCCCACCTCTTGTAGGATATCCACATCCTAACCTTTGTAAGATATGAGGAGGTACAGATGGCCCAGCAAACACTGACATTTCTTGTCTTGAATTCTAAACGGAGGGTTTCGGCAGAGGGTCTTTTCTAAATGTTGCAAGTTGCTGGACAGGGAACACCCAGAGAGTTGGAACAGTAATTCCCTTTATTCTAGGCAAGGCAGCAAGCATTAAAATATTGGCTGAAATCCTGTGATCTTGGTGTCAGAGATGACACAACACAAATATCTGAAATTATCCCAACATGCTTCTAAAATCATTTACATTTTAATAAATATACTGCTTCTGATCCTGGCTATGGGTTCCAGCTATATGTGTGTATGTGTGCAGGCGGGTGGGGGGGAAGAGAGAGAGAGAGAGAGAGGTTACATTGTGTACAATAAGACATAGCTTGTTTACAAAAGCTTGGAAATGTATCGTTTTTATTTTTCTTACACAGTAGCTCCAGAATAATATAAAAACAAGAACAATTCTAAGCTTTCCTAGAGCACCTTTTACCTAATGGATCTTAAGGCACCTGACAATGGCAGAGGAGGAGTCAATATCCATTTTACAGATGGGGAAAAATGAGGCACAAAGAAGTTATCTAGTTAGATCAGGTTTGTCCAGCTCAAAGATCAAACATATTATAATCTCAGAGGATTCACAATCAATATTAAGCATAACATCATTCTCTGCCCTGTTGCATGCTCCCATTGTTCAAACGGAACAGGAATAATCCACAAATCCCTTAGGAAAATATCCCTAATCTGTAGGAATGCAAAACTCTAGAACTCTTAGTTCAGAGATGATACCTTTTATTAGACCAACTAAAAAATTGCAAATAAATTATCTTTTAGATAAGATTATCTTGTAGATCTTTTTTTTTTTTGTGATGCCTTAGTTGGTCTAATAAAAGGCATCATCTCTGAACCAAGAGTTCTAGAGTTTTGCATTTCTTTTTTGTCTCAAACCAATATGGCTACCAAATACATCCCTAATCTGTAGGAGAAGTCTGGCCTAGCACAGAGCCAACATAACCTGCTGGTAAACCTTTCTGCTCACAGTTCCTGGCACAGCCGGGATACGGAAAAGTGTAACTGTCTCCAGCCACTGCACAGTCCTTGGGGTAGGTAAACCATTTTAGGAAAGTTAGAGCAACCTGGGAACTGGGGCAGCTGTTGGGTCTCAGCCATGCTTCCTTCTCAGGTGGCAGCATAAGGAAGAGGAGTGCTTCTGTAGGTGACCTGTTTAGTCAAAGAGAGCTAATCAAATAGGTATCCTGCTGTCCTCTGGAGGCCTCTGTCAAATGAAGAAGTGGGTGAAGGAGAACTAACAATGCTTTATTCTCTTCCTTGCAACATAGCAGGCAGTGAGGAAAGGAGCTGAGAAGCAGTTTCTATTACAAAGGGATACCAGCTATTGGGAGCAGTCCCCACCAACATCAACACTGCCCCTCAGTTGCAAGCAAGACCCTGTCAGGCCACAGCAGAGGGTAGCAAGGGACTGTCTCAAGTACTTGAGTTTATTAATCTTGGGGTACAATACTCTTGCAACTCATAATCCAATATCAATTTTCTCCTAAACAAAGATCCCCTTAACAGCTACAATTTAGCTCCTCAAGAACTATAAGCCAGCCTCGAGCACCTTAGTCAGACAGCCCTGACTTAGATATCAAAGTGATGGTGAGGAGGTTTGACAATGGGACAATGTCAGGCCAACCCTTCAAAGCCTATTGGCCTCTACACTGGCAGGAATAAGGGAGTATTCCTAAAGATCCAACTGAAGGATCAGAACAAGAGAACACGCCAGTTCACAGGCAGAAACAAAACAGAGTGGAGATCTCTGGTATGTTGGGATACATCTCAATCATTTTATTTTTTTTTACAGGCGTAGAGTTAAACTATCCAAAAATTGGATTAGCCAACGCTGAAATTCTCTTCGCATAGAGCACTACCACCAGGCCTTTAGAAACAATTGAAATGCTTCTGGAGGCATCTACTACTACCTACAGCCCTTCCCCGGCCCCCAAATATGGAAGTCAGACTTCACCAATGACATAGCCTGACTCAAGTCAAATAAACAACATTTAAAGAAGGAAAACCCTGTCCCTGAATACCTGGTTTTATGATTATTTCTCCTGGATATTCACCTTTGACCAGGAAGATAGTCCCTGATTTTAAACTTAAACAAAATCCTAAACAGATTTACTTCTACAACAATACCACATCAAACCTAGGGGAAGGCTGGGAAGGCTCAGAAAAAGACCATATACAGTATCTAGAGATTGTGAAGAAAAGCAGGGGAGATAGTATGGATGACGGTAAAATAATTTGACTCTTTCAGAGAGGAGTCCTGGCATTTCTGCTTTATGTGTATGTTGCATACACCATATTAACTGTGGCAGCAGGAGCACATCAAACAAGAACCAGATACTTCACCAAATTCTTTACTATTAGGGTTTTATATTAAATCCTATGATGGTTTTTGTTTAAAAAATTCACTGAGCTTTCTGGTCCTTATTTTCAAAATTGTGTGCACATAATTACCATGACTGCATATACGGGTAAAACACATGCAAACATCCAGTTAGGAGCAGGATTTTCAAAAGTTCCCAGTGCTGGTGTAAAACCCTTTGATTTATACAGCTTTCA
This sequence comes from Alligator mississippiensis, assembly GCF_030867095.1. Lineage (NCBI taxonomy): Eukaryota > Metazoa > Chordata > Crocodylia > Alligatoridae > Alligator > Alligator mississippiensis. The sequence goes on along the minus strand of NC_081824.1, from coordinate 192,650,916 downwards.
TTTGTTGATTGATTCCATGGTGATTGAGTGCAGTATTATCTACTGGCCTTTTGGACAATTATTGAAGTTAAAAATGGAAAAGCCCCATTATAACATCAAGTACCCATCAAGCAAAGGGGAGGTGTGGGATTATTACTTACCTTATACATTACTATACAGTGTAATAACTCTAGAAGCCACATTCTGTTCTACCTATTAGGTGCATAAGTATTTTAGGCATGATTCTAAGCTTAACCCTGCTTGAATCATCAAAGAACTGTTAATATAAAAAGTAGATGAGTCATCCTCCTGCTCCTCTGATTTTTTGTGATTCAGCTCATAAGATTCAGGTAATGACAATATACATTTTCAGGGACTTGAACATGGTGGTCTAGAATTCCACTTAAGTTCACTTAGATTCCCAGAGATAGAATAGAAATTGGCCCTTAAGAACTCAAGTAATAATATTTTCATCACTTCCTGCAGGAAACTATTCTATAATCTAATAGATGCAACTATAAGGCAGATTTTCCTCTAACTTTTGCTCTAGATTTTTATTTTCATAGTTTGATTATGTTTTTCCTGTTTAAACCCTACGTAACACTTCCTATTTCATTCATAGTATTACTACGTGGATGGGGGTTGTTACCAGTTACTGTTAAATAAGTGCTACTTATTCTTTTTTTTTTTTTTTTTTTTGGTACTTAATGTTTCATCCCTCTTTACTCTTTAAGGAGACTCCTGCAGGTGGTAGAACTGAGTAAAATGATGGTTTTTAACAGCGAAGGCAGCCTAACCAACATTTTGAACAAGCAGCTGTGTGACTCCCATAATAGAAGAGTCACTTAATTGACCCAGTCTCTCACATCTCTAATACCATGCATAGATACTCTTGCATAATTGCATGCAAGATGGGTGAAGCCATAAGCCCATCATTTTTAATATATATTTGATAGATGAAAAAGTAGATCTATGATTATATTATATAGCACTACTACTTTTTCCCCAGTCCAGCCCAGCCCAGCCCAGTGATTTCTCCCTTTCAGCTTTCAGATATGTGGGGAGCCAGAGGAAAAGCAGGGGCAACGTTGGACCCCTGCTGAACCAGATGGGGCAACTGACAACTGACACCCAGGAAAAAGCCAACCTATTAAATAGGTACTTTGCGTCGGTCTTTCATCAGTCCCATTAGGATGCCCATGCCCGCTACAGGACAGGGAAGTCCAGGTGAGGGTGATCCCCTGCCCTCCATTAATGCTGACTTCGTGAAGGAACATCTTGAGAAGCTGGATACCTTCAAGTCAGCCGGCCCTGACAACCTTCACCCCAGGGTAATCAAGGAGCTGGCGAGCATCATAGCCCAGCCTCTAGTGCGGATCTTTGAAAACTCTTGGCGCTCTGGTGTAGTGCCTGAAGACTGGAAGATGGCCAATGTGGTGCCTATCTTCAAGAAAGGGAGGAAAGTGGATCTGGCTAACTATAGGCCCATTAGCCTGACTTCTATCCTGGGGAAGATCTTAGAAAAGTTTATTAAAGAGGCCATCCTTAATGGACTGGCCGACGCCAACATCTTAAGGGATAGCCAGCACGGGTTTGTTGCAGGTAGGTCTTGCTTGACCAATCTCATTTCCTTCTACGACCAGGTGACCTATCACCTGGACAAGGGAGAAGAGATTGATGTCATATATCTTGACTTCAAAAAAGCCTTCTATCTGGTTTCCCATGATCACCTCTTGGAGAAACTGGCCAATTGTCGCCTTGGGTCCTCCATGATCCACTGGCTGGAAAATTGGCTCCGTGGTCGGACCCAGAGGGTAGTAATTGATGGAAGTCACTCATCATGGTGCCCTGTGACCAGTGGGGTCCCCCAAGGCTCTGTCCTTGGACCCATACCGTTCAACATCTTCATTAATGATGTGGACACTGGAGTCAGAAGCGGACTGGCCAAGTTCGCTGATGACACCAAACTTTGGGGCAAAGCATCCACACCAGAAGACAGGCAGGTGATCCAGGCTGACCTGGACAGGCTCAGCAAGTGGGCGGACGAGAATCTGATGGTGTTCAGCGCCGATAAATGCAAGGTTCTCCACCTTGGGAAGAAAAACCCACAGCATCCTTATAGGCTCGGCAGTGCTATGTTGGCTAGCACTAAGGAAGAAAGAGACTTGGGGGTCATCATTGACCACAAGATGAACATGAGCCTGCAGTGCGATGCTGCGGCTAGTAAAGCAACCAAAACGCTGGCTTGCATCCATAGATGCTTCTCAAACAAATCCCGGGACGTCATTCTCCCCTTGTACTCGGCCTTAGTGAGGCCTCAGCTGGAGTACTGCGTCCAGTTTTGGGCTCCACAATTCAAAAAGGATGTGGAGAAGCTTGAGAGAGTCCAGAGAAGAGCCACGCATATGATCAGAGGTCAGGGAAGCAGACCTTACGATGACAGGCTGAGAGCCCTGGGGCTCTTTAGCCTGGAAAAGCGCAGGCTCAGGTGTGATCTGATGGCCACCTGTAAGTTTATCAGGGGTGGCCACCAGTATCTGGAGGAACGTTTGTTCACCAGAGCGCCCCAAGGGATTACAACTAGGTTGAATGGTCATAAACTACTACAAGACCGTTTCAGGCTGGACATAAGGAAGAATTTCTTTACTGTCCGAGCCCCCAAGGTCTGGAACAGCCTGCCACCGGAGGTGGTTCAAGCGCCTACATTGAACACCTTCAAGAGCAAACTGGATGCTTATCTTGCTGGGATCCTATGACCCCACCTGACTTCCTACCCTTTGGGCAGGGGGCTGGACTCGATGATCTTCTGAGGTCCCTTCCAGCCCTAATGTCTATGAAATCTATGAAAAACTTAAACAACACTAGTCCCAAATCTGTATCTTAATTCCACTGCACTTCATCAGGAAAGGAATTGTCATGCTATATTTTACCCCCCCTTATGCTGCTGCAAAACAAAAGTCATGATTTTGCCCTCAGTTTGTATTCATTCCGAAGACAATCCTACATCTCTGAAAGCAGAAAGTGGATGCAACTTCCTAAACAAACCTTTATTTTTTTTCTGTTTAAAGATTACTATTTACTGTACAAGCTATGCTTCTAAATCTACTTTCTTTGCAATCTTAATAAATGTAATGCTATTGAAGTCAGTGGAGTATTATTAGTGAGAAGAGAGTCAAGTTTATGTCTGTCTTGTTATACTTAATATTTTACTTACACACTGATTGCGTGGACATGTTTGTTTTTCCATGCACAAATATGCTAGTGAAAATATCTTCAATGCAATCCTGCAGCCCTACAGTCAATGGGAGTTTTGTTGTTGCCTTCAATGGGACCACCTTATACTGGGTACCAAATACTCATTTTACAAAAATATACAACAAAGCAAAATGAAATAAAATAAAGGAAAGTTCCATTAAATTCAGTGGACCAAATTATCTGCTGGTGCAATAAATCTCTCTCTCTCTCTTCCTCTCCCTCAATTTCAGTGAAGAATTTACAGCAGCAGAAAAGTTGGCCCCATGTTTTCTAGGGGTTCATTTTTATGAGTTTACTTGATGTTATTTTTGACAGCAAATATATGCAAGTACCATTTATATTTAATAATCCCCATATTTTTTTAATTACCTTGCTATAAAACCTGAATGACTCCCCCTACTTTGATCTCCAACACGTTCTGAAGAATACTGCAGCAGGCACGCCTAAATCAGTTAAGCCATGCACAGGGCTGTTCCTGGAGGGAAGCTTTCCCACATCAGAAGATTGTGTAATAAAACTTAACACAGCTCATTAATTTTCTCTCTTAACCAATGCATCTGACAAGAAGTGACTTTGAAAACCTAAAGGAATGACACAGCTCTCATGCTTTGCGTGAAACATCTGTTCCTAGCTCCTTTGCCATTAAATTGACATCTTTTTATTTGAAAAGTTCCTTTTATTTCCCAACTTCCTGCAATTGGTAATGTATATATCCCAAGGAGCTTAAATTCACAGCTTTTAAAACTTGATTAACTAAATGCTGGGTTATTCCTGTCCCAAAGGAAAAATGCCTCTCTCTCTGCAGACAGATTAAATGGTGCAAGTGTGCTTTTTAATCAATTATTAAGAATTTGTTTACTCAAGCAATGTCAGACTTCATAAAGAATCAAAATAGCCCTGAAATCTCTAAATAATGTAAACATCAGCGTGATTGCATGTGAAAAATATTAGCATTCTGGAATCTGGAAAAATCAATAGACTGTTGGCAAGTCTCACTAGTTCTTTCACTCACAAAGGCCACGTACACAATCATGTTTCTTCCCTGAGCATGAAAAATACAAGAAAGTTACTCCCAAAAGCAAAAGGCCCATTTGAGAAATAAAGGTGTTTATCGCAGACATGAAACACCTTGATTACTGCAATCTTGTGATGATATAAAAGGTACTAACTTCTCATATTTACATTATATTCATTTAATTTGTACTTCCTGATGGCCAGGAAGGGAAGGCAAGAAAGCAGCCTTGCAAATCTTTTCCACTGTCTCATGTTACATGCTGATACTATACATGGCCTGATCCAGCAAGCAGGCACAATGCTACTTGTATGGTGTTTCTCCACAGAAGTTAACCATTGCTTTGGCAACAATGAAAAACAAACTACACCCTGCTGCTTCCTTCAGTTTTAAATCCTATGAATTTGTTTAAATGTCCCTGGACCTTTCAGAAATCTTTCATCCTTGTTTGAGTCTATCATTAATACAGGTCTCTGCAGGTGGGATGGATTAGAAATCATCATTATAAACGGGGAAAAAAATGCTACTGCATGGATAAGGGCTTATTTTTAATCTGTGTTAATTTTTTCCAGACAGCAAGTAATTGTCAGATAAGGAAGACAGTACTGCAGACAGTGTTAATCAGCAAACCTCAGTGAAATGAGACTACGCCTATTTATCTTTCATATATTTCCCTCCCCTGCTTCCCCAAAGTTATGGTAAGAAAAAGTGTTGATAACCGAGAAGTGTACCAAACTGGGAACTGCAATCTTAGGGGGGGGGCTGGACCTGATGATCTCACAAGGTCCCTTCTAGCCCTAAGCTTCTGGGAATCTGTAAATCATCATCAGATTTAGGAAAGATAGTTCAGCTTTATCCCCACTTTTTGTGTAATGGCTGCTTATTTGCTCTGGGAAGGTTTATTTTTCCAAAATGCTTCAAAATGCTCTAGAACAGAGATCAGCAACCTAAAATGGCTATTAGATCTGACTTCAGCAGTGTTTAGCAGCAGGGGAGCTTTGGCTGTGGGCACTTTCCTGTGCCACCGAGGTAAGAAGCAGCAGCTGGGTCCTGGCACCTCCATGTCTGAGCCGATATGGCACATTCCAGCCCGCAGCCTAAAAGGTTTGCCGACTAAAATGCTCAGCAAGGGCTCAGGTGTGCGAGGTGCTGAGTATTTTGACTCCAATCTAGCAACTGCACTTATGCTTAATTTTAGGCCAGTAGAGATTTTGGTGCGTTGAAGTCACACCTGAATCAAGGAGACTACTGTCTTTACTTGATTCCAAGAGTAGGGGTTTTTCCCCATTCAACATAGGGGAAAATAAAGCCTTGTCTATGAATCTACTGTGCAACCACTCCAGCTGGGAGCTGTTGGGAGCGATGGTGTCCATGACTGATCCAAATGTTGATCCAAGCCCCAGAGCTGATTTGAACCTACCCCACACTGCAAGCAGCAGCTGTGTAGGGAGTCCAACCCAGACAGAGACAGCAGCAGCAGTGGACAGGTTTCTCCTTCCAGCTCCTGCTTCTTGCCTGGCTCTCCTCCACACCACTGTCTCTTCCACTTCCCAGGGGCAGGCACCAGAAGGAGGAATCTTCACACTACTGCCATTTTCCCTTGCTGACACAAATATTGAGGGGAGCCCCAGAGCCTCTCTGGACCTGCTCCTGCCCTGTGCTGCAGGAAGAAGCTGTGCAGGGAACCCAGCTGAGCTGGGGGCAGGGGCAGAGGAAAAGATGCAGGGTTGGACAGGGAGCAGGTACTGGATGGAACCTGCTGCCTCTGTCTCTGGCCAAGACAGTCTCCCTGAACAGCTGTCTCCTGCAGTACAAGACATGAGAGAGTCAGCAGTAGCTCTGAGGCTCCCCCTGTGCCCAGATCAGCTGGGGATAGTGGCAGAAGGTGGGGGGGATGGGACAGCAGCAGGGGACAAGTGGCCAGGGGTATGTGGGGGCAAAAGGGCAGTGGGGATGAGCAAATGGTTTTAAGATAATTTTGTAATAAGTAGGAACTCTCCCATAGTTTCTTAGTAAGAAGCTTACAGGGTAGAAAATACAAGTTTTCAAGGTTTTCCCCACCTACTGGGATAATTTGGGGTGGAAAGACAAAATCTCCAGAGCTGTGCAAAATTATCTCAGTTTCCCCCTAGAAAAACAGAATACTGATTTATGTTTAATATAATACTAATAAGTTATGTACTTTTAGCTGAATACTAGCTAGTTGCCACATCATATTCAAGTTTTTTTCATCACAGACAGCAGTGCAGTGAATTAGAGGTCTATTACTTCTCTAGTAATATTACCTCTAGATCTGTCTTATTTAGTTCATGGAATAGCATTCCCTTGCTGGCACTTTCAGGCTACCTCAAAACAGAGGGATCTGGTTAAACACAACTTCAAATGCCCTATTTATAACACATCCTAACACAGTGCCTAGTGTGGCCATTCATAAAACAGACCAATAGGATGACTGGCTCTGTACAATATGAAAAGGGTAATCATCAAAAATAAATAATAATTGGCATCTGTGATACAAAATGAGGAAGTGAAGATAAAAAAAGAAAAGGAGAAGACAAAATCTGTTCTCCTTCTAGCCCTCTCTCTCTCATCCTTTTCTTCTACCCTTTCCTCTGAACTCTGCTTTCCTTTAACCTCCAGTCTCTTCCCTTCTATTTTATTCCTTACTTCCTGTACTGCTGCAGACGTTTCATGATACAATAAATATGTATTTTACAGCATTTTTAAATTCCTGCAGCAGAAAAGTTTTTATTTTTGGTCTTAGTTAATGAAATCAACCTTAGTAAATACTTCTTAGCCCATCATATAGTCAGATTTCATTTTACATACCTCAAAGTATAACTGATACATAAAAATATAATCAAAGACATTAGAAAGAAATTACAGTTGATCCAAGAACAAGCTATTAGTATACCAATGGTGAGTGTACAAGCAATTAGACAGAGTCAATTCAGTTAACAGTTCAGGAATTTGGTACAAGAAAAACATATGCAAATTATGAGTTACTCGCTAGTTGGATGTCAGGAAGTGTAATTAGTTCCACTGAAAAGCTGTCCAACAGCTCTGAATGTTTTGGATAAATAACATATTAGAGAGCATCATGCATGATAGGCTAGTGACTGTATTTACAAATGAGGTGAGATCAGTTCTGAGAGCCACACAATTAGAAATGCTTGAAAAATTGCCAGCAATATGTACAGAGGAGGCCACGTCAGCACTGAATGTACATATTTGCAAAATCAGTTGCATATATTGCACCAACACACTGGGAACCAATACAGTTACCCACAGTATCGAGGATGTGGGTAACTATGAAATTTTGCAACTGTAGTTTGGTTTTAATTAGGACTGAATTAACAGGTACCATATCAAGTCAGATATCAGAAATGGAAAAAAAAACCTGTGATATCACCTATTCTGTCCCCTTTCTGGTTCAGGATTGTTCTCTTACAGTGCACTCCTAAGCCTTTGGTCCAGCCTATTTGAAAACAATTCCATTATATGATCTTCCAACATTTCCCCTGGGAATCTTGCATGTGTTTGACTGTGAGGAAGAAGCCAGGAAGCAAAATGAAAGCAATTCCAAATATCATAACTGCTGGATTCCCAGTTTGCTGGATGGCCAGCAGCTATTTACAGCAGGAGCAGTTTCTGAGAACATATAGAAGCAAAAGCAAGATTGACCCCAGAAGACAGCTTTAACACCTCCTTAAATGTAAGCTCTCAGAGGCGCATGTCTAGGAACATGGGCAGGAGAAATGCTTTTGTCAGTTTGGGCCATTGATTCAAGAAGGTGAGAGAAGTGAAAAAACAAGGGTGGGTTAGCAACCACAGGTGAATAGTTGGGTTAACTCTTCCATCCTCTGGGGCAGAGGCATAGCAGGGCAGCCCTATGCCTAGGGCAGTCATAACTAACAGGGCAGAGCTGGCTGCCTCAGAGCCAATAGTGGTGGCATGGCTAGCTGCCACTGCGATGCTGGCAGCTTTTTTTGTGCGCCCACCACAAAGGCAGTGCCTGGGGCTGTTGCACTGGTCACACCCTCTCAGGTATGCTACTTCTCTGAGTTTTTTCTGAGGGTTGTATGAGCTGAGTGTGAGCATGCACTGTTTGTAATGGAAATGACTGCACCAGTTAGGCTGTGAAAATAGCTTTACAAGCAGCTATAGTGGTTGGTGTGCCTGTGAGCAAAAGCAGTGATGGTATGGAAGTTGTGGATGAGGAGTAAACATCAGAGGCAGCTGTAATGGACGCCAGTTGTTATTTCCCATATAAGATTAAAAGAAACTGAGGTACAGAGTACCCACAAACTATTCATCGCCATGGATGGCAATGGGACCCAAATTGCCTGACTCCTGCAAGTGAAAATACAACTGTCCTTCTGTTCATCTATTAAAGATGTTCATATAGATTCTTAATAAAGATCTATTAAGATTAATAGACATCAACTACACCGCTACTTCTCTTATCCTGTTCAGTCTGTGACACTATTACTTTTTTAACTATGAACAACACTGACTTTTCTTCACATCACAAAGTTTTAAGCTTATATTCAACCTTATAATATAACATCTCAGTAAACATTAACGAATAATATAAATTACTTTGCCCAAACATCTCTTAGTCCTGTTGCCTTCATTTAGTCCAAGTATATGAATTACCAAGAAAATGTGAGAGTAGATGTTAATTAGATGCCTGTAATGCATTTGCTTTAATTAAGCAGTGTAGGAAATGTGTTTTCTTACAGCAACACAAGACAGGAATCATTCTATTCTCATTAAAGGCGTAGACATAAGCACAGATCCTGGGTCTAACTCATGGTAATTCATAGAAAGCATCATGAGTTAGACTGATTCTCTTGACTCAACAGATGTTAGTCCAACCCCCTGCTCAAAGCAGGACCATCTCCAACTAGATCATCCCAGCCAAAGCTTTGTCTAGTTGGGTCTTAAAAACCTCCAAGGAATGAGATTCCACCACCTCCCTGGGTAATCTTTTCCACTGTTTTACTACTAGTAAAAAAATTCTTCCTAATATCTAACCTAAATTTCCCTTGCTGCAACTTGAGATCCTTGTTCTGTCATCTGCCACCATTGAGAACAATCTAGCTCCATCCTCTTTCAACCTCCCCTTCAGGTAGTTGAAGGCTGCTATGAAATCTCTCCATCTCCTCTTCTCTAAACTAAATAAGCCCAGTTCCCTTAGTCTTTCCTCAGAAGTCAGGTCCTCCAGCCCCCTCACCATTTTTGTTGCTCTCCACTGGACTCTCTCCAATTTGTTCACATCCTGTCTGTAGTGGGGGGCCCAAAACTGAACACACGACTCCAGATGTGGCCTCACCAGTGCTGAATAAAGGGGAAGAATCACTTCCCTTGATCTGTTGGCAACACTCCTACTGTTGCAGCTCAGTAAACCATTAGCCTTGTTTGCAACAAGGGCACATCGTAAGCTTTTGCTCCAACACCTAAAGCTTTTTCCTGAAGTAGCAAAAGGACCCTGTCCCTTGATTTTCTGCAGGTATGTTAAGAGATTCTCTGTACAAAGTCCCTGGTTGTTAGGCTGGCAAGACCTTCTATTCAACACAACTCTGCTAGAATGGCAGCCTTCCACCACTACCCTCCTCAGTCCAGTGCTTTCTATTTTGGTGCCAGCTAGTAATGGGGTAAAATGCACAGTAAATGTATCTGAAGACCCCAGCATCATTTTATAATTAAAATAATGGTTGCTTTACACTTTAAAAAGAAATAGCAACAAAAATGGATGCTCTGTGATTGCTTTAAATATGGAAGTCGCCATCCTGATCTAGAGCTTGTAAGGTCTATTAACCCCTCTACATTTTACCAGCTACATCTATCACCAGGTCAACATTCCCCTCTTTCCCACATCCTCCCCCGGCCAACCTACCTGTCTTGCACCTATTAACTCCCATCCCCTTTGAACTTCCCTGCCATGCATTTGCCTTTTCACAGACATGCATTTTTCATATTAGCTTATGCTTCTATTCCACCCAATACATAAACACCAGCAGAATCTCCCTACACCTGAAGAAGGGTGTTTGTGCCCAAAAGCTTGTAAAGAACAATTTTTCCAACTATTTAGTTGGTTTAATAAAAGATATCAGATTTACCCCAAAAAACTTGTCTGCCTATGGTCTATTAAGGCTCCTGACATTTTCAAGAAACTTATATCGTTCATTGGATTGCAGGGTGGGAGAGAGATGTTTTATTCTAGGGAGAATTCCAGATCTTATTGAAAGACTACTGGACAGAGCTCCTTTTTCTACTAAGCTTCTGCTCTCCAGAAGTTATTTCAGGTAAAAAGGACATTCACAAACTGGGAAGGGTTTAGAAAATGTATCAAGAAGAATTCAAAGTCTAAAAAACAGGCTTGACAGTAAGAAACAATCAAGAATTGAGAAAATTAAAAGTTGACTTGACTACAGTTTATAAATACCTGCAAGGGAAAGAAACTTCTTATAACAGGGTCCTTTAAGGTAGCAGACAAAGATGTAGCAAGATCCAATGGCTGGAAACTGAAGCTAGACAAATTCAGCATACAAATAAGTTAAAGCGGAAATTTTTAACGGCAAAGGGACATTAATCATTGGAACAGCTTGCCTACGCTTGTGGTAGATTCTTAGTTACTTGATGTCTTAAAATCAGAATCAGATGTCTTTCTAAAGCATAGGTCCCAACTCACCCAGAAGTTATGACTTGATTCACAAATGGCTGAATGAAATTCTAAGACCTATCTTATGCATAATAAAATCTTGCATAAAATCTTGTCTTAAAACCTGTTAATATACTTAGTAGCTCAGGCTTTAACTTGCATCCCTCAAGATTTTGGTAGTATTTATACAACTATTTGAACTGTACAGTTTTACTCATGAAAAAACTGCCAAATTTTAAATGTCTGAAAATAAAAATACTACATACCATACTGAATACACCATAAACACATATGACAGCAGCAAAAAATGTTCATCCTTCATCCTCCAGTCAAGATCATGAATGGTACACTGTTTTTGTGCTAGTGCTTTGACTTAGTGACTCTCCCCCATCACGAATTTTTAGATTATTATTTTTTAGGTTCTTGATATGTTCTCCATGCTTCACAAGAGGAAAAAGTCAGCGGCCTTCAAAGGCCTTATTCCTACAAATAGTTATGCATGTGAAAAACTTTATTTATAAGTATTCACATTTAAGAAGAGGGAAGACTATATGACATGGGGTATCTGGTAAACAATTTACCAAGTACAACATTTTCTAAAGCAGCCTCTGGTTTTCAATACCTTGAGTTTCCTATGTTCAGTTATAAGCATCTTGGACCTAATTTTCAGACCTGAAAAGTGGCCCCTTCATTTCAGTGAATAACAAAAAAAGCTGTGATTTGCCAGCATTTACAGAAATCAGACCCAAAGAAGACACCCAAAAGTTGCCCTAAAATGAGAGACCACTTTTAAAAATTTTGGATTAATAAGTGATTGGACAAATTCAAACCAATATAGTGCACGGCAATGTGAGTTTTATCATTTATTCTGATAATTGCAGTTCACTTTTAATTTATGGTATTTCATATTGTGCAAGGAAATACATATAGCACATTTTGTAAATAACAGTAACAATTTTAGCTGAACAATCACTACAACACTTTGCTATCAGTTCTTTACAAAAATATTTATTAATGAATTTTTGTACAATTCCGTTGATGCAACTCCATTGCAAATCTCCGTTATGCAATGTATGTTGCATAAACACCCCAACACCTTGCTTATATACATTTGATTCAGTCTTTCTCCAGTTGAAACTGAAAGACATTCCTATTGATTAAAGAGCAAGACTAAAATGACTTTCATGTTTACTGAACTATTAGAAGTTTCAGCAGAGGCCTTTGCCTAAAGAGTTGTGAAATATTTTTTCTGTTAGCCAAGTAAATAACCTTAGGTAGTTTGTAGTAATATTAAAAGGGCCTTTGTTTTGATTTGTGTAACCAGACTTTTTAACATTAAACATATACTTTCATATGTATCTATGTGTACAGTATATAAATTGAGCAAATTATTTATTAATTTGCTTAAAAAAAATTGTTATCTTGAAGATTAATAGAATGTGATTAGGGGTTATCCCCTCCTGGCTATTTTCCCATTCAAGATTTAAAAATTCAGCTGGTAATTTTAATCTGCAAGAACATTAACATGTTAAGTTTTGCACCAAAAAGACAAGACTGAAATGAAACTGTAGAATAAACCATGTCAAACCAATATACATAGTTTGGTCAACTGGGATTTATATATGAATTGTAGGAATAGCCAAGATAGAAAGGCAACTTCCAGGTCATGCTTAATTTTCGAACATGATTTGAATATATGAAAATACATTAAATATTACAGCTATCCAAATCTCTAAGGTAATTAAAACAGAAAAGTTCTGAACCTCCACTATTAAAATTTAACTAGACAATAAATCTAAGGATGTGAGGGATTGTCAAAGGACTTTATTGCAATGTTCTTGCCTTAATGTAAGTATTATTACAAAATATGGATATTCATTAAAATATACTACATTTTGGTTAGATCTGACACCAAGAACAACATTCAAACTGTGTCCTTTATTCATCTGAAGCTGACTACTAATTTTTCTCCAAAAATATATATTTTTTAAATTCCTCTTTTATTGGAGTTTCATATTTTACAGGCAAATCCAAGTGTTTTAAAATTATAACTACAATTTCCTAGAAGCATTCATTGTCTTAATGGGAAAATAAACTACGGATTCTATAGCAAGTCAAACAGTGCTACTTGTTTAATCTCCCAGTTTGGACTTCTCATGGCAGGATATAAAAATCACAAAAAAATGCAAGTTTCATTAAACAAATCACAAAATATTCACCTCTGAGAACTCACTAAGGTACTTTTGTGATCAATTAATGTAACTGTCCCTGTTACGAATACATATTTCTGCCTTACTTACTTCTCTTTAAAGTAAACTGCTCACTATTAAAATACAGCTTTTAATTTGTGGATGGTAAAAATTTAGTGCTTAATAAGCATACTTACCAAGACTTTTAAAAAATTAATAGAAACCAAATAAATCTTGGCTATTTTAAAAAATCTGACACACAGGTTGAGTTATACCAGCCAGCACAAGTACACAGTAAGATTCCAGATGTGCTATTTTCCTGTACACTGACAGCTATCAAACCCACCCCTGCAATAAAAAAGTCCTAAAATGGATTTTTAATCAGGTCTAGATTTCCATTAGCCCATGAGGACTGATGTCTGTGTGTTGTGGTTTTTATACTTTACAGCACATGCCATTGATCTTAATATGAGGGAAACACATATTAAGTATAAACTTTTTTTTTCAGTAAACTTCTTGAAATGGAATTTTTTATATCTAAGTTGAAGCCAAATAAACTTTATTAACAGCTGTATTTGTAGAGTTTTTGTTTTTTTAACTCAACAATGTTCATTTAACATTTCTCAGACAGTATTTAAGACTAGAATGTTCTGTGCAGGGATCAATGAAAAAGGCTCTGCAGTACAGGGGATTCTTGGTCAATTCAAACTACAATAAGGGTATATCTACATGTGTTTTTATGCATGCCTTAACTTAGGGCTCCTATACACATACACAGAGCCTGCTCCAATGCACTGGAAATCCAGCACGAAAACTGACATGATTTAACAGCCTTCCACATCATGTGTATCAGCATCACCACGCATCTCTGAGCTGAAAAAATGGCAGAGGGATGCTTTGAAATAAAACACGTTCAATGAGCTTTAGTTCAAAGCGCCTCACTGCCATTTTTTCAGTGTGGGGATGTGCAGCAACACTGATACACATGACATATGGGCGCTTTTAATTAGTGCAGCTCACTAATTAAAGTGCTTGGCACTGTGTCCCACAACACATGTAAAAATACCCTTAATGCACTTTTGCATAATGCGCATTAAGGCAATTTAGGCACGCATCTACACATGCACATGCTAAGGCACATTAACGTGGTGTGCAGACCAATTTAGGACTAAAGTTAGTTCCAAGTCAGTCGACATATACAGCATTAATGTGCCTTAGCATGTCTACACATGCATTAAGGTGGCTTAGCTATTCGTACCTACATTTGATACCTGCTTTTGCAGGTATCAAATTTAGGCACAAATAGCCTAAAATCACCATTTTTAAGGTGCATTAAAGGCATGCACAGGTAGATGTGTGCCCTTAATGTGCCTTAAATTGGGCTAAAGCACCTTAATTTGGCACCTGTAGACACACCCTAAGAATTTTTATTAAACAAAAATAACAACAGAAAAACCTACTTTCCTTTGAAAAATATTCAGAGCCTGGCTTTGAATGAGTTCACATCTTCCTGGACTTTGTTAGTTAGATATCAGTTTCTTATATATTTATTGTAAACATTGGTACAAGATGTCCTGATTGTTTCCAGGAAAATCCTATTAGTTACAGTTGTATAGAATCAATTTCACATAAAATCATGCAGCACAGCTACAGAGAAAAAAAGTCTGTAAGTATCTAATGTAATGAACAAACTATTGTGGTCTATTTCCATTGCAAAACTGTAACAGAACAACTGGCACCAGGAAAAATATTGCAAATTAGAGATATTAGAAGAAGCTGTTTAGTAAAAACCATTCAACCACAGTTAAAAGCAAACAGAAAATTTTACATGGTTACTATTGTTTGTGTCCTAATAGGACGTAATTGACCTCAATTACTGAAATAAAATAATCATAGAGACCAATTTTAGGACTCTTTAAAAATTGACATATTCCTTTAATTTGACTACATGTCTAGCGCTTGATACTTTATACCACTGCAGTGCAAAGATCATGTACAATTACTGCCAAAAAGAATAGCCTATTTCACATTACTTGTCACTTTTCTCTTTTTTTTCCTTGAAGTTTATAAACTGATCCCATTTCCTCTTTCCACAGTCTAGATCTTTTAATACCTGACCCTCAAAAAACCAAAACTGAAACTTTAAAAAAAATTAAAGAAAACTTAAAAAATAGAACCTTCTGGAAGTGCTTTATAAAGACAATAGTCAAATGATTTTTTGGGAAAACCAGATCCATTATAACTCAAAAACAGGTTTCATTTTTAGCCTATCAATAAATTTTTGGAGAGACTAATTTCTGTTCTTGAGAATGAATTCTTTTGAGCAGGACTTCTGTTCTACTGGCTGATTTAATGAAGGAAAATTTAAAATTTGTAATTCTACAAATCACCTCTCAGAAGAAGCTGTCTCATAGCCTCACCTCTCTTTGTTTGTTATAATCCTACACTGCTTGATTCATTGTGAAAACTATCAAGAGGTCTGCAGACCATGGACAATCTACCAGCCACATCTAGTGTACTAAGTCATAGCTCAAGTAATGAAATCTGGCCCATACTGACTTGACTGGAGCCAGGATTTCACCCAAAGTTTCCAGTCAAACTGATAACTGGTATTTAAGCAGCTCATTACTAAAAGAATAAAACTGAAAAACTCAAGGGGATACATCCTCATCTTCTGTAAATTGTCACAGCACCACTGGGCCACTGAGCCCTGACCATATACACCAGCTGAGGATCTGTCCAATGGTACCTTATTCCACTTGGCAGAAGAAGCTTCTAGGAAAACAGTGGGTGGAGTTCCTAATTGCCACCTATTTACATTCTCACTGACCTCCTGTCACACTTTTAGCTTCTTTCATTCCTTGGAGACCTCAGAACACCTATGGAGTCTCCGTATGCCTGAAGAAGGGTGCTTGTGCCCAAACGCTTACAAAGAACTTTGTTCCACCTACTCAGCTGGTCTAATAAAAGGTATCACATCTACCCACATATCACATCACATCATATCTAATCTTGCCTGTCATGGCTACAACCAAAAACCATTGAAAAAATCAGGGAATTCTTAGGGAGGGCAGGCATCCCCCACCCTCCAGGATCCAGGGAGCCAAGAGCAGGAGGGCTCCAAGGGTGGGGCACTCCAATCCCTGCCTCAATCCCAGTCTTCTCCCCCTCTGAGGAATACTGAGAACAACTCTGGGCACTGACCCCTGGAGGACATGATGGTCTGGGTACTCTACCACCCCCAGGTGATGTTTCCGCAGCAATGCAATCTCTAAAAGGTGAGGGTTTGACTTAGAACCCTTTCCAATGCATGTAAGGACACTTCTGTGCAGGGACGTTTGAGAACCGGTTTCCAATCAGTGACATTCTTGGAATGGTTCCAGAGTTATGTCTGTCCACATCCTTTTAGAATTCTCCAATTATGAATACTTCTAGCAAATAAAGAATAATGCAATACAAATCAGGATATACTTTTATGATTCAAGAAGAAATAAGCAGTCTAACTACTTAGATTCTCTACATATTTAAATCCTAAGAATTTCTATCAGGTGGCCAGCCAGCGGGGAGATCTTACCCAAATTCAGAGACTAAGTTCACAGAAGCATTAAGTATTCATTATATCTACATAGGGGAACCTCAGCAAAGGATGCCAGAGGAACACATCTCAGAGTATGGAGCCTGTTTTCACCCCCCTCCTCAAACAAAGGCTTACAACATTATTTGATAGAAACTTTGACAAATATGGTCAGAAAGAAGACATTCTTTTGTTATCCCATTGAACAGCTAGAATGCATTGACTTAAATCTGTAATCAAAATTTATTGTCCTCTAACTGGCTAGTCTTTTCAAGATGTCTCCCACACATATGATTCTGTTCCTTTTATACTACTTCTCTTTGCCTCATTTATGCTAGCATGGCCTAACTTAACACAGATAAAAGAGCATATCTACTGTGCAAATGCTGCTGGGTGGGTTTACTCTGGAGTAAACCCATCCTGGGCAGGCATTTAACACATGCACCCATTTGGGAGCAGATTTGCTGCTCCTGGCAGCATTCTTCTCCTGCTCCCTCCAGCCCTGCATCCGCCCCCTGCAGCTAGCCCAGGGACTGGCAGGGAGCAAGAGGCCAGGAGACAGCTATCTTCTGGTGGGGGCTGAGAGCTGGGATAGTTCCCTGCCCCTGGGAGCTGCCTGCTGCTGGGGCAGGCCCTGCCACCGGAGCCCGGATGGGGACAATGTCCCCCTGCACCAGCAGCAGATAGATCCCAGGTCCAGCTCCCTGACTGGGGGCAGGGAGCATGGAAAGAGCTGTGGGGGAGGGGCAGGTCCCAGCCCTTTGCCCTGAACCACCGGTGGGGCAGCTAGCCATGAGTTCCCCACTGGGAAAGGATTCCAGGGAGCAATCTCCCAGACCCCACTCCATGATCACACGGTGGGGGGCTGGGAGCTTCCTGCTGCTGGGGCAGGGAGATATTGTCCCCACCCTGGCTCTGGTGGCAGAGCCCACCCCAGCAGCAGGCAGTTCCCAGAAGTAGGTAGTAACCTCCAACCCCCTGCTGCCAGGCTGGCCAGGAGCAAATTTGCTCTGTCAGCTTTCTACATGTGCCTTACTGTGCAGTAATTACTCAGCAGTTAATTTGCTACTTGCATTTGCAGGTAGCAAATTAACTGCCAAGTAGAGCAAATTACTACACAGTAAGGTTCTGCATGTGTAGACAGTGACACTTATTATGCAGTAATTTGCTCTACTGAACAGAAAAGCATCTCATGTAGACATGCCCAAAGACTACTGAAGATACTATAATCCAAGCTAAAAGGATTTTTACTAAACACTAAGGTCTATAATGCTAGCCTCAGATCTACATGACACACTTACTGCACTCCAGAGAAGCATCCTTGAGCTGTACTACAGACTCTTCATAAACCAGATGTAATATAGTTTCATCTATGTAATACTACTGGTGGATTTAGCACTGAGTGGCAGTGTCCATTAGCTTGCCTGAAGACTAAGGTTATGTGCTATGAGTAAAATATGGACGCTTCCCTAGCAACTTCCTGAGACCTCATCAGAGATGGTGTGAAGCCCTCTCTGTAACACAGAGGAGATACATAACCACAATTGCTCCCTCATTCCCTGCAGGGTTTAAATAGTGTGGTGGGCCCAATCCATTGTTTGGATGAATTTCACCAGCTACATGTGCTATTAATGAGCCTGAATAAAGTCTGGCTCAGTTCATGCTGGAGTCAGCTGCTTCCTGGGCACAGCATCTTCATGTGCGCCCCAGACTGCAGTAATTCAAGTTGGAGTGGAACAGCCCTATGCTGGCAGGGGGACCCTGGGGTCAGACCCAGGCTCCGGGTTGTGGCTTTGGGTTGCAAAGGGGCTGGCTGGAGCATGAGGGTGCTACAGTGCAGGGCTATGCAAAAGGCAGCCTCTGCACTGTAGCACCCTTGTGCCCCAGCCAGCCCCAGCAACAGTCTACACGTGCATTTGAGCACATGTAATTGTCCCAGACAGTACTATCCTACAGCAGAGTAAATTAGTTTACTGTGCCCTAATATAGGCACACATGTAGACTGTGATGCTTTACTGAGAAGCTGATTAGTCAGCTCCACAGTAAAGCGTGCATGTAGATGAACCCTTTGAGTATACAATAGACCTGGTTCTCAGAACATTAGAAGGAATTTTTTCTCTCAAGTTTGTCGACAGCAATGTTGTTGCTTTAGTTTTAGTGAGCTCTACAACTGAGTGTTTTTATTAAGTGATAGAATACCATAGAAATATTTATGACATCCACACTAATACCAAATGAGTTCATGATGATTTATATTTATTAGAAAAGAATACCAAAGGAATTATTAATAGTGTTACCACAGAACTCTGGAAATAGTTGACAGCACAATCTCTCAGAAACTAAGGAAGTGGATTTGGAATATACAAAAAAGAATTTGAGGTTTTCATTTTTGGTAAATCACAGTCTCTGCAAATGCTAAATCAAATAGCCACTTCATTAATCTTTTAGAGATTTTTCTGATTTTAAAGGTTTTTTGAGGTTTGTATATAAGGGTTATTTAAGCCAACTCTAAAACATGGGCATTAGAAAACACTGGATAATATTTGTGTTTGTTTCTCATAAAAATTTAGTCTCCCTCTCATTCAAGGCCTAGTAAATATTTTTATTGCTTCCTATTTTCATGAGATTAAACTAAACATTGTTCTACTTTGATCCTACATTCAAATAAACCAGACCTGATAAATTAACAGGAGTCAAAACAGACTTGAGACTCTTAGCTCAGTCCAATTTTTTTCTTACACCAAAGTTAAAAGTATCAATTACAAAAAATGTCTAATTGCTCAACTAATGAAATAAAACTACGGCTAGTGTCTCCTTGGCACTTCATATCACTTGGCAAATGAGTTTTAAACTTAAATTGAATTACCATTAGCTTGAACTACAGATAACTATTCCTAAAATACAACCTATGATTTTTTTTCTAGAAAATTAAGAAAAGGTATTTTTTATTGCTAAAGATAATATTTCTCATTCATCTTCCCTGATAAGGTAAGTCAACTAAAGATTAACATGAACATTACGTTTGTGAAGGCCTTTGGGTCCTATTGAAATATTTCCATTTTTAAATGTGTTCATATTGTAATAATGTTGCATAGTCATAATTTCCCTGACAAACTTGTACAGGGGAGAAAGACAAGAGTTAAGAAACAGTGAGCCAGAGTTGTGCAGCCTATGTGACAGAAGACACACCTATCTACAAGGATTTGAATAGCCTTGCTGAAGCATCAACCTGATTGGAGGCAACACCCAGGAGGTATCCAGGAAAGCTGAAGGAGATAAGCCTCACAATGGACCTGAAAAAGCAGAAGCCAGTATGGGAGCTAAAGAGTCTGGAGCAAGGGCACACCTCCTTTTGGGGGCCTCGAGACTATGCAAGCTGGACTGGGGAGAGAGGGGCTGCTAAACACTTTGGAGGAGGCAAGCTTTTTCTTGTTGGATGGCCTTTGCCTCAATATCTGCCTTTATTGCTAGATAAACATCCTGCTGCTTGGACCTTCAGGGTGCATGTCTTCTCTTTACCAGGGGGTAACATAAAAGTAGTTCCCTGAGGAATGGCCATGGAAGACCAAAGAAGGTCTGGGACTGAAAGGCCAAGGTGTCAGAGTCAGGTGGCTACTCTAGAAGCCACTCTTAAGTTGGCTTCAGGGGTATAAGTCTGAAGGTCTCAAACAACTACTCTCCTGGGGGATTCCGTGGCAACACTGCATAGTAAGACCTTCCTTCAGTGCATCAGTGCCAAGCTACTGTCTATGTTTATCATACTGAGCACTGTAGGTCATGCATTCCCACAGCTTGAGTTCTAACTCTGTAATAGGTTGTGTTCTCAGAGTATGTATACATGATGATTAAGATGAAGGGTGATCACTCGCGAATGAGTAAAATTGCCTTCCAAGGATCTTAATAGTGAGCCCACAGGTGGCTCCATAGCCCAAGTCTAGATCCACATGTCTTGTCGCAGTGAGGACAGGTGTTTCCAGGAGGGATGGGCACTGTGTTGGTGCATTGGATGTTCCGATGTTCTTTTTGCCTGTTCCACTTTTCCTCTTCTGCCTATCAACAAGCTGTTTCAAACTGTTGAGGTCCCTCTCAAAGAGCCTTCCTCCATTTTGGTCGGTCCTGAGCAAGGGTCTCCCAAGTGCTGATGTTGATGTTACACCTCTTCATGTTTGCCTTCAGGGTGTCTTTCAAGTGCTTTCTTTGCACTCCACTAGTTCACTGACCTTTCAGCTGTGATTAAAAGATTCTCTTTGGATGGCAGGACTCAGGCAAGCAAACAACATAACCTGTCCAGCAAAGTTGGTTTTGCATGATCATGGGCTCATGCTCTTGGAATTTGCTTTGGCCAAGACGCTGATGCTTGTGCATCTATCCTCCCAGCTAATCCAAAGGATCTTGTGAAGGCACTGTTGGTGGTACTTTTCCAAACTCTTGAGATGGCTTCTGTATGAGGTCCAAGTTTCCGAGTCATACAGCAGAGGTGGAATGACAATGGCTCGATATATGAAGAGCTTCATTTCATCAAGGATGTCATGATTTAAGAAAACTCTCTTACTCAAATGTCCAACTGAGCAGCAGATCTGAAGAAACACTCCTGCCTGTTTGCTTCCATGCGCAAGCATCAAACCTAGAAATGCTGCTGTGAAGTTGCTCTGGAGGCACTAACAGTGACTGCTGTAAGCACACCAGATAGAGATCTTGGAATGTCTACAGGAGGCTCCATGGCTACATCTCTGGGCTGGGCACATGGATGTGAGAATGGCTGAGTAAGACATGCTGGGAATCATCCTTTCCCAGCCATGCTAGGGACTACCTTATGGCTAGGGCTGCCAGGCTCTGGAATGGGCTTCCAAAGGAGGTGATCCTCTCCCCTACCTTGGGTGTCTTCAAGAGGAGGTTGGATAAATATCTGGGTGGAGTATTATCATACCAGCACTCATTCCTGCCCAGGGCAGGTGGTCGGACTTGATGATCTGTTCAGGTCCCTTCCAACCCTAGAAACTATGAAACTAGGAAAGTATAGAAATACCCTTATTGAATTCCACAGGCCCCTTAACCTCCACTGACTGGGAGGTCCTGTTTTGAAATGCTTCCTGCTCTGATACAGCCAAGAAGCCTACTTCTCCACATTTGGAACTCTTCAAGCTAAAGCCTTCTGCTTAGTGCTATGCTAGATAGGATCTCTATTGTCAGATCAAGCCATACGGACATAACCAAGAGCACAATTACCCAACTTTCCCAGCACTACTGACTCACACCTATGACTACACTGTGCTCTGACCACTGCTCCTTGACCAGAGGAGCTTGTGAGCAGCAACCAAAGACAGACACCCTCCCAGCAAAGAAACTGTAAGCAGAATGCCCACCCTTCCTCCATCAGTGACCAGAAGCTGTCAGGGCTCCCATAGGTAGGATGCGAGGAAGAAAGAGAAGCCAGAGCTCCCTCCCTGGCTGGGAGACAGCAAAAAGCCAAATAGAGTCAAAGTTACTCACACACTTAAGTTTAAGGCAGGAATGTCATTTTCTTGGATTTTTATCATCTTCTAAGTCCTGTCTTGTGCTTTCCCTATTTGTAAGGCCTGTAAGTTAGAAAATAACTGCACAAGCATGAAGCTTGATAAAGTGGCTTGGTTCCCTGAGAGGAGTGTCCCATTGCACAGCTGTTCCCCCATATAGTGCTGCACAGGATTCTCATATCTCCCCTTCAATCCCTATAACAGGAGGTAAGTGGATCCAAGGATATACACATGTTTAGAGAGGAAAAGCTGGTAGGATGCACACTGCTCTTCTACCTTTGCACCAGCAGCAAAATCCAGAGAACAGTTTAAAAAAGCCTCAGACTGTATTAACTATAATGCAGATTTAACTTGCTGAAGGAGAGCCCTCTAAAACAGGCACCAGCAACATTTTGCAAGCCTCAGGCTGGAACAACCCAGCTCCGGTCCAAGGAGGGCCAAGTGGCTCTATCAGCACATCAACAGTGGGGTTTGCTTTCCCATCACACTACTTCTTCCAGCACCCCACTCCCCAGCTGCAGTGTGGGCACAGCTTCCAACCTGTAGAGATCTGCACAGGGACTAGGTATCTGCAAACTGTCCACACTGCCACCACTTCTTCCCAACCCCTCCTACTCCTAGTTACAGCATGGACACAGCTGGAAGCTGCCCAACCCCAGTGTATTCCCCAACTAGTTAGAAGCTGCACCTGTGCCGCAGCCAGGGTGTAGGGACGTGAGAGAAGTGGTGGCAGTGCAAATGCAGCTCCCACCTGCCTGGTTGCCATAGGCACAAGCTGACATGCCACAGAAGCCACCCAGCCTGCGTTGGACCAGAGCTGGGTGAAGAGCAAGAAGTGGCAACAGCATGGGCACATCTGGAAGCTTCCTGGCCCCAGCACAGCTCCTCACTACCCAGCCCCAGCATAGGCACAGGCAAACCCTTCAGCACTGTAAGCTAGATCCAGCAGATCCACAGGCTGTTGCTGGTTCCTGCTCCAGTCCAGGCAGAGTTGTCCATCACACATCACCATATAATCCAGGCTGTCAGGGTGCAGGAAGAAATCAAGAACATGACTTTATGTCTCTGGCTGGGCCTGTTTAGAGTTGAGACCTTCTTTTTGTCCAATAGGGGAATGAGATTCCCTTCATCAAATTTTCTTTCTATATACCCTGGTGCTTGGAAAAGATAACATTACTAAGGGCCAGGTAACTCCAGCAGTTAAACAAGTGAGTGACTATTTAAGGGCTTAATAAAGCCATGCCAGTCATGTACAGGTTTTCCTCACTTTATGCGGGTTCTGTATGTGTGAATTTGCTCTTATGCAATGAACCTTTTTATACCAAAAATTCATTAGATGCAAGGTAAATTCACTCTTATGCAATCAGTGTGGTGAAAGCCCACAGTCAGCTGCCTTATGCAGTGCATTGTGGGAGTGATGCACACCAAAGTCTTCTGTGTGGATCTGTGCTCCTTGCTTGTTGTCTGAGACATGTGTTTCTGTACTTGCCATCCCTATTATGGCTTCTAAGCATCCCACTAGCTTATCTCCTACCCCTCTCCGTGGTCCATCAATGAAGCCTTCACCACCCTCTCTTCACACCAACTAAACATTCACCACCACACTGTGCTTGCGTGTACCGTCTACTGTTGGTGAGTACCAAAACTATCTTGTAAAAGTGGGTTCTGGGGGTCAGTACAGTGAAGGTCTTGGAATGTATCCTTGTTATTGTTACATTGAAAAGTGAGTTTCCTTTATGTGAATTCGAGTTGTATCATTTTCCAGGAACGCATGTATACCATAAAGCAAGGGAAACCTGTAGTTAAGTATTTGCAGGACTGGCAGTTAAGCCAAACAATTATAATACAGCACAATATAAGCACAAATATAAAATATTGAGGCATCACTAGGATGGCAATGATGTAACAAAGGAGGGATGACAGGGAAACCAACCCAGGCACCCACCTTTGGAGGGTTTTTTTGGTCTCCCGATTCAATTCGGATTCGGTGATTTGGCCTCCAAATCGGGCCGAATCTTCTCTGCATCGAATTGGCAACCAAAGCTTCGCATACCCCTAGTAGACATATCCTGCCACAGAATCTGGGGCTCCGGGGCCACAGTAGGGAAAGCCACTGGTGGCAGGAGGTTGAATGTTCTGACACAGCCCTGCTTGTTCTGCAGCCACTGTCCCCATTGCCAGGCCCGCCAATGCCTCTGCTGCAGCTGCCACTATCCCTACCAGTCACCCCACGCCCAAGGCCGTATCCAGTGCCCCAGTGTCCAGATCCAGCATGGGGCACACAGTGGGTTTGATACCCCTGCTGTAGTGTCCTTGCAATGATTGTATTCAGTACAATTGGGTTTTTTTAGAATCTTATTTTAAATATGAAAATATCAAAATCTCTCAATGGCAATATTTTTTCTCTTTGTAATACATTCAAATTCTGTCAGAACAAGCCATCTCTGTTTCTAAAGTCTCTCTCTTATCTACACTGACACCAAAAGGTTCTTAGAGATCTTTGGACCCTTAGAAGAAAAGCTGCCAAACAGTAGCTATAATTAGTACAGGCATTTTGCAGTAGTTTGTAGCACTGCAACACTTGCGGGGTTAACACTTGCCTGCACTGTCTCCCCTGCCAATTCTCTGCCTTTGAGTTTCTCCTAAATGGAGCACCCGATGCAAAGCCACTACACTTTGTAGAGCATAGGGGCAGCAAGTCTGGTTAGCTCTCCTAGAAAGAGGTTCTTTTTCTCCCTCCCTATGCCAGGGCTGCTTTAGGGCTAACTACAGTCTCAATTTAAACATATGCTATTTTTTGTTTCTTTGCTTACTTTCAAAGACTAACTTCTGACTTCTCTTGGAAATTTTTGCAGTTTCTCACTGAATTAAAGCACGAATGATTTATGAAGGAGAAAGAGGATATTAATTATTGCGTAAATACCCTGTTTCCTAAATGTAGATTGACCGGATAGTGAAAAATCCTATGTCAATTATCTTGGTGCCTTTCTAAAGTTCCCTGATCCATGGTATATGAGAGAACTTTTTTGAGAGAAAAGATTAGTGCTAGTCTCAAAAAAAAAAAAAAGTCAGTGAACTTCATAGTGTGTCAGAAGAGACACACCCTTCCACACAGGCTGGACATTGTGGTCTTCAAGTATGAAATGAGGAAATACTGAAATGTCTACATATGACTCTGAGCTCACATTCCAGGAGAATATGGACATCACGGTTTCTGTAGAAACTCCTGTCAGGCTGTCCCAAGGGCTGAAGGCATACACAAAAAATGTACAAAATAACAGGATTTTTCCAGACAAACATCAGGTAAATGTAATTGTTTCCACAGCTAAGATATAAGTCACTTGGAAGTGATGTTTTTATTCTAAAAGCAGGTAATGTTCACCCACTGTATATGTATAGAGGACACACTGAATACCCTGAACACAGAAGAAGACAGCTGCATTCAGGGCTAGTGGAAAACAGTGCAGGGGAGAATTAGTCAGAATTAAAAATTAATTTACATAGCATGTGTTAGTGCTTTAACCTGACTCCTGGTGACACCATTACTGGAAATAAAGCCACATTACATAGAGGTGGATACAAGAGCTGTTACAATCACTTGACTCATTTAAAAGTACTATAGCAATTTCAGTCATCTTCTTTTGCAACCTACCAGAGTTGAACTTCAGACTTCATAGTTTTCAAGGGAGAAACTATGATGGATACTGTTGACATGCAGATTGAACCATGGGAAAATAATTAGAGCCATCTTTTGTGCACAAGGATGGATGGTATCCATTCGAAGCTGATGGTGATTTAAAAAAAAATCTAACTCAGCTAGCCAGAAATTCACATGATGTGCAATCTACATGCATATTCTCTTGTTTTCAAGAGGGAACTGGGTAGCTTGAAAGGCACCACTGTAAAATAAACCATAAAGCCAAGTAACCACTCAAGCAATACACAGCCTGAAGAGCACCAGAGCACTGTAAGTCAAACATGTCTTCATTGTCTAGTGAAAACAAAAATTATGTCACTCTTGCACAAGGAATGTGCAGTTGCCACTGCACACGTGTTTTGGGGTGGGTGAAGATGGTGCCATCAGAATCTGTGGAAAAGATGAAGCAGTAGAAAGTGTAGTGATATGAACAATTTTCTCTCTGAACTTGCTTGTAGTTAGAACAATTTGGCTCTGGAGCCAAAGCTGCTAAGCTTGATGGCAAATGGACAAAGATAGAAAAACAAAAAAAAAAGTTGCCAATGCACACTATGCTTTAACGTTTGGGTTGTCAGCCTTAGCTTTGTAGCAAAAACCTATGAACCACATTCTGAATGTATTGTCAAAAGAACAATGTTATGTAAGCAAAATGCTAATGGATCTTAAGAATTTAGATGATACCTAAGAGGATTATAGTCAAAATTACTGAAAACAAATATGTATTTTTCCACAAATCCATCATGTATTTAGGTCATGTTATGAATTCAAATATTCTTCAGAAGGTGTCAGCAAAGATCAAGGCCATTGTGAGCAACCAAGTTACTGAAAATGAATGAATTCTTGCTGGGAAAGGGGATATTGAAAGTTTAGGGATGTTGCATTTCTCACCTGTACTGTAATGATCTCGGGGAGAAAACAGAACCTAGATAAATGTGGCAAAACTTAAAAGATGGTAGGATTTGTTAGACTTGCAAGTTGGATACGATCACAATTGTCAATGCAACTGCCATGTAATACCACCCCTTTGACATTCAATATTATGCCCTATTAACAAAAGGACACTAAAGAAAGCCAACAAACACACATGGAAGGAACCTGGAAGTTTCCTCACAATGTTATAATGATAAGGATTCATGCTTTTCACAGACCATTTAACTCCCATCTATCTTTGGACCTCACATGGGTAATATGTTTTTATTTGCCAGCCATACTTATAACATCAAGTAGAGACAGGCTGTGGTGCACAGCTTGTCTAAGTTATCTTTGGTATGCATGCCTGCAAAGGTTTTGACAGCTGACATTTCCTATTATGGGAAAATATAGAACAGACCTTTGACTATTTGAAAATAAGAAAATATACACAGGATGGTCCAATTTCATCTTAAATTTTGGACCTGGTGTTGACTAGCAAAATTATTTTAGTTCTTCAGATCTTACCTCTAGAATGGCTTGATGTCTTTCCTCTTTGGGACTGAAAACAGTAGATAGAAAACAATAGTTTGGTCACTTTCAAGCACCCAAGATTTAAACGTTTTTGTCATCTTCTCTAAAGATCACATATGTCCTTCCTCTAGTACTTTCTGCATAAATTTAAAGATGTGAGACCTACAAGTTCCTGCTTTTTGTGTGTTGTGTTCACAAAAATGTACTATTATTATAATTTTGTGCACAAGAACACTGACCTGTTTTATAAAGATCTTTGGGGATGAGTCTATTGTGAAGACACCATACACATTAATGTGTTTTGGTTAAATCCTCACAGACTGAAGTGAAAACAGACCACTTAGATATGGAACTTCCAGTTTAAATCAGAAAGGTAGATGGCAAGCATTAATTCAAAAACAGGTGGCTTTTTGCTCATAATATTTTATAGCTTTCATTGCTTTACAGTGGAATGAGCTAACCCACAGCTCCCCTCCTGACCCACCACCATCCTCAAATTTAGTGAAAAACAGGTGTTTGATATCTTAGCTTTCACTTGGAACTCACACAAACATGGAGGCTTCTTTGCAGCCCAAAAAAACATCTTTCACATAAAACCTGAAAAGCGAACAACAGAGCATGCACCGGAAAATAAGTAAATATACAACAACCAAAAACATCACAACCTTGAAATGTAAAATACAAGTTGTCGCTCATGTCCAGAAGTTGTAAAAATGCAAGAACAGAACAATAAAAGCTCTTTCAAAAAAACGCATGGAAATATCTGTAAAACACGGTGTGTTATAAATCAGTCACTTGGTTTTGCCAGATCCATTAAAAACTATTACTAAGACTACACTAATACCCCAACACAAAACCCTAGAAACGTGAAGAAATTTGGATGGGAATTGCGTTGCTGGCAAATCCCTTATCTCAATCCCCCAAAAGCTGTAGAAAGCTGGATTTGAATTTGAGTGCATCTCTGTTAAAAATCTTCAAGCCTTTATGTATTTAATGGCCTCTATCTATTACCTCTGACCCAAGGCAATTAACATTTTGAGGGATGTATTTAAGTCACCTTCCCCTCAACATACCAACTGAGCCACAGAAACTGCAATAAAAAAAGGAAAGACAAATCCTGTTTATCTCAATTACATGAGTTGTTTACTGAAGTTGGCAGGACTATATCTTCAAGTGAAATAAGCAGGATTAGGCTAAAAATTTCTAACTGGTTATAACATAAGGAAAATACATATGGAGAGTAATTTTTCTCTTTATGTGCACTGTGTGTCTAGTTAATGTTTGTATGTTTATGTGTGATGAAGGATAATGTAGACTAGTGGTTCTCAACTAGGGTGCTGCAGCGATACTTTAAGTGTATGGCAGGGTACCACCCAATATTAGCACTGTTAGTTGTGCAAAGATGAACCAGATTTCCAATAGGAGTCCATATTGTCAAAAACATTCCCCCTCGCTGTGGTTTTTCTCAGTTCTTTTCAACAGAACATTGTCTATTCATTTTTTGTAGTCAAAAAACAAGTGAAAGCTAAGAGTTGGCACTCTCTGTGGGGTGTCTCAGTCTGAAAAGGTTGAGAAGCAGTAATACAGACAGTACTCAGTTAAGAGGATTACCTGTTAAACTAAACCATTCCATTTTTCTGAGATTTATTCTTCCTTTTGTGTCATTAAGTTTGGAAAGTCAATTAATATTTTCCTCACAAATATATACTATAAGCACACGCACATTTATCTAGTGAGAGAGATTCTTAGAAACCATATACACTTTTAACTAAGACTCCCCATTTTTATGATACATCTCTTTCACATGGATGAGCTACATAAAATTAAAACCCAAGGTAACTGGGAGCTATTCATTTGAAGTTCTTATGGCTTCTGTATTACACTATGATACATATTGTTGCAAAAAAAAAAACAAACTCCAAAACCTTGATATAATTTATGAAACTGGCTTTTGTTTAAAGAGTTTTATTGGACTTAGTAAGTTTGTTTTAAGAACGTGTTGGAAGGAAAGGAAAAACATCTGCCTTCTCATGTTACATCAGCCCATGGGGGTCTGTAATTTACATTTTTTGCAGCTCAAACATTCAAGAATAATGGAATGGCAGCCCAAGCAATGCTAAAAAAAATCAAATTAAATAAAAGCTAAAAATATATATAAACATAAACCAGATCTCTGAGGCTGAAGTGAAGTATTTCAAATTAACTGGCCAGTTGATTAATGAAGCCGGAAAGAAAAACTCCAGATCAAGTTAGGACTTGCATATACATTTTTCCATAGAGTTCAGGTAGCTGAAATGTTTTGTTCTGAATGTCTTTTTTTCTCCCTTATCAATAGCCACATTCAAAACTATGTCTTCCTTTTTCAGCATTTAAATAATTTAAAGTTGATTTATTTGCCCACCATACAAGTGTTCAGACATTACAAAACTTTTTTCTTTTTGGTGAGTGTTTTGCTATTTTGATATAGAAGTATATATCATACAGGGGTCTGTCTGCCACCAAGACCAGTGTAGTAATGAAAAACGTTGTCTGAAAAGCACATACAGAAGACAATCCAAATATCTATAACATGAATCTTACTAAAAGAAATACAGGTGAAGAATGTAAATTTAACCTCTTTGTCAACATACATTCTGTGACCATGACTGTGTTAGCTGGCTTAAGACACCTACCTTAAAAAGATGAAAAATCATAAAAGCATGCATTTCCAATCACCTTGTTAAGGATGTATGTTTAGGTACATGTGTGTTGGGAAACTATATTTCTACATGCAGAGACAGAAATTGAGGAGCTAGGCAAAAAATGGCTAATTCTAAGTCTTTCTGTCAGCATGCGTGTGTGTGTTGAGACAAAGTTAAGGGTGAAAGGGAATAAGTGAGAGGAACAACTCCCTGTCACAGAGAAAAGGAAGCATGAATGGAGACACGTATCCCTAACGGTTGCATGTATGGGAGGGACTCAGAGCAGGGAGTACTTTTAAGACCAGGTGCCTCATGCTATGCACCGAAGACTCTACAGAAAACATGCAATCTAAGTAAAGGCTTGTGACATGTAAAAGTGATTCACTGCTCATATTTTTAGCACAATAGCACCCAAATCCCCAGTCAGTAACAGGAGTCTCATTGTACTAAGTACAACACAAACACACATGACCATATCACACTTGTCTAAAGTCCTTAAAGTAGGGTAGACAAGGAACATAGGAAGCATAGGACCCCTAAAGAGTCCTCCATAGGAGTCCTATGCTTCATATGTTCCTTGTCTTACCTACTGGTAAGATCATCATTTCCTTACCATTGACTATTAGCCTTGGAGTCATAGCAGAAGTGGGTCTTGAAAAGAAATCTCAAAAAGAAGAATTGCCTAGGGATCCAGATCAGTTCAGTGATCTGGGCTCCATATATAACAGGCAGCATGGGCAGCATGGAAAAGGCATGCAAACATTTGTAAATGTCAGCAAAGAGGTGGCTGGCATCACTGTCACAGCCAGCACCTTTAGAGGGGCACTGCAATGAGAGACAAGAAGGGCTGGGCAGATTTGTAAAGGTGAGATGAGCAGGCTTGAAATTATAATGCTATGAGACAGGAGAAAACAAAAATGACATGAAGCTGGTATCTCCCAATACCAAACAGAGCTTGAACGTAAGGTTCACTGTCTTGTCTTGTGCTACTTAGACTTGAAACTCAAGGGAAAGGGATGTGCGTGTCCTTAGGTCTGTAAAGCACAAAGTAAGCTTACTCTGAAATGAATTTTAATAATAGTGAGGGGGAGCACAGGAGAAATGGTAGCAGCTTAATTGTCTAGTACTAGCCTAATAAAAATGCCTAATTTAAAAATATCTACTGCATAATAACAAATCAAAGTATCATTATTTCCCCTATGAATATCGGTAACTACCCTGAAGTTGTACAGGAGCTTTATGTAAAAAGAATGACTCCTGAATTAAATCTATTCATTAATATCTCATACCTGCTTAGTAAGCAGCAGAGTACTATTCT
Source organism: Alligator mississippiensis (assembly GCF_030867095.1). NCBI lineage: Eukaryota > Metazoa > Chordata > Crocodylia > Alligatoridae > Alligator > Alligator mississippiensis. Next base: position 192,619,588 of record NC_081824.1, on the reverse strand, counting down.
CACCTCAGTACAACACTGCCAGATTCCTTGTATGTGTCCACATTCTGCGAGATCCAGAGGACTTGGTGCACTGAAAGGAATGGAATCAATAATAAGAAGGGTTAGAAAACTGAAGTGGTAAGATATCAGACTGTAAAGCTGATAGACATGCAAGTTTCTTTCGAAGTAGTCTACCTGGAGACAGTTTGCTCTCATTATATCCAAAAGAATTTTCCTGGAACTAATGTGGCTAAGTCAAGCATTTACTGTGCACTATTTTTTCTTAATGACCTCCTGATCGGTATACAGTCTTGCCTAATTTCTGCAATTAGAGTGTCTCATTTTCAGGGACTGAGATGCTAACATTCTTGAATTCGTTTTTATGGGTTGAAGCTTTTAATTTGAGATTTGAAAAACATCATAGCTCACAAAACCAAATAAACTGGAGCTAATGAAATTCACAGAAGTGAAGTGCTCACAGCACAGTTCTTGCTAGTTTCCCTGAATGATTTATTGACAGCTGGTTGTAGAAACAATTTTATTAAAGGTCATAATGCTTGGTTAAAAAAAAAATCAGTTTAATTTATGGTGTAATTAGCTTCCCTGAAATAGGCATGGTGCCAGACCCATCGCTTATGGGCTTTAGCTTTGAAATACGCACTTTGGTGTTTTTAATTATATCTTTGAGAATGTATTCAAAGGCAAGACTTCAGTGATATGGTGTTACTTTCTCTTTATAGACATTTTATTGCTGTTAAAATAGTCAAAACACTAAATTTGCTTGTATTGATTGATATGTTCTAGTTATATATGAGTGTCTGATAAAAGAACAGTTCTGACATGTAAAACTGAAACTGTGACCTTCATTTCTTAGGATGCTGCAGTTCACTGCCTTGTTCTTGCAAGAAGGAGTTCTTTCTGGTCTAATCCTGCCACTAAAGATAACAGGAGTTTGGATATCGATTACACAACAGTTCTATGGTTCACAACTTACTTGGTCAAGAGATGTATTTCTAAGGATACTCACAATATAAACTGCTGCTTAATACAACAGCAAAGCTAGCTAATGAAGAAAACTAAAAGGAGCTATATTAGTACTAACACACAAAGGCACCACACAGCAAATCAACTATTCTGCTTATCTTTAGTTTCATCACTAACCACACTTTTAAAGCTTGATTGACAGATCTGGCCCTATTACCTTCAACTGTAAATGAGGCAAAACAGTGAGGGAGGGACTTGCAAAGAAAACAGTTTTGCTACTGAAAATCTCCCAGCAGGGATTTCAAATATTTATCAGTGTGAGTTGCAAAGTCGGTATGAAGGGAGTCACAAAAAAAAGAGAGAACATTCAGAAATTTGGAGGTAAACTTATGTCCATGCTTAGATTAAACCTTTGTTGAAGAAGAGACTCGCAGCTGTAGAAAGAGGTGAAATTTAAGACAGAGCTAGATAGACTGACCAAACAAATTAAAATGTTCCCATTTATGACTGTGTTTGATTCTGTGTACACAATGATCCAGCAATACGGCCCTTCTCCCCCACTGCCGCCCAGCTGCAGCAGCCAGGGAGCAGAGGGCTGGGGTGGGCGCAGTTCCCAGCTACCTGGTTCCATTGAGGGCACAGGCCAAGCCCCCTGCCACTGACATGCTGCTGAAACCACCCGGTCGACACTGGACCAAATTTGGAAGAGCAGGAAGAAGTAGCAGTGGTTCAGGCAGAGCTGGAAGCTGCCAGGGCCTGGCACAGCTCCTTGCTGCTCGACCGTATCTTGCCACAGCTGTGAGCACAGACAAAGCCCACCAGCTCCACGGACCACATCCAGCTGATAGGCCATATACTGGTGACCCCTGATTTAAGAGAAACTTCATAAATGGAATTGATAGAAACATCAAGAAACGGCTGGGTGTGAACTAACTATGGATGTACAGCCTCATTGTTTCAGGAAGAATAAATATATATCAGGGCCGGCAGAATTTCTCTGCTGTTTAGGTCACCAGCATTCAAGATTTCTGGGTTAGGAAGCCTAAATCAAGAGTCAGATCTTACTATACTTGGTCCCACTGTGTGATGCCTGTTCTCTGAACAGTCCACTGAATTCTGCACAGAGAAGAGCCTCAGACCCTGGTTCTTAACAAATGGTCTCTCTTTTCCAGTCCCTCAGGCCTGCATTTGGGAGACTTAAAGTTGCATGTAGACTGGGCCCAGGGGTAAAGTAAATACATTCCTTTTCCTTCCCTTGAAAAAGGGGTGTTTGCATTTTTCTGAATTCACTCAGGAAACATCATCCTATTTCTGTTGCTGCATTTTCTAGCACACGTCATCACTTACAAGACATAAACTAGTCCAGGAAATGTGAAAATAGCTCTAGAAAAATTGTTTCTCGCAGTGCTACAGAATATGTGAGGCTCATGCTGGGAAAGAGCAGGGCAGGAGATATTTGAAAAACTGCTCATTAACTCCTCTGCCTCCTTTCTTCAAAGGGCCATGACCACCAATTAATTCTTTTATTTCTTCACCCACTGAAATAATGTAGTGTGGGTTCACAGCATCTCCTGAGAACTCAAGGCAGCCTTTGAGACTATCTGGAAAAAAAAAACCCATTGTTAATCAATGAGCTATTAGGTTCAATGTGCCAGTGGAAGAGTGTCAGATACCGATGGCGGGATAGATATGGCCCTTAGAGCCCTATCAGTCAGCACACAGTGCTGTCTGTGGGTCTCCAGCTGCATGCCATATGCAGTACATGCTGGCCCCTGCCCTGTGCACTGCATGGGGCATGCAGAGCCCATGTGGCACAGGCTGCACACAGTGCAGGGTCACTCTGCATGAGCTGCATGCAGCCCCTGTGCAGGGCCAGCCCTGCACACTAAATCCAGGGCCAATTCAGATAGGGCATACAGACCGGTCCTGCATGCCAAATCTAGTGCACAAGGTCAGTCTGGTACAAATGCCACCTGTAGCATATGCCCAATCAGCCCCATGTGCCACATGCCACACTTGGGCCTGGGGCTGGCCCATGTTGCATGCAGTGCTTAGGGCTGCTTGCAGCACCCACACTGGACCAGCCCTGCAGGCTGGATCCAGCACGTGGGGCTGGTCCATGGGTCCAGTCCAGATGGTAGAGCAGCCTCATGCCCCTCATCTGGCCCACAGGGCTGGATGAGTTTTACACCCCTGCTCTAATGGAGTCCTCCAAAGGCTCTCTCTTCAATTTTTCACTAGAATTCTTGAATATTGTTTGGAAGCCTTGTGTTTTTTTCTGGCTCTGATATATTGATATGTATCTTCTATAATTCATTTTGTATCACACTAGTTGGATGACCTACAGTTCATTCCAATACAATTCATTCCCTTGTCCAATTTCACTCTCCTCCCTGGCTCACAGACAAGGAATCCAATTTAACTCATCTTTTACAGAGTTAAAGAAGGTGTCTTAGTCTTTCATAGGTTGGAGCCCATCCTAAGCTCAACTCTCTCTTGTAAATATGTACTGTACTTATTGTGTTTTTTCTGGCACACAGCCAAAAAAATATATTACAGAATTAAATCAGAGGAAATAAATACATAGTATGCTACATTTAATGGAAAAATCAGTTAATAAAGAAGACATACATAATTAGATAACATAAGGGGCTGGTCCATGGGTGGCCCAGCCCAATGGTGTAGGCCAAACTGAAACCAGGATTCAAACCAAGGGCCAGGAGCTGAAGGTAGGCACCATGGTTGCCTGTAGATGTGCAGGGATGTTGCTCCAATGTGCTGTAAGCACATCAGAGCAGCCTTGATTAATTCAGTGCGCTGGGGCATGCTGATTAGCATGCTCTAGCAGCCTCTGCATCTCATGTATTCAGTGTCCCCGCACTTCAGAATGGCACTAGGGGTGCTTTAATTAGAGCAGCTCTCTAAAGCGGCTCTCTAAAGCACCAACCCCGGAGCACGTGTAAAGACTGCCCAACATATCAGGGGAGGGTCAAAAACAGCAGCCAGGACACAAATCAAAGCTTAGACATTAAAGCAAGGTACCAGCCATGAAGTTGCTACCCTAAACACCAGAGCTACTGGTCACACTAACCAGTCACAGAAGGCGGCCACCCCTGTGGTTATCATGGCCCAACTGGGAGTGCTTGTTCATTGCACAGTTGCTCAATAGGCCTGCTTTGGGGAGAACTCGGTCTCAGGTTAAGCGCTTCTAACCAGTAACCCTGGCAAACGAGGACTGTTACTTAACTCATATACCAATTCTACACATCTAGAGTCTAAATAAGCAACAACCAGTCACCTTCAAGGCCATGATATTTAACATTTAAGTACATGCTTCAACTGCTACTCTTAACATTGTAAACCACGTTAGATAAGAACTTCAGATATAGAGTTCAGGACTGGTACCTCACGGGGTAATACTCCATCAGTGCGGTAAATGAGAATTTAGCCATTGAATGCAATGGAAGCCAGTCACTAATAAAGAATAATTCTCACTTTTGTTTTTATAAAAATAGGAGCACATTACCTGAAGTTTTGAAGTTGCCAAAAAACAGAAGCAGAGCTACAGAAAAGGAATGCCTTCTGATAACTGTGACCATCACTCAATCATTGCTACTATTATTCTGCTTCTATCGTCTAATATCTTAATTTATCTATACAATACTGTACCCTTGCTGCTGCACATTGCTCAAAAATATATATTTTTTAATGTCATGTATATTCACCAATTTTGTACTTAGCTAAATACAATCATCCTGTCGTTCTAACATGTACAAACCCTTGGAAATTATATGCACACGCATGCAAACACGCATATAAATCTATGCAATTTCTTCAATTTCTATTTGGAGTACTGGAGACTTTGATACCTTTACTTAAGGAGGTATTAGGTAAATGTGCACCTAATTCATTCTTTCATGCAATATACAACCACGACAGAATGATCCTGGTTCATTCAAGTTTGGATAAGATAGCAACATGTGCTCACAACCCATTTTCATGAGAAGTTGGTTCAAAACAATGAGAATCAGTTATCTTGTAAGCTTTTTGCCAGTTTGCACCATATCTGAATTGGACCTAAAGAACAAGCTCCTAAAATTATGGCTAAGGTTATGAATCCAAAATCTCTCCTCAGAACGTAAAAGATTCAGATTTAATTTTCCAGTTGGAGCCCATTTTAACTAAAAATATACTGTAACATATCACACTTCCTACAAACCAGTAACATCTGTGTCTATCAAACCTCAGTGAAAATCAAAGAAGCTTTAATTTCAAGGCCCTTTTCCTCTGCTGTAACACTAACCAGCTGGTACTAGTATTTTAGTTTATACTTTAATTTCCATCCTGTTTGCCTAGCTATTGGAGATGGACTCCAGCTATGAAGTACGGATTTGAATCTGTATTCAAACATCTCAGAATTCAAGAGCATTTCAATGTGTTTTGATTTGTAACATCTCCAGTAATTAAGTAATATCTTCACATAGAGAGGCATATCTTCAGTGGAACACAGCATTATAAACTGCATACTGAAGACAATTAATGTTTAATCTGAACGATGGGTGTAGGCTGTAGCCGTGTTGGTCTAAGAACATAGGCAGACAAGGTTCTTTGGGTAAATCTGGTATCTTTTATTAAACTAACTCAAATAGTTGAAAAAATTCTTCTTTGCAAGCTTTCAGGTACAGATACCCTTCGTCAGGCAGAGAAAGCATCTGAATTTTAACTGACAGGCTTTCTTGCATACATACTGGCCTCTGGCTGCTTTACTATTCCAGCCAGGAAGAGCACAGACCATCTGCAGACGCTAATCTGAATGAGAAATTCTGGATAGAAAATTCACATGGAGATAGAACAAACATCCAGAGTTCACTTGGGTACAGGGAATTTTATATTTTCCTTTTGCTGTTGTTGTTGAAGTACAAACTGTTGTTGCAGTATAACTATATGCTAAATGTCCAGAATTTGATTTAGTATGCATATAATCCAAGACTGAAGACATCCAACGAGCCACATTACAACATACATTGAGGAATAATCACATCCAACCCATCTTTGTTACATGCTACCAAAAAAAAACAACTGAGTAATAAAGCTAAAATATTCAGACTTGTCTCTTCAAAATATGGATCACAAATAAAAACATATTTGTATACTAAGACTAAAATTCTCCAGCATACACATATAATTTCCATCTAATCCCTTTCACTTTCATCCACCTACAGAACACGAGAGGACAAGATTGAAAATGCACAAGCTATATGAAAACAGGACAGCTATTTTTAACTGTAAAAAAAAACCCTCCCGAACAGTAATAAATGTTATACTTGTTCCCAGCTTTTTTTAAAAAATGACTTACAGGAGTGACAAATTTATTGCTAATTGCACAAACAGTTTCTTATGCAGGTCTAGTAAAAAAAAATCTTGAGGTCTAAAAAATGTCTACTACAGAATTACTTAATTTGGCAAATCATGATGAATCAAGCACTCATTTTCTTGAATTTCTTAAAACTGGTGCTTGAACTATTTTACATCTAATTCTTCACTGTACAATACTGTAGTTAGTTACAGAAACAGCTATTTATTTTGGCCAAAATGTTAAAATTTATGCATCTAAAATTAGGTATTTTATTCCATATTTAGATATCTAAATAATCTAAATAAGTGTACTGAGTTTCAGATGTGCTGAGTATCCAAAGGTCCTGTTGAATCCACAATGGACTGACTCAAACCCTGGGTTTCAAACACTCCTGATCCTAATAGGACCTATCTCTACAATTAAGCCTGTTGCCTATCCATTGCAGCTTCCCAAGTTTGGCTGCTGTCCTCAGCCAACTTTGCCTGGAGCAAAGAGAACACTACAAAAGCATAACTAAGGCAGCAACCCCAGGTGCCACCTTTGTGAGGGGGCACAAAAACAGCTGCCACTGCAGTAGGGGCTAACCATGCCACCATATTCAACACAGCCTTGTGTGACTGCAGCTGCACTGGGCACAAGGATACCCTGCTATGCCTCTGAATAAGCAGCTATTGTTCCAGCAGCACCTCATTTTGAAGTTCATTGTTCCATTCTTACCTGGCTGGTCATAGCTGAGCCATTCTGCCTACTTTTGCAGACTATGTTGCATTACATCATTAAAAATGTAGCTCTCCTTAAGCCCTGCAACACTGCCTTTCTCCCTACCGGCAGCTGTTTGCTTTAATTTATTGTTAAAGATGGTCCAAGGTACAATAAAATTCATTTATTATTTGGCCTTGCAGTTCAGATGATATAACTGTGTGATGCCTTTGCTTAGACTAAACGCAAGTTTGCACCTGGTGGAAGTTCATGTACTCTAGTTTCATTAGAATTATATTTGTTTCACATCTGGTCTGAATCTGATTCACTGCTTACATCCTACAGAGTGAAGTTAAAGGATCCACTTCCTTAAACAGACCCTTTTATTACCCTGTAACATATCATCAGTTCCCAGCATCTCAAAGTGAGGATACAAAGAATTAGCTCCTACCTACACCACTGCGCAGGAGACCTGATACAGTCTTTGGAACTAGAAGGCTTTAGTGTTGATAGCAGTACCCACAATCCTGTACAGCTGGGGTAATGGCACACACTGCCCAGCAGGCTTCGGTGAGGCTCACAGCACAAAAGAACAGCTTCCTAGAGAGAGGCCTCTTGCTTGCCTCACAGGTCAATTCTGTTTAGAGATATAAAATACACTGTATAGTCTCCTCTAGATTCAGAAGAATTTACTCACATGACTCCCATTAACACTAATGCCAAGTGATAAATCCACATACCTTGGGCATGTCTACACATGCATTTACACCATCTTAAATTTACTGCACAGTAAGTCACTGTACAGTAAGTGGGAATAGGCCGGTATCTATGCATGCAGGTGTTAAAACGCATTAAAATCATGTGTGGACTGACTTGGGACTAAAGTCAGTCCTAAGTCAGTGCACACACAGTGTTACTGCACAGTAAGGCGTCTCCATATGCATTACTGAGCAGTAACTAATTGGGCATAAATTTGATACCTGCATTTATGCTGAAGTCGGCATAAGTCACCAAATTCACTGTGTGGTACAGGCATGCACGTGCAGATGCGCACCAGTACTGTGAAGTAATTTTGGTTACTGCACAGTAAATGCACACATGTAGATGCACCCATTGAGATCAAAATAATGCATCCCTTAAACTACAGGCTAGGGCATCAGACCTTAAAGTTTTCACCTCTTACCCAGACACTTATTATCTTTTTCCTAAAACTTTGCAATAAACTTAGAATTTGAATCCTCTGAAAATTTGGGATGTGTTTCACAACATTTGCTTAAATCAATGGTTCTCAAACTTTTTAGAATTGAGGCATCCCTGGTTACACTTGAGGTACCCCTGGGTAGCCACAAAGCATACCTCAGAAAATGCCAGCTCTTAGTTTTCACTCTTTTTTTGCTTACAGAAAAATAACTGAGCAGTTTGTCTCTTGCAAAGAACTCAGAAAGACTGTAACTACATATTTCTATTTGAAACATCTGGGCTTGTCCACACATGCAGGCATGTGTGCAGCAGCTCAAATAGGAGCAGCACAAATTTGAGCCAAGGACTTTTTGCCTCAGCGCACATGCCTGGACATGCACTTCGGTGTAGGGCAAGTTGTGCCACTTGGGGCAAAATAACCCTGTCCAGCTTCTCCTGGATGTGCAGCCAGGGGGAGCTAGAGCCTGGGGCTGGCTACCAGAGCATCCCTTCAGAGGACCTGAGCCTCTGGTTGCCTCACTTTTTTCTGGGGTTTCTTTTTTAATACCTGGATATCCAGGTATCAGATTTTGAGTCTGTGCTGCAAATATGCAGTGCAGTGAATGTTTTTGTGTTCCCAGTGTGCCTCTTCCAGTGTCTCAAACTGCTTTGAGATGTAGTAAAAGTCACGTGTGGGCTCATCTGGAAGCACCTTCTGGGTTTATCTTGTGAATCACGATCATAAAGCTAACAGTGTTAACATTGTGGGGCTTCCCACAACACCCTTGAAAGGATTTCAAAGAACCCCAGGGTGCCATGACACCCTGGTTGTGCATATCCACAAAACAAACATGGGACAAACAGCATCAGTCCAGGTTTTCTCACATTACCATGCTTCAGTCCTGACCTGAAGGGACCTCACTAAGGCATAGTGGCCACATCCAGACAAGCAAGCATGTGCCTGTGGTGTCTCAAAGCAGTTTGAGATGTTGCAAGAGGCATGCTAGGAATGCAGCTTCTGTGTGTGGTGCTGGGAGATGTGGGTGACAGCAAGAGCAGCCTGGTCCTACCTGAGAGCACACATCAGTTGGCAGGCCAGCACCATGTGCAGCCACTAGGTCTGAGGTGGTGCCACACTACCAGGGTCTCTGCCAACAATGGGACATAAGTGCCCCAACAGTCACACTCCTGCTGCAGCATGACTGTGCATGGTGTGGGAGCTGGGTGGGGGACCCGGTGGGGGACCCACCCCTCCCGAGTGGTCCCACCCACCCCACAGTCCACCCACACCCACAAACCCCCCACAATCCACCCACAAACCCCACACCCCCACCTACAAATCCCCAAACCACCTCTACAAACCCCCCACCCACATACCCACCCACAAACCCCTGTACAAGCCCCACACCCCCTGACAAACCTCACCCCCACAAACCCTACACCCACCCACAAACCCTCCCACCCCCTTACCCCTCAAACCCCACATCCCCCCAGAAATCTCACACCCTGCATACCCAGCTGCCAGACATGATAGGGAGTGATAGCAGGAGTCACAGCTGCAGGGGCAACTGCCACATTGCAGCCCTGCCCCATGCCCACAGAAGTGCTGCGACATGCAGCCCCAACCAGGGGGGGGCAGGGTCCTGGTCCCAGGAATGTCTTGCGGTGTGTGATGGCCTGGGGGAGGGCTGGGGGTTGCAGCGAGGTGGGGGGTGAGAGAGAGAGAGAGGCATTAGGGATGGACAAATACTCCAGGTAGGAAAGGCTGCCAGAGCTGGGCTTAGAGGCCCCCTGCCCCCACAGAACAGCTTGTGCAGGAGGAGGCCAGCCTGGAAGGGAAGGGGTTACCCAGCCTAGTCCCTGAGCCCTAGGCAAGGGCTCCCCAGGAACTGCGTGGGGATCATTGGGGCCTGGGCACAGGCACAGGGAGCAGAACAGCAAGGGCTGGCACTGCTCAGAGCCACAAAGCAGCAGGTGGGACAGCTGCACCTGGAGTCATGTCCTGGTGCTGGCATGGAGCTGCAGCTGGGAGGGAGATAGTGGGGGCAGGCAGAGGCTATGGGTCAGGAGTGAGGGGCACTGGTGTGGCTGTGGGTTGGGAGGATGGGCAGGGGCAGGGCACTGGAATATCAGTGCTGCTCAGTGCCCCACATCTTAGTGAGCAACGGGAGCAGGGGTAGCTCTGATTTTTCTATGATAAAAAAACCAAAAGCAAACACCAAAGTGTATAGCTATTTAGATATTTAAATATTTAGGGCCACTCTAGATTAGGGCTGCTTTAGCAGTCCAGCTGGCACATGGAGCTGGCATCCCCAGATACCAACTGGCCAGGCCTCAAAAGCTTCTATCTATTTGTCCATTCAAAACTGATGTAGGCTCTAAGGCCCACCCGGTAAACTAGTAGCCTCCACTATATGGGGGCTAATGGATAAATGGAGCAACTAATTTCGTGAGACAACTAAGGAAAAAAACAGGATAGGAGTGGTGTAGGGGTCAAAGGGTCAAAATGTGAAAGTAAGTGCTTCAGAAGGGGGACACTGAGCAGAGACCCCAAGTCACACCCACTGGTCCTCAAATGCATCCAAGGAGCCAGTGAATGCTGCCCATTCTTGCTCCTCCTGGAAACGTGCTCAGACAAGTGAGATGAAAGTGGCTCCACAGTCTCTGAGCACCTTCCCAGCCAGAGCCTCCTTCCTAGCCAAGTACAGGGTCCACTTGGCCACAGCCAGGAGGAGGTCCTGGGACTTGGTGGGGCCATGGATGGGGTGACCAAAAACAAAAAGGTGTGGGGTGAAATTCAGCCAGAACCTCAGGAGCAGGTTCTGGAGGTGGAGGTGGAGGGGCCTCAAAAGCTCCTATGGGCAAGTAGCCCTGAGCTGCTCATCAGATTTTTATTCTGCTGGGACCAGCACAGGTGCTGGCCCCAGCCCATACCTCCCCCTGGATGCAGATCTTGGAGGAACTGGGCACGGTCAATTTGCCCCAAGTAGCACAACTTACCCCACACCAAAGTGCTTGTTCAGGCAAGTGCGCTGAGGCTCAAATCTCTGGCATACATTGGTGCCGCTGCTATTTGAGCTGCTGCAAGTGCACATGCCTGCATGTGTGGACATGCCCAATGGGCACGTCCAAACATGTGTGGACGTTTGGTTCCCTGGTGACAAATAGCAGCAGTGCACCTTGCACTGCAACTACTTGTCCCCAAGGAACACCTGTGCCATGTGCACTTTGAGGCACAGCAAATTACCCCAGGGATGGTAGAGGAGACTGGAGCCAGCACTGTGTTGGCCCCAGCCTTACCTGGGGCCCTGGGGGCCTCCTGGGGCTGCAGCCATGGTGATTCTACCAGGTGGAGGCTGGCCAGCAGCTGCAGTGCAGCTCCAGGCAGCCCGGCTCCACTTTTCAGCAATGCACGCTTCCCAAGAGTGCACTGCTCCATTTTTTTCCCCATTTTTTTTTTACCCCTGGATATCTGAGGTTAAAAAAAACCCATGGGAAAAAACCCAGAGTAGCAAACGCACAAGCAGCACACCCTTGCAGCATGGAGAACACCGGGCTGTGCAGTATGTGGCACTGAAAACATGTTTGCGGCACCACATGCTGCACAACCGCTCTTGTATGGACACGCCTAATAGTTCTACTCTACAGCCTGCCATGGGGCAGTGAAAAGAGAAACCTTAGCTTATTCAGTTGGCCACTGCTGATGGTACCAGTTAGTGCCAAGCATACTGGCAGATATTGTAATGCATCTCTGTCCACCAGAAAATCGAATATGGACACCCACTAATTTTACAAAAACTGATGACCAGTTAGCAGATGGTAAATACTTTCAGGCACTTCAGACATGAGATGGATCTAAACCTATGAGCTAGGAGCAAAAGATATATCCCACGGCCAAGTCTTAAACCACTCAATCTCTCCAAGCCAAAATACTTCCTCAGAGATGGCACCAATTTAAAATGGTCACCATTTTCAAACACAAGGTAGTCCCATTTCCTGAAGAATTTTTGCAACCAAAAAGGAGAATTTCTTAAGAACTCAGATCCCAGTTTGCCATTGATTGAGGAAATAACTAACAGGTGCCTTCATCTTGCAGCCACATTGTGTATCTGCAATGTCTGTTTGTCTTAAAATAAATAGTTTTTTTTCTATCTGAAATCCCACAATAATGGCAATATTCTACCATAGGACTTTAAAAACATGAGACAATTGTTAAAGCAATATTTCAAGCTATGAAATACAGACAGCTGTCATCCACACTGTGCAGTTTGAGTTACATGGCTGTTCTCTTTTTAAAACAAGCCTTTCTTTCAGTAAACCACACTGAACTTATTAGCATCTAAATCAGCATTCTATAAAATGGAGAACAAAACTATTGCAGCCATTGGAGAGCAGATATTAAACGTAAATATGAAAAGGACTGTAAAGCCTAATCTTCCCTGGATACATGCACGTAACTCATGTTAGTGGTAATGACTACAAGCCATAGTTTCTTAAGTTATATGATCTCAAGAGATCTCATAAGCAAGACTGGATCAGGCCTAGTCAGGACTTGCACAGATAGCCTTAAAAGGAAAGTTCCATTGGTATGGATAAATCAATCAGTTGCATGTTTCTTGCCAGGTAAACATTTAACCATGAATCTAATGCCTTTCAAGGTCACAGAGTTAATTGTGGATGCATCTACATGTGCACATTTACTGTGCAGTAATCAAACATTACTGTGCAGCACAGTCACACGTCTACACATGCACTCCTGTACTGTGCAGTAACTATGGTGGCTTACACCAACTTGGTCATAAATTTGCTACCTGCATGATGAGGATAGCAAATATACTCCTGATTAGTTACTGCACAGTAACACACGTGTAGAAGTGTTACTGTGTAATAACGCAGGAGCTTCCCAGCTGGGTCTGCCCAGCTGCTAGGGGGCCAGCCAGAACCCCTGTCCCAGGGCTCCTGCCTGGCCCCCTCTCCTGCTGCTGAGCTGGGCTGCTCTCTGGCCGCCCCTAGCTTCAGGCTATAAAAGCCTGTACCCATTTTGTGCCTTGGGGCACAATGCACAGGGAATCTGAAGGAGCTACTCTCTGTCCAGGAACCCAGTAGGCCCCATGTGCCCCCTGGACAGCCCACAGACTGGGTGTGTCTGGGATACCCCCCTCCTGAGCTGCTCTCTGGCCACAGGTGAGTGATGCAAAGGGCTGCAGTTCGTTGCACCCCTTGCCCAGCCCTGTAATCCCACCAGGCATACTGACCCTGATGGCTATGCTACCAGGGCCAGCACCTGGTCCCCACTGCTGCTCACCCTGGACCTCTCTCTTTCTCCCAGATCATGGTGAAGAGCCTCAGTCAAGTGACAGTGACTCCCTAGGCATGACCCTGTCAGGGTGCTGCTGCCAGCCCACAAGGGCTGGCATCACAGGGCCATCCACACGGGGGCTCAGCCAACTAGCGCAGGGCATAACATCCTCCCCGGTATCCAGTCACAGCCCCATTCACATGAGCCTAACCATCTGGACCCAGGAGGTGGTGTGCACACTTGTGGTGCTGTGGGGCAAGGAGGATGTCCTGGGTGGGCACTTGAACACCCACATTTATGAGGCCCTGGTGGTAGGGATGTATGAGCATGGCCACTCCAGGTTAGCATGCCAGTGTAAGGTCAAGGACCTCCAGGCCTAGTGGTTGGCCATTACTGTCCACAATTGTTGGTCCGGTGGGGACCCAGGACCGTGGCCTTCCTGTGGGAGCTGACCCGCATTCTGGCACCCTGGGAGCCTATGCCCATGCCACATCCTGACACCTCCAGTGACAAATCACTGGAGGGGAACTCAGGCCATCAGCACCCCACCCTGCACTCATCCCTTGATACTGCATCCACTGGCAACCCAGTGAGCCATGGCCAGCACCTGCCTCAGCCTCAGCCCTGCCCCACAGCTACCCATGAGGAGCAGCTAGCCATGCCACCACAGGCTGCCAGCAGCACCAGTTCCTTCCCAGGGAGAGGCCCCTAGCCAGGTGCCAGCCCCCAGGCCACCAGAAGCTATTGATATCGGGCAGAGCTGGATGCCACCTGGCACAGGGAGCCCCAGGCCGAGCCACCAGCTTCACTGACCCTGGACCCATGATAAGTCCCTGGGTGGTGGACTCTCCCAGCCCCAGTCCCCACCCCTGTCCCTGCTCCTGGCCCCAGCCCCAGATTCCCACCCCCCACCTCCAGCATATAAAGAGGCAGGATACAGGTCAGACCTTTATTGAGCAGCCTGTGTCCCTCCACCTGGGCCCAAGCCTGCCTGGCCAGCTTACGATTGTCCCTGGGCACCTGCACATGGCCAACCTCCTATCTGAGTTCAGATATTGCAGGGCCCCTGAAGCAGAGCATCTTCTCTCTCAAATGTTGCAAACTCTCCCAAAACCCTTCTGTCTCTTGCCTCTGCAGGGCCAACATCTGGATGTAGGGGAGAGGCCACAGAAGCCAACAGAACCACCTCTGCACTCTCACTGCCACCGTCTACTAGAGCCACCCAGAAGTGCCAGCAACACCAGCAGTGCAACCATGATGGGACCCGCCTGCTCCAGTGGCTGGTGGTTGCAATGGAGGGCTGGGTCAAAGAACAGTGGGTGTGGCAGATGGAGCACCTTGCCCAGGAGGCCACCAAGGAGAAGGCATAACTGCAGGCATGCCAGATCCACTGGGCCAAGCTGGTGGCCCTGGAGCAGCAATGTATGGAGCTGCTGGAGCAACAGCTGGCTGCATAAGGCTGCCCAGCAGAGGCTGTGCCTATGCCCCCCTGCACCTGGCCCCCTGCTCTGGCCCCACAGGGCCACTGCATCCCACCCACAACTGGCCCTGGGCAGCACCCTGGAGCAGGTGCTGCAGCGCCTGCCAGCCACAGATATCCCCAGCCTTCACCACAGCTCCCAGACCTGTGGGGGAACTGTTGCAGCCAGGGCGCTGGCTGCCTGCCACTGGACTCTCCACCTGGGGTGGCCCCATCCCTCAGCCCCGCACAGATGAATTTAGGGATGGGGTCAGACATGTGAAGTGTCTTTTAGGTTTGAGGAACAGGGTTTTTATTACTGTTAAATGGGGTGGGGGTGGAGGAGCACTGTGTGTCAAGAGAATGGGGAGGGGCTTTCATTGAGGGGGGAGGAAGGAGGGATGAGGAGGGTTGTTGTATTAAGTTTGTACGGTTTGTCCTATGTGTTTGTCCTGGAGTGGTACTGGGGGTGGGCAGGAGGGTCAAGGGTGTGTAGGTAGTGGGGCAGGTGAGCCGGAGTGGGAAATGCAGGAGGAGGGAGTTGGTCAGAGCCTCTCACAGCCGGTGCCCTTGGCCTGGCTGGTGGGTGAGTGGCTGTCTTGGGACCTGGTGGGACCAGCAGAGCCAGCACCATGTCCAGCAGCAGCTCAGGGTGCTGGTCATTGCTGGCAGGGCTGAGCTGGAGCAGCAGGGTGCTGCTAGCAGGGGCAGAGGCAAGGGTGGCTTGGGGAGGCAGGGTGGACAGGGATCAGAGGGTGTGGGTATACTTTTAAGATGGCTGCCAAGTTCTGACAGCTGCCTCTGGCCTCAGCATGACTGCCACGTGTTGGACCCCAACTCCATGTAGCACCCAACGGACTAGGGAGACAATGACCCAATTGCTCATGGATCCTGTTACTCATTAGCCAGAGCAAGCAGGGAATAAACACCAGCACACACTGCTCGCAACAGCTTTATTCAGAATAGAGACAGCTTTGGGCAAAGGTCCCAAAAAACAACAAACGGGGGACCTGCCTTGAACATAACTAGTTCTTTTCCCATTTTATACACCTTGGTTCATACATATTAACAAATCACTCCGCCCTCATCCCTCCTTTGGTTCCACCCATTTCTCCTCCCATCTCAAACTCCGCCTCTGTTTGCTGTTTGCTTCCTTAGCATGGTATTGCCTACACATTTCATTCATTTACATGCTTCTCTGATAAGAGTACGTGTGTAAGACTTTGACCCCCATCTTCCTTCGGTCACTTACGGTTTCTCGCTGGTTCTTTCTAGTTTTCTTGCTGACTTCAGCACCATCTCCAAGGCCATATGGTGTCTGCTGACACTAGTTGGTGGGCTGCATTCTATTTTTACTCAACACATCATGCACTTTGCACCCTATCCTTTTGTTAAGAATCCGCTTACTTAAGCATTAGCCAAGTTAGTTGCTTTTAATATATCATCTAGCCTTGTGACCAGCAGCTTTTGCTGAGACACAAGAAAAAGGCTTCATTCAGCTGCACACACAGTACTCCCCAAAATTAATATTGTTACCCTAACACCAAGTGCTGGTAGCACTGTGACCAGAGGCTGGAACTCCCTCAGTGGCCACAGAGGCACATGGCAGGCTGCTCTGACTTGGGACTAAATCTAGTCCCAGGTTGACCTCATATGTAGATGCTGGCCCTATTGCCACTTACTGCGCAGTAAGTTACTGTGCGGTATATTTAATGTGCAGTAAATGCATGTGTAAACACACCCAGTGATGCCATAAACACAATGTCATGACTCAAGCTGATCAAAAATGTTCTAGGGACATCATTTTTCATTGAAAATACTAATAAAGCGATATTAAAGTGTTTTGCATTACCATGTTGAAAACATTTTTTAAAGGAAAATTATGCTACCATTTCATTTTGACAAGGTTAAAACACATTTCAACCTTATTGTTTCAACTTTTATATGACATTTAGATTATCTTTTATAATATAAATTTGTTTCATTGTTAAAGGGTTTAAGTGTGGCCAAAAGAAATATTTACATTTAAAGGAAACAGTTCTAATTCAAAATTTAAATTCTAAAAAAATTTACTTTTCATCCCAATTTGAGATTAAGAAAAACTGGAACCATCAGCATTGTCCCCAGTATAGAAATTCATTTTAGTGAACACTAATCATGACCTGTTATGGTGATCAAAGTTTACATATAAGTTGTAGCAAAAGCAGGATTTTTTCACTTCAGTGGCTTATGCATTAGGGGTGTGCAAAATGGGCTGTATTCAATTTGGATTCAGCCCATATCGGGGACAGTGATCCGATTCATTAATTTGGATCACTGTCCCTGATCCGATTCGACTGAATCCAAATCTGAAGATTCAAAGCTGATTCAGAGAATCAGTGATTCAGTCATAAACACAGCTTTAAATGCTTTTTCTACATACCTCAAGGTACCAGGCATGGCTCGTAAATGCTGCAGTGCTGTGGCAAATGGAGCATCCCACAGGAGTGGGGGGGAGGGGGGGACCCACACACTCAGCAGCAAACCCAGAAGTGGACCAGAAGTACTTCCGGTCCACTTCTGGGTCTGCCACTGAGCGTGCAGGCCCCTGGCACCCCCTCCTGGCTCAGCATTCAGCTGGATGGGGGGACCCTGGGTGCCCCCCCAAACCCAGGAGGCACCAGTCACCAAGTGGGGGAGGTGCCGTGGGGTATGGGGGGAGCCCCCTGTGTACTCCCCAGGAGACCTAGAAGTGGACCAGAAGTGCTTCTGGTCTACTTCCGGGTCTGCTGCTGAGCATGCTGCCCCCATGCTCCTGTGGGATGCTCCATCTGTCCCAGCATCTCAGCATTCGCGAGCTGCCTGATACCTTGAGATACGTAGAAAAAAAAATGTAAACCTGTGTCTATGTCTGAATCATCGAATGTTTCTGAATCTCTCTGAACTGATTCGGAGGGTTCCGATTCGATTCAGAGAAATTACAGGGGAGCATATAAAAAGTGGACACAGGGCTAGGTTACCAAAGAGGAGTATACCTCCTCTGCTCGCACTTGTAGGGAGGCAGTTAGACGGGCCAAAGCTACCATGGAGCTGAGGATGGCATCCCAAGTAAAGGATAACAAAAAATTGTTTTTTAGATATATAGGTGTGGGTAACCGAGCTTGGGATCCAGGGAAGGGGCCGGCTGGGTTGTAGCCACAAACCCGGCACGTAGATGGGTACTTGCGACCGCTGGAGTAGAATTAGGCACAAACGCGTACTGGTTCAAACAAAGATGGCTTTACTTACACTGTCACGATGTACAGCATAGGAAGAAGGTTAACTTCAAACTCCAGATTCTGTTACAATCAAACCGAGGAGCTCCTATGAGACGAGATACCTTTAAACTTGAGCATTCAGGACACAGGGGTACGTCAGGGGGTTCGCTGACGGGGAGTCGTCGGCGGGTGATCAGACCGCCAGGTTCCACCCCGAGACGACCATGGAGTTCTCCAACCTGGGCGGAAACGACTCCAACCCTTTATACGGCTAGCGAGCCAATTGCCAGCCGCCACGTAGGAATAATTTGAAACCGGCCAATCAGAGTATGCACATTTGCATATGAGCGGTGGGAACTTTTTCCACGCCGGGGCTTTCCACCATGCCGAGAATTCCCCTGTCTCACCGTGCCTTGTGCTAGAAAGTTCCACTGTACCGAGGCACTCAACTAATCAGTTCTGACAATAGGGAGTAAAAGGAAGGCCCAGGGTGGAATAGGACCCCTACTAAATGGGCAGAAGCATTTGGTGACAGACAGGGGGGACAAGGCTGAACTCCTCAACGAGTTCTTTGCCTCAGTGTTCCTAAGTGAGGGGCAGGACAAGGCTCTCACTGGGATTGTAGAGAGGCAGCAGCAGGGCACCAGACTGCCATGCGTAGACCCTGAGATGGTGCAGAGTCATTTGGAGGAACTGGATGCCTTTAAGTCGGCAGGCCCGGATAAGCTCCATCCGAGGGTACTGAAGGCACTGGCTGACGTCATTGCACAGCCACTGGCAGGAATATTTGAACACTCGTGGCGCATGGACCAGGTCCCGGAGGACTGGAAAAGGGCCAATGTGGTCCCCATTTTCAAGAAGGGGAGGAAGGAGGACCCGGGCAACTATAGGCCAGTCAGTCTCACCTCCATCCTAGGCAAAGTCTTCAAAAAAATTATCAAGGCTCACATTTGCGAGAGCCCGGCAGGAGAAATTATGCTGAGGGGGAACCAGCATGAGTTCGTAGCAGGTAGATCATGCCTGACTAATCTAGTCTCTTTTTATGACCAGGTTACAAAACACCTGGACGCAGGAGTAGGGGTTGATGTCATATACTTAGACTTCAGGAAGGCCTTTGATACGGTATCCCACGCCATACTGGTGAACAAGTTAAGAGGCTGTGACTTGGAAGACTACACGGCCCGGTGGGTGGTGAATTGGCTAGAGGGTCGCACCCAGAGAGTCGTAGTGGATGTGCCAGTATCGACCTGGAAGGGTGTGGGCAGTGGGGTCCCACAGGGCTCGGTCCTTGGACTGATACTCTTCAATATCTTCATCAGCGACTTGGACGAGGGAGTGAAGTGTACTCTGTCCAAGTCTGCGGATGACACAAAACTGTGGGGAGAAGTGGACACGCCAGAGGGCAGGGAACAACTACAAGGAGACCTGGACAGGTTGGACATGTGGGCGGAAAACAACAGAATGCAATTCAACAAGGAGAAATGCAAAGTGCTGCACCTAGGGAGGAAAAATGTCCAGCATACCTACTGCCTAGGGAATGACCTGCTTGGTGGAATGGAAGCGGAAAGGGATCTTGGAGTCCTAGTGGACTCCAAGATGAACATGAGTCGTCAGTGTGACAAAGTCATCAGAAAAGCTAATGGCACTTTATCATGCATCAGCAGATGCATAACAAACAGATCCAAGGAGGTGATACTTCCCCTCTATTGGGCACTGGTCAGACCGCAGTTGGAATACTGCGTGCAGTTTTGGGCGCCACACTTCAAGAGGGATGCGGATAACCTGGAGAGGGTCCAGAGAAGGGCCACTCGTATGGTTAAGGGCTTGCAGGCCAAGCCCTACAAGGAGAGACTAGGGCACCTGGACCTTTTCAGCCTCCGCAAGAGAAAGTTGAGAGGCGACCTTGTGGCTGCCTATAAGTTCATCACAGGGGCACAGAAGGGAATTGGTGAGGTTTTATTCACCAAGGCACCCCCGGAGGTTACAAGAAATAATGGCCACAAGCTAGCAGAGAGCAGATTTAGACTAGACATTAGGAAGAACTTCTTCGCAGTTAGCGTGGCCAAGGTCTGGAACGGGCTCCCAAGGGAGGTGGTGCTCTCCCCTACCCTGGGGGTCTTCAAGAGGAGGTTAGATAAGCATCTAGCTGGGGTCATCTGAACCAGCACTCTTTCCTGCCTACGCAGGGGGTCGGAATCAATGATCTATTGAGGTCCCTTCCGACCCTAGCATCTATGAATCTATGAAAGGGTCTCCTGATTTGATTCGGATTCAGAGATTCAGCCCTCGAATCAAGCCAAATCTCTACTGAATTGAATCAATGACCAAAGCTTCACACAGCCCTATTATGCATCATACTGCATCACTGTAACTAGTGTAGAACAACTTTCAGACACATAACTGGGCAAACCCTTCTGCAGAGTAGAGGGAAGGTAGAGTACTGGGAAGAGGACTGGGAACCTTACCTGATTTGGGGGCTCAAAAAAAGTCCCCAGGTGCTGCTGCCACAGTGTAGTCTGCCCTCCTTGGTTCTTGCTTTTATAACAGCAGTGCAGTGTCATTGCACCTGAGTGCTGTTCACAGTGGCTCCCAAACTTTGACAGATTGCACACCACCAATTTAAAACAATACAAACTTAAGTACCGCCAGCAAATTTTTGTCATAAAAAGTAATTATAATATGTTAACTCATACCACCGACAAGCTGTCTGTGTACCATTGGTGCTATGCGTACCACAAATTGGGAACCACTGCCTAGGGTATGGGATCTGGTAACAGGAGCGCCCATCTGGTGCTGCCACTAAGTTGGCACCTGGTGCTCATGCCCTGGTTGCTCCCATCCTCACCCTACCATGACCACCAAATTAGGCTATGGATGACTATCACTTTCTGCATCAGAGTTGTCAGCAGCAAGTGAAATATTCCCAATGTATGGTTTGCAAAATATTTTGGAAAGTATCAGGACAAAGGCACTATAAAAATAGAGGATATTATTATCATTACCATAATAATTTTTATTTGGAGTACCTATGTAGGTGCATAGGGAAAGTGAATATTCCAGAATTTTATGCAGCTCTATTTACTACCATATGACTGCCCTTTATACAAGGCTGATTTTCCTATGGCTAAAGAGCTCCACATAATCGCAAGATCAGGGTTCCATCCATATTGTGTGATCATTTTCACCTAGAACCTTGGGCAGACCAGTGTGAACCTAATCCAAGTCCTGTTGACATCAACAGAGTTTGACTTCAATGGACTTTGGAAAAGGTAATCCCTTTCTCCCTCCATTTCTTCATTTCTAAATGGGATCAGGGCCGGTTACAGAAAACTGCAACAGACTGGAAGCAGCCATGTAGTCATCATTAATTAACTTTGTTATACCAGGTCAGCTATAAACCTATGTAATCAGCTGCAACCTGGAGTAAAACCACACTGTGTAGTCAT